>NW_006160040.1:1147601-1155472 GCF_000334495.1 Tupaia belangeri chinensis | reverse complement strand
TGCCTTAGTTCTGGCACCTTCGTCTCCTGTCTGGATATTTTGTATCTTGTTTCCTAACTCATCTCTAATGCCTTCCTTTTTCTCCTCTGTTTTGGCTGCAAACTTCCTCTTGGTCTTTTCTATCTAAATATATAACTGAAGACCTTCAGTTCAATTCATCATTAGGACCATTTATTAACCTTTCTGTGCCCTAATTCTCTTGGTTAGTAGGTAGTTAAAAGGATTTTATGAGGATTAAATATGTTAATATGCAAATGCTTAGAATAGTGTCACCACATAGGAAGCTCTAGTTGAGTGCTGGCCACCTAAGTGATAGCTATTATCCTACTCTATGTGTTCTAGCTTAAAACTCCCACCATCTTCTCTCAAGGAAGTTAAGTTCCTGTGCACAGCATGCATCTCCTTGGGGCCTGGCCCCATACTGGTCCTGTAGCCTCTTCCTCTCATCTCTCTCTTTCATATGCTCTGTCTTCTATGCCCCAGCCACATACAGGCATTAGACATGTTTGACCCATGCTGTTTCTTCTACCTCTCCTGAGATCATTCAGGGAACTCCTTACCATTACTCAAGGACATGCATTAGTGAGAACTCCTCTGGACTTCTCTCTGGAAGACAAAGTTTTTTTTTTTGTTTTTTTGAGAGGTTTTTGCTATAGGGCGCGTGCGCTCGCCAGACAGAGAGAGAGAGACAGAGAGATAGAAAGCGAGAAATCACCCCCAGAGGGGATGGCCACGCCGCAATCCTTTCTCCTCCATTATTCTCTCAGGATCTTGGGCACGCATGCACACGCGCCCGGCGTGAGTTTAAGCCACCGGGTCCGGGACTCGAACCTCGGTTGACTACGTGGGAGTCCAGCGACATAGCCATTACGCTAACTGTTGGTCCCTGGAAGACAAAGGTTTTTGAAGCCTTCTTCTATTGTAGCACTTACCCTACCACCCATAAAAATAATGGAAATAACTATTGCTATTAGATGTCTATAGTATACCAGGGCTTTATATGTATCATTTTACTTAACTGTCATAAGAAAAACATTATTCCTATTATACAAATGAAAAAACTGACACAGAGCTGAAGTTACTTGTTTAAGAATGCAGTGGTGCCAGTATTAAAACTCTGGTCTGATCCTAGAATCCCCAGTCATTTGACTACCTGTCATTCTCCTTCTCAGTGTGGTTGCTAGTTTCCATGTAGTCTCTCTTTCTCTGACTCTCTGAGCTGCCTCAGTGCCATGAACAGCATTCTGGAGGTCTTTCTCCCTGCTCATGGAGGAATCAATGTCCCAATAAGACTATCTGTGCATTATACTACCTTGATTCAGCAAGTCCCCCATTCTCCACAACCTCCAAATGTGACCAGGTACTCTTATCTGTTTTCTTTCTTTTTTTCCTCTGTTCTTTCTTTCTCTTCCTTTTGTCTTTCTTTTTTATTTCTTTGTTATTTAGAGATTGCTTGCTTTTAGGGCACATGGGCTCACCAGAGAGACAGAGACAGAGAGACAGAAAGCAAGAAATCACCCCCCAAGGTGATTACAAACCCCTTCTCCTTTATTCTCCTCTTGAGATTTTGGGCATGCATGCACACATGCCTGGTGTGAGTTTTAAGCCCACTGAGTCTTGGACTCAAACCATGGTTGGCCATGTGGGAGTCCAGCACCTTAATGACTATGCCACCTGCTGGCCCGTACCTGACCTTCATTTATTTATTTGTTTTCTTTGACTTCTGATCACTACCTGGATTTTTCTTCCATGTCAGAGTATCTTCTGCCTGCTTTCTGATTTTGATTCTCCAAGTCTTTGGTCCACGTGAGGGGTAAAGAATTACCACTGACTTGCCTTGTGTTAACCCTGAATTGGGTCCCTGGGCAATGTCTGTGGCTCTACAAAAATGGATTTGTGATTTGGCTGCAAAGCATGCAGCCCATTATCTGGCTCATCGCCGATACTTGGCAAATAGTGGTTAGAAAAATAAAAATGAATGTTTGGGGCGAGCAGCAATAACCAGTATCCATTACGTGGAAAGCAAAGTCAAAGAACTGGTTCCTCAGAAAGGCCAAACGTTGACAGATCCTCTCTTTTTGCTTCTGAGGAAACTCATTAGTGGTAGCACATGGGATAGGGGTGGAGGGTGGATTCAGAGCATGGATAATGGTTGTTTGAAGACTGACTTGAGACCTCCCCATTAGTGCCTTCGTCTATCTATGTGCTAATTAAGACAGTGGCAAGTCCTCTATCCAGCTAAACTTGAGCTAAAGGACCTTCTCTTCTGATAAAAATTTCTCTTAATAATTCAGCTTCTTTTCAGTTCTCCAAAGCTTAATAACTTGTCTGTTTTGTATTGATTCAAAATTAAGAGAAAGTATCTTTTTTCCTTCAGGGAAATGAGATAATGAATGCAAAACATGTTAAATAAAACCTTGTACATATATTATGTTCAACATACTTGCTTGGTTTATGCGTTACTTTCTTTACCAAAAAAACATTGTTGATACCAAATATATATGATCCTTGTAAAATAATTTTTAGGGAAATAAATTATTTGTGAAAGCTAATTCATCTTCAAAGGAACAAAGTAGAACAGAAAGAAAAAGTGGCCAGGTGCCATTTTTAAAGAGCCACAATAAACTGTAAAGAAAATCAAACCTTCGTGAAAGAAAGAAAAAGTATTTCTTTTCCCACTTTAATCATGCATGGAACCCCTGACATCACCAATTTTACCTTAGGACAATGACGCTGGGATTGACTTCCCTGAGCTCTTTAGATATTTGCTCTGGTCCGTCTGTAGGAGGTGGACCCCGCTGCTGATGTAGATTTGCATTGGCTCCTTTGTGTCTACAGAGGGAACTCTCTCATCCCATGTCTCTGCGGTCTTGCAGACCCTGTTCAGTCCCATCTCAAACTTTTTCCAAAGCTGGCATTCTTAAGGCCTAATTGTTTCTTTATAAAACGAAGTTCTGCTCCTCCACTTCACAGACTTTCTCTTCACTTAATAGAGAATTATTATAGTATTTATTGCTATTCCAGAGAGGCATTTTCTTGCACTCATGTTTGCAGGACTTTCTAGGCTGAAGGTAACTAGGCAGGAAGTCCTGGCAGCTTCCTAAACTGATTAGAAATAGCAGAAGCCCACAGTTTGCATAATATGCTAATGAAGCTTTCAGCTTTATCTGCAAACCCTTATAGCATTTAGAGAATTGAATAATTTAGGAGATATTCTGAGTAGAAAGTGACCAAAGAAGACACCCATCCCAATCCACCAAATAAGGCTGTGGAATTCACCGGTAACCCTGGCAGGTGTGCCCCGTACCTTCAAAGAAATGGTCTATTTATTTATTTGCCACTTGTAGTGAAAATCCTGCCAGCAGCACATTTCTAGTATCACTTCCTGAGGTGCCTGAATTGATTTCTTTCCCTGCCTTTGGAAGTGTTTGGTTTTCACTGAGCCATCACACTCAGCAGGTGTGGCACTCTGGTGTTCTGCCCCACCTCAGGGGTGTGGTGAGACAGGGCTCTTGAGCCAAGTGACTTCACCCACCTGAGGTGTGGCGATATCACCCGTTCTTACCACATCTTGGAGTGTTTTATTCATCTCTCACTACAAGTCATCCAAAATAAAAACATACTGGTCTTGTGCTTTCAACCCCGCCTTTGACATGCTTCAGAAACTGGTGCGGGGCTCATACTGTATATCAAGGATCAGGTTGTTAATTTTTTACTTTTTATACTAAAAAATAGAACATCTTCTTCCAAGGGAGGAAACCAGAGTGGAATGGGATGCACTGGCTTTTCCCCTTTACCTTAGAAATTCATGTGTTTCAAGAAGGAACAAGTTAGGGAGTAAATTTGGTCAATGTTCTCTAAAAATTTGTGCTCAAAAAAAAATCCTTCAGTAAATTAGTAGTTTTCTCAACTTGTCACTTTTGAGATAGGTACTGATTCCTGGTGTCCAGCCATGGCTGGGGTGCTCGGCTCAGGTCTGATGTCTTTGAGCACTGAAGTTTCAGTGCCCACATGGATGGCATCACTATTGATTCAGTAAAGTCAAGTTTTGGCATAAGGTTCAGAGTCAGAGAGGGTGATGGACTGGAACCCAGCCTAAACCATGCAGGGGTGTCAGGGAGCAGTTAGATCTGTCCTTTGAGGAACCCACAGCCTCAGAATATCCAGCCTGTGTGGTTCATTAGTTTCTGAAGGAAAGAAAAATAAGGACAATGCCAGTTGCTTCCTTGGAGTGGTTTTGGTTTTGTAACCGAAGAGCCAAAACTAACTTGATCATTCATCAAGGGTTACATGGTTAATTATTTGGCAAGGGTGATGAGGTCAATGGGAAGGCAGAGAAGGCTAACATCAGAATGGACTGGCAAAGCTAGAAAAGCCTCCTTGGAGGATCAAGGGTTGGCACCAGGTGCAGAACAGTGGACACAGTTCGAGAAGGCCCTGAATGAGCAATTTCACAGTTTCTTTTGTATAAACCACTCTACTACAAACATTGCTTAGAATGTTGGGAGGAATTGTAGGAAAAATAAGGCAAGATCTTCTGCCATCAAATACTTGAACTTTTTCCTAAGCTGCTCCTAAGAACTAACTTTCAGAACACAAAACTCAATTTAGAAATAAATTGGTGTTCCTAAAAGAACGTTGTAAATTCTTGTAGAGGGAAGGATTGATAGCAACTAAGATGAAGAAATTATCTAACTTAAGTAGGAGGAATCAGATGAAGATTAACATTTTTTTCTGAGTTAAAGAATCTTTTCTAATAAGAAGAGGCAAAATGCAATTAGTCCTGGACCCAAATCAGGCCCATCATTTGTTTTTATACCATCTGTAAACTAAGAATGTTTTTTAATAGATTTACATGATTTTATTAATTTTTTTGATTTACATGGTTTTTAAAAAAACCAAGACAAGTGAAAATGATATGAAATTCAAATATCCGTGTCCATAGGTAGAGTTTTATTGGAATACAGCCAACCCATTTGTTTATATATTATCTAGTCTGCTTCTGCACTGCAGTGGAAAACTACGTCATTACAGTAGAAGCTGTGTGTGGCACTCTTGTTGCTTTTTATCTCTACTCCATGCAGTGAAAACTCCAGTGACATAGTTATAAACTGACAGTGTTTGGGTGCCACAGGTATGACCTTTCTAGCAAAGACATTTTTATAAAAGGAATGCATAAAATCATACTGTACCTCAGCATTAACAAAAACATTTGCAACTAATTTCTTTTTCTTTATTTTTCTGCCTGAGGGTGTGTGTACTTGGCAGAGAGAGACAATGAGAGGGAAAGTGAGAAATCATCCACTGCAATCGCTTCTCCTCCATTCTCCTCCTGGGATTTTGGGCATGCATGCACACATGTCCGGTGTGATTTTCAAGCCACCAGGTTAAGGACTCAAACTAGGGTTGGCCATGTGATAGTCCAACCTTCTTAACCATTGTGCAAACTGCTGGCCCCATTAGCAGCTAATTTTGTTGATAGGAAACATTAACTTTAAATCTCAGTTAAGGGAAATGTTAGCCCCATTTATCCGAATTTCATTGGTCTCATTAGCTGACCTACATTATTAAAAATTGTACTCAATTATTGTATTTTGAGTTCTGTCCAAATAATGTGGAAATTAAGTTTTTTCTTGTTATATAAATATCTATGTGATACCTTTGATTTCACTTTCTGGCCCACAAAGCCTAAATACTTACTATCTGGGCCACAAATTAAGTTTGTTGACTCCTGCTCTATAGTAAGTGTATGTGTGTGTGTGTGTGTGTGCACATGTGCATGTGTGCACTACCATTTTATATAGTCTTTACAACAACTTGTGAGTTTACTTTATACTTACTTCATGCTGGAACATTTAGTTGATAGTAGTTGACATATATGTCTTGTCACTTGAGTAGCCTTATTAGTTTTGGACATGTACATTGATTAATCCATTGCCTGAGGTAGATATTATGAAGCTATCAAGACAATAGAGACCACTGGTGTAATAATCTTGTCTCAGATAAGGTAGACTAAAATAACTAGGAAAAAAGGGTCTTCTGTAAGAAGTGGAATCAGGACCATAACTCCTGCTTCTAGCAGTTCCAGTTCTGGGACACCTAGTGAGGTGGCTACATAGTGATGTCAAAGTTCCAGCCTTTGGCTTAACTTAATCTGGATGTTCATTTTGACCCCAGGTTATGGGTTGAATAGTGTCCATTCAAAAGATTTTCAAGTCCCAAGCCACAGTACCTATGATATGATCTTGCTGGAAATAGTGTCTTTTCAGAGGTAATCAAGTAAAAATGAAGTTATTAGGGAGAGTCAGGAGTCAATATGAACTGTGTTCTTATAAAAAAAAAGAAAGAAAAATTGAAGGTGGCTACAGAGATGGAATATGAAGATACAGGGAAAATACCAGATAAGGAATGCTTGAAGCCACTGGAAACCGGAAGAGAAGCATGGAATGAATCCTTTCAGAGCCCTCAGAGGGAAGTAGTGCTGCTTGACATCACCTTAGACTTGGGCCTTCCAAACTGTGTGACAATAAATTTCTGTTACTGGGACCAACAGTTAGCGTAATAGCTATGTCGCTGGACTCCCACGTAGTCGACCACAGTTCGTGTCCCGGACCTGGTGGCTTAAACTCACGCTGGGTGTGTGTGCGTATGTGCCCAAGATTCCAAGAGGAGAATGGAGGAGAAGGGATTGCGGTGCGGCTGTCCCCCTGGGGGGTGATTTCTCACTTTCTATCTCTCTGTCTCACTCTGTCTGTCTTGCAAGTGCATGCGCCCTATAGCAAAAAACTCTCCAAATAAATAAATAAATAAATAAATAAATAAAATAAATAAAAATAAATTTCTGTTACTTAAGTCACCCGGTTGGTCATGCTTTATTATAGTAACTCCATGAAACTCATATACCCACAGCTCCCTATCACTGTGGGAGACATGCTCTGGGGACTGTATGTGACAGTAAGCTGAAGAGCTTAGCAGTGAAGGCCTGCACTGGCCCTTCCCCTAGGCCGGGCAGTTCTGACTCAGCGGATGAGAATGACCAAAGCATGCAAAAGTCTCAAACAGAGCCTCCATGTGACACTAAGTGGCAACAGTAGTAGTGGCCTGGTCATACACCGGTTCTCTGCACAGTTTGGACCTGCATATGCCCCTAGACACTCTGGTTATTTGCTAGGTATTGCTTAAGAGGGAGTTATCTGATGGCGTTTTAACAGAACAGGTCGAATATAAAAGTAAATAGAATGTAACTCTCTGTTTCTAGTTGGAGGATTCGCTCATTTTGTTAAATTTACAAGTAAGGAATTAGCCCCTGCAGGTTCTGAGACTGTGCAAGCAATATAGCCAGTGAGAAGCAATAACAAACAAAAATCTCCATGTCTGGAATCGGAGGCAGCCCAGATTCATCCACCCCACTGTGGATTAGTTATAGACTTTTTACTGACTTATGCATAGTCACAAAATGGTTTTTATCGAAACATAATTTTATTAAGTATTGCAAAGAATTGAAATAGCATTTACAAAAATGTATTCATTGGGAAAGCTTTAGCATTTCAAAATCTCTTCACAATTCATACCATTGATTCCCTAATTTAGTTCATTTTTACTAGAACTTACTAAATTACTTCTCAGCAGTGTTGGTGTTGACAAACAATAAATATGGCTATTATTTCTCATCATTTTAACCTTACACTTGAGTTTCTCAGCATTGCATGTAGAGGTATGTTTGGTGGGTCTACCACGAATATGAGAGAATGGGTCTCCCTAACTTTTCCACATTATCTGCTCAGGTATGGAGGTGTTTACCTCATTTGGACTGAGTTTTAAAATGCCAAAATCTGGGACCAATAGATGGCTTAATGGCTATGTTGTTGGAC
>NW_006160040.1:1138374-1146742 GCF_000334495.1 Tupaia belangeri chinensis | reverse complement strand
TCTTGCAAGTGCATGCGCCCTATAGCAAAAAACTCTCCAAATAAATAAATAAATAAATAAATAAATAAAATAAATAAAAATAAATTTCTGTTACTTAAGTCACCCGGTTGGTCATGCTTTATTATAGTAACTCCATGAAACTCATATACCCACAGCTCCCTATCACTGTGGGAGACATGCTCTGGGGACTGTATGTGACAGTAAGCTGAAGAGCTTAGCAGTGAAGGCCTGCACTGGCCCTTCCCCTAGGCCGGGCAGTTCTGACTCAGCGGATGAGAATGACCAAAGCATGCAAAAGTCTCAAACAGAGCCTCCATGTGACACTAAGTGGCAACAGTAGTAGTGGCCTGGTCATACACCGGTTCTCTGCACAGTTTGGACCTGCATATGCCCCTAGACACTCTGGTTATTTGCTAGGTATTGCTTAAGAGGGAGTTATCTGATGGCGTTTTAACAGAACAGGTCGAATATAAAAGTAAATAGAATGTAACTCTCTGTTTCTAGTTGGAGGATTCGCTCATTTTGTTAAATTTACAAGTAAGGAATTAGCCCCTGCAGGTTCTGAGACTGTGCAAGCAATATAGCCAGTGAGAAGCAATAACAAACAAAAATCTCCATGTCTGGAATCGGAGGCAGCCCAGATTCATCCACCCCACTGTGGATTAGTTATAGACTTTTTACTGACTTATGCATAGTCACAAAATGGTTTTTATCGAAACATAATTTTATTAAGTATTGCAAAGAATTGAAATAGCATTTACAAAAATGTATTCATTGGGAAAGCTTTAGCATTTCAAAATCTCTTCACAATTCATACCATTGATTCCCTAATTTAGTTCATTTTTACTAGAACTTACTAAATTACTTCTCAGCAGTGTTGGTGTTGACAAACAATAAATATGGCTATTATTTCTCATCATTTTAACCTTACACTTGAGTTTCTCAGCATTGCATGTAGAGGTATGTTTGGTGGGTCTACCACGAATATGAGAGAATGGGTCTCCCTAACTTTTCCACATTATCTGCTCAGGTATGGAGGTGTTTACCTCATTTGGACTGAGTTTTAAAATGCCAAAATCTGGGACCAATAGATGGCTTAATGGCTATGTTGTTGGACTCCCATGTAGTTGACTGCAGTTCAAGTCCTGGACCCGGTAGCTTAAACTCATGCCAGGCACATGTGCGTGCATGCCCAAGATACTAAGAGGAGAATGGAGGAGAAAGGACTGTGGTGTGGCCATCCCCTCCGAAGGGTGATTTTCACTTTCTGTCTCTCTGTCTCTTTCTGTTTTTCTGAAGACCGGACACACCCTATAGCAAAAACCTCTCCAAAAATAAAATAAAATGTCAAAATGCCACAGGTATTAGTCATAATATCTACATCAAGTTTTTATTACTATATTTCCATTTTAATTTGAGCAATTTTTGAACGTCACTCTGGGTTGACAACTCAGCTGTGAAGGAGATTTCAAATTTTTCCTGCTTATTTGGGAATATTCTGGGAGCTTTACCTGGTTGAATCAAGAGGTTTCAAAAACAGGGACGTTGGAGTAAATGTGGCCCAGGATGCGTGGCTAGTCACAAAGGACCTTCTGTATTGAGGAAAATAAGCAACCTTGGGGACAGCATTAGCTCTACCTTCATCATGCCTGTTGCCATCACAAAATATGGGTAGTGAGAGTCTGCTTGTTTCCTCAGGGCTGAGGTGGAGCAGTGACCTTTCTGGTATTAAGTAATGACTTAGCTGAGTTTGTCACTGATAAATGTTTCCTTCTCTGATTTTCCTCCTCCTCTCCTCCCACCAGTATGACTTACTGAAGTGAAACTAGGGGAAAGGGAGTAGTAACAGAGAGAGCCATCACGAAAGGTGACACACAGCAGAGTCAAATGTGAATCTAATAGCATCACTAATGCAAGACGCAGAGATTTACATGCATACCCTAGGTGGGTTGTGAAGCAAGTACCTTAAATTACCAAGACGGGCTCATACCCAGCTCATAGGAGGAAGGCAGGATTGCAATGGAGAATCAGTCTCCAGAGGATGGAGAGGATCTCACCCTGGTTTCAACATTGCTCAAGAAACTCTTGAATAAATCGCCTTACAGTTTGGGCTTCCACTTAAGATGGACTGAAGGACCTGGGCTCAATGTTCTCCAGGAGTAAAAGAGAGAAAGAGAGATTTCTTACTTGTTCTTTTCCTCCAGAGAACCCTGACTGATACAATACCTCAGTCTCAGTTTCTTCATCTGTAAGATGGTGACAATATTATTTCCTTTAAGGGATTGCAGTACTGACCAAATGTGATAATCCTTGTTAAGTGCCTAGCCTTGTGCAAGGCAAATGGTCTTACAGTTTGTAAATTTCACTATTATATTTTAGAAAATGAGCTTGAATTCACTAATCTGTTTACCATCCCTTCATCCTTCTTTCAGCTTCCATCTCTCTGTTTAGGGAGAGAGATAGAGAGATCTTATTGTCCTTTTTCTGCAGATTTCAGACTTGCCAGTCCCTACAATTGTGTCAGTCAATTCCTATCTCTCACTAAATTTTATATATATATAATCACTAAATTATATGCATATGTGTGTGTGTGTGTGTATTTTATTATTTTTTAGAGACTTTTTTTTAGAGTTTTGCAACAGGGTGCATACACTCACTGAAGAGAGAGAGAAACTGAAAAATCATCCTCTAGGGGAATGGCTATGCCATAATCCCTCCTCGGGATTTGGGTCATGCACATACATACACCTGGTATGACCCCCAAGACATTGAGTCTGGAACTCAGACTACACAGTCAGCTATGTGGCATCCAGCTGCCTTAACCACATGCCACAGGCTGGTCCTAAAGAGAGAGATTTTTAAAATTTAGCTCATGTAATCATCGGTGCTGGCAACCTGGAGATGTGCAGAACAGACTACCAGGTTGGAGACACAGGGAAGACTTGATGTTGTAGCTCACATCTGAAGGCAGAATTTCTTCTTTTTTAGGAGTTGTTGGGCCCAC
This sequence comes from Tupaia belangeri chinensis, assembly GCF_000334495.1. NCBI lineage: Eukaryota > Metazoa > Chordata > Mammalia > Scandentia > Tupaiidae > Tupaia > Tupaia belangeri. Next base: position 1,143,738 of record NW_006160040.1, on the reverse strand, counting down.
CCCCTTAGCCTGGGTGAGGCCCACCCACATTATAGAGAGAAATCGTCTTTACTTAAAGTCTACTGATTTTAATGTTAATCACATTTTAAAAATACTCTACGGAAATGTCAAGATTGGAGTCTGACCAAATATCTGGCTGCTGTGGCCAAGCCATATAATATCAACCACCACAAAGAGTAAAGCCTATGTCACTCAGCTATGAAACTAAGTTGGAGTCTGAACTCAGACAGCCTGTGCCAGAGTTCATGGCTTCCACTCATACTCTTCTTTCTGGTTGCCAGGGTGACTATGCAATAGCCCAACCTCTCTATTTATTTCTTCTTCCTACTGCATTTTAAATAATTTCTCCGGAAAAGTAAATCAACATAAACATTTTAATTTAAAAACATCTTTATTTATCTCTTTCAAGAGCAAGACCTAGAAGATAAACTTAGAAGCAGCACCCCCAATAGGGCCTTGATGTTGATCATGGACACGTGCATGCCTGGCATACACAGGGAGGCCTCCGAATGTGCACCAGGAACTTTCCTGTGTGGATTAGTCTCATAGAGATCACGTTTCACAGACGCACCAACATCCAGCCCCCAGTATAACCATTTTTAGAGGGTAATTTGAAAATTTCTTTGAAAATAAAATGCTTATATGTCTGTATATAAATAGGCCCCCTGGAAGAATGAAATTAGGTAGGAGGAAGGAGATTATCTCTTTACTTCATCATGCTCTCTGTATTTCTGCCTTTTCTAAATTTGTTAAAATGAGGTTTTCCATTTACTTAAAACAAAACACTTAGTTGAGGCCAGCAGGTGGCGTAGTGGTTAAGGGTGTTGGACTCCCACATGGTTGACTCACTGTTGGAGTCCCAGACCTGGCAGCTTGCCTTCTCACTTTCTCTCTCTGTCCCTCTCTGGTCAAATTAAAGTAAATAAATAAATGAATGAATAAAGTTAAAATTAAAAAACAAAACAAAATAATGCTTAGTGTGTTACTAAAGTGCTTTTAAAAATATTTACTTATTTACATTAACAAGTAAAAACCATGTATATTTATCATACAGAACATGTTTTGAAATATGTACACATTGTGGAACTGCTAAATTGAGCTACTTACCACAGTTTCACATACTTTTTGTTTGTGTGCATGTGTGCTAAGAACACTTAAAAATCTCTTGTAGCCATTTTCAAGAATACATTCTTATTAACAACAGTCATATTTCACCTCAGAGTTCTTGAACTTATTTAATTTTGAAATTTTGTGTTTTTTGTTTGTTTATTTTTGGATTTTGCCATAGCGCGTGTGTGTTTGCCAGAGAGAAAGAGAGAGGGAAAGTGAGAAATCACTTCTCAGCGAGGATGGCTATGCTGCAGTCCTTTCTTCCCCAATCTTCCCTCAGGCTTTTCGGCATGTAGGCACACGCACTTGACATGATTTTCAAGTCACCAGGTCTGGGACTCAAACCATGGTAAGCATGTAGGAATCCAGTGCCTTAACCACTGTCACCTGCTGGCCCTAAATTTTGTGTTCTTTGACCAGCTTGCTTTCGCACTCCTATTCTCCCCAACTCCACCCTTCACCATTACTAAAGTTCTTTCAAAATAGATCAGATAGACAGAGAAGTTTGATTTAATCTCTTTTCTTTCATTTTAGGTCACCTGTTTCATTCTCCCTACCCACCACTTCTACTATGGGTCTATACTAGTGTGAAAACCTTTAATAAAGCTTTTATTTAGGAAAAGATTAAAAGAATAAGTCTCATATGGCTTGTGAGAAGCTGCCTTGACTTATAGGAACATTTTGGGAAGACATCTCTCAACCTAGTTAGTAAGCAGACAGCATGGCACCCACAGGAAGGGTTTCCTGGCAGTGCGTATCCTCTCTTTGTCTGACAGAAGGGAGGTGGCCTTTGGGCCAAGACAGTGTCTTACTGATATGTGGGTATGTGCCAGTGACAACTCACAGGGAAACAATGGCTTTCTATATCTAGAGAGTGTTTTATGCACATCTCTCGGGGAAAGAAAAGTCCTTCGATTATAATAAAAAAATATATATATTTAACTTATTTTCCCATTGTAATTAACACAAAGCTACTAGGATGGCATTTTAATCTACTATATAAAAAGATAACAATGCATTTCATAATGCATTTCATTTCTTTTTCCTTCTTCTTTTTTAGAATTTTTTTGCTATAGGGCATGTGAACTTGCTGGAGAGACAGTAAGTGAGAAATTACTCCCCAGGGGGCTGACCATGCTGTAATTCTTTCTCCTACATTCTTTTTTCAGAATTTTGGGCACACATACACACACACACACACGTCTGGCATGAATTTAAGCTATAGGGTCTGGGACTTGAACTGTTGTCGACCACATGAGATTCCAGTGGTGTAACCATTATGCCATCTGCTGACCTTGACGACACATCCCAGATAGATTCTTTCTTTGCTCCCAACTATTGCTCTGAAGAACTTCTAGAGCATTTTACCCTAATAAAGCAGGTGTTTCTGCAATGAATATCTAGGAGGTGGCATTGGCTATCAATTGTAAACTTTCTGAGGCAGTGGCTGTAGTTTCTGTTCTTCATCCTAGCACTCCTCAAGAGCACCTTGCATCTGGTATTGTGGGTGCCCATTGATCAACTGAATAACTCACCTTCTGGGGATCATCTCTCTAGAAAACATTTATGACTCATAATGATCCTGATGCCCCCTTGCTGAAAACTCTTCAAGACTGAAAACTCTGGATTCTAAATATCATGTCTAGAGCTCAAAACAGGTCTTACAAGACCTTTCATGCTGGACTATGGTTGACCAGTTGCACTGGTTCCACCAGGCAGGTTGTTGACAACCAGCTTCCCTTTTAGTTGGCCAAGTGTGAGCCTCGCTAAATTGCTAAATATTTAGAACATCGCCCTGCTTATGTGGGCTGGTCCCTACTCACCTTTCAGACTCACCTCCGGCTCACCAACCCTGTAGTCACACTCTGACTTTCTTTTAATTTCCTTGAATGTTTCCTTGAATATGCTGGTTTCTAGGATACTTTGGTCTCCATCTATTCTGTGTCTTCTGCTGGGGAATCTTGCCAGTTTTTCTTCACCTACCAGTTAACTCTTTCTCACTGTTCTGGGCTCCATTGTAATTTCAAGCCAGGAGGTGATTTTCCTGTATACATCCCCCCAAATAAAGTTAGGGATCCCTTTAGAGCACTTTTGAAGAACACTACAATTTCCTTTATTCAATGATCATAATTTTGACTAAGTGATTATTTGGGTAATTGTTTGAATAGACTCCATAAGACTAGGAAACTTATCTTGTTTTTATAGCACCAATGTTTACCACCTAGAAGAGTCTTAATAAATATGCAATGGAGTGAAAGGATAAATAACAAAGCAATATGAATAATTGGGATTTTTTTTCCCTAAAACTATTCAGATTCTGTAAATAACTCTTGAATTAGAAGGACTCTGCTCAAGTGTTGCTTGAATACTAATTTCTTCTGTGCTTGGAAACAGACTTTGAGTATTCTAAGCTCTATAACAGCTGGACAAATCTTGAATACAAGATTAGAGGCTCTGTTTTACTTTTTCTTTTTTCCTTTTAACATTCATTTTGCCTCTGTTTCCTGATTAATCTCTCATCTATGACCTCATGGTTAAGGAAGGGCCATGTTTCATCCACATAATGCAAATTCTGTGAAAACCAGCCTAGAAACTGTAATGAAAGGTAGAGCTTAGTGACTTTATTTTAGATTCAGTAGTCTGGCTTGTTTTAGACTCTAAGATTTGAACATGTGCTAATCTATCTGATTACTTTGTGTAGACCAGTTATACCTTCCTGTACTTGTTTGAAGTAAAATGTTTTTACCACATCAAGAAATGATTTTGAGTAATACTGTAACAAGCCAAAGTTGGCCACAAGTATCCTGAATGTTATTGCCAATATTTCTTCTTTTTTTAAAAAATTTGGTTTTAATTAGCTTTATGACCCATCAAATGGCCATTTCCATGAAGGAACCTTATGCTGCTTGTCTCTACCAAATACCAGCCAGTTCACCCAGCATTAATAAAAAAAAAATTATGAAAATCTCTGCACTAAACTTTACAGCCTAGCTCTAAACACCCAACTAAAATTGCCCACAACAAACCAAATAACACATAGTACTTTTTTTTTATTTTTACAAAATGGAAAATACATTTTTTTCTTTTAGGTAATATCTATATTCACTTTTAAATGATACATCCATTTTCTAAGGATCTCCTCAAACTGAAATAACTTTCTCTTATGCCCATAACTCTTAGATAAAATCACTCCCCTCAGTAGATTTTCATGTAGCCATATGGAGAATAAAGAATGATGGTAAGCAAGAGAGAAGAAACATTCTTCTTATAATGAGACCTAAAAAGCAGGGTATAAAAATTATAGAACAGAAAAATGTACCAAACATTACAATTTCAGCTGTGGTGAAAGTCAATTCAGGCTCCCCAGAGCCCAGGCAGTAACAGATTAGGAAGTACCTGTGGAAGGAGATGCTCTAGTTGATTCCAGCGCAGGAACCAACTCCCCCTTGGAGAATATTGTCTCAGTTAGTTCATCTTTAGAGCCCAACTAGTCCCCAAGTCTATGTGTGTTAAGACAAGAAACCCAAAATGGTATAGGTAAATAACAGAACTTAACTATTATTTTTTGTTAAATTCATTAATCTATTTCTTCCATGAGTGAGAAGGACAAAGGCAGAGAAAGATAGACAGAGAGACAGCACCCCCAACAGGGTCCTGTCATCCACTCCCAGCCCCAGCCAGTCTTGGGTCACCCGCAAGCAAGCATGTGCCCGGTTTAAGAACCAACGCAGTTAATTCTTATTCCATGCTCCCTTTAGTAGGTTCTGAAAATCTACCACAGTTTTAAAATGTCACTGGGATTTCTCCATTTAGATTAGCTTTAGGTGAGGAAAATCTGTGAAGCAGCTATTCTTCACTGTCATTATTGAGGAATGTGAGAAAGAAAAATGTCTTCAGATATTTAGCCTTAATGTAAATGTAGCCTTAGTTAGGAAGGAAAGAATTTTCTCATGACCTCAACTCATGGCCTTCCCCACGTGAACTGAAAGCCTATTATGGGACTTGTATCCTTCCTGAAAAATAAATTTTACAAAACCAGTCATGGCTTATCTTTATTCAGGTGTAAAACTGCTTGTGGTTGACTCTCTGTTTAATTTCCTTAAAAACTTAAAAGTAGTGACTGGGACCTTCCTAGAATTCTCATATTTCCATGCTGCAGCTGTGAAGAGTTGTACTCAGGTTTTTTACTGCTTCAGGCAACAAGCTGTTTTGTTTTCTTTTTTTTTTTTTCCTTCAAAATGTATTTATTTACAT
>NW_006160040.1:1136379-1136701 GCF_000334495.1 Tupaia belangeri chinensis | reverse complement strand
GCAGCCTTGGCGTCCGGCCCGCCTCTGCCGCCGCCGCCGGCTTCAAGCTGTTTTGTTTTCAAGCCATCACCGTCCCAGTAGATATTTTACTTTGTTATTTCATTTTTTTAACTATATTTTTTTATTTAAATTTATTTATTTACATTCATTCACTATACTTCATTACAGTAAGCAAAATGATATTTCCCATTCAGAATATACTGTATACAGGCTCAGTCAAGCACATCAACATACGTGTTATCTATCGTCAACAAATAATTTTCCATTTCTAATGTCTTGTATATTTTGCCTTTTTTTTTTTTGCCATCCTTGCTTCCCTCTC
>NW_006160040.1:1108276-1135290 GCF_000334495.1 Tupaia belangeri chinensis | reverse complement strand
AACTCCAGACTTGTCCCTATGATTAAGTTGGCCATTTTCTTAGTTTTTGAACTCTTATTTCTGTGTGAGTACATTTAATTTTCCTGGCATAGCACTCCCTTGAGAACTTCTTGGAGATCTGGTCTGGTGCTAGTAAATTCTTTCAGGTTTTGTTTATCTGAGAATGTTCTTATCTTTTCTTCCCATATGAAGGATAATCTTGCCAGGTACAGTATTCTATTCTATTCCAATTGCTTTTCTCTTAATACTTTGAATATATTTTTCCATTCTTTCCTAGCTCGCATTGTGTCCAATGAGAGGCCTGCTGTTAGACTAATGGGATATCTTTTGTACATAACTTGCTGTTTCTCTCTTGCCAATCTTAGTATCTTGTCTTTGTCTGTGGTTTTGGTCAGTCTGGCTATAATGTGTCTTGGAGAAGATCTTCTTGGGTTGATTCTATTTAGGGTCCTTTGTATTTCTTGGGACTGATCTTTGAGTGCCTCTCTAGGTTAGGAAAGTTTTCTTGCAGGATTTCATGGAATAGATTATCAATGCCCTTATGAGTCTCTTTGCCTTCTGGGATGCCACTTTTCTGGATGTTTGGATGTTTGATGGTATCTAGTATTTCTCGTATATTATTCTCAAATTTGGGGGTAATTTTCTCTGTTTTGACTTGTTGAAGAGATGATGTATGACAGGCAAGAAATACATCCAAGTTAAGGTTAATGGTCCCAACTTAACTATTGTTGTGAGGACTGATAATGGTGGTCTTAATATGTCATTTTAAAAGTTTCTGAAGGAACACAATTGTGTTTTTTGATTAGTCCAGGTCAGAAGATTAAAGAAGGAAAAGTCCGTAGGTTGGTCTGGATAAAGAAGGACATGCTGTCTTGTGAAGAGGAGCAGGTTCAGGAGTGTGGCAGAGGCATGAACCTGTCACCTAGATTCATCTAGAAGAGTCCTAGCTCAGAGATTGTGTACAGTAACATTTGGTGTTTGCTCTTTACATCTTAAGGCACTTTGCACTCAAACCTCAGAATTTGTATCAATAGAAGTTTAAAGCTGGGGAGAGGACTGTAGTGTGACATCTTGTTGAGGGTGCTTATCTCTTTCTGTCTCTCTTCCTCATGAAAGAAATAAACTTTAAAAACAAATCAGTATGCTTATGGTTGTAAACAAAGAAAACTCGACCAAATGTGGCCTAAGCCATAAGAATTTTTTTTTTAAATTTAATTTGTTCTTAAGTGTACTTTCTTTCTTTCTTTTCTTTTCTTTTTTTTTTTTGCACATCTATGTTTATTATAGGATTATCCATAATTGCTTTTTTTTGAGAGAGAAAGATTTTTAGTATAGGGTGCGTGCACTCACCAGAGAAACAAAGGACAGAAAGTGAGAAATCACCCCCCAGGGGAGGGATGGCCGTGCTGCAACCCCTTCTTTTCCATTTCCTCTTGGGATTTTGGGCACGTACACACACATGTTCAGCGTGAGTTGTTTTTATTTTTTTATTTAATTTTCTTTTATACATTCAATCACATTATTATTTGGCTTACAGAATGGACATTTCAACAGGTGAACATTTCTCCCTAGTACAGTTGATAAAACCACACAATATCTTCAACAGATAATTAATGCAATTAATGCTTTGCTTCCCTATTTTTCTTCTAAATGTCCTTCCTCAGACTCTCCTCTTTCACACACTCTATATCTGGTATTTACATTTATATACTGTGTTTCTATATCCTTTAGTCAATTAGTTTCAGTCATAGAGTATGGACACTCGGTATGTATTAAGTGGGGACATACAATGCTTTTCCCTCATAGCCTGGTTTGCTTCACTCAGCAGTAAATCATATAACAAGACATTTGAAAGTTGAGTAGGTCTGGACTTGCTTATTTTTATGTTTAAATGATACAGGCAGTGGCCAGCACGTGGCATGACGGCTAAGGGAGCTGGACTCCCACATGGCTGACTGAGTTCGAGTCAAGGACTTGGCAGCTTGCTTTCTCACTTTTCTTCTCTCTCTCTCCCTCCCTCCCTCTAAATGAATAAATAAATAAATAAACACAGGTAAATAAAATAATTATAAAAAATTTTTTTTGAAGATATGGGCAAGGCTCCAGATTCCCTCCACCACTCCTTTGTGTAATTTGGTTTATCTTTTAGCTGAATTTCCTCATGGCTCCAAGATGGCTGCCATCATTCGGATCCTCAAATGCAGACAGCAACATTCAGAAGCAGCAATGAGTTTGTTTGCTCTTGTGGTCACTAATGGATACTTTCCCTGAGCTCCTGGAATACTTCACACCTCAATGCTGAAGGGAAGGAGGCACAAGAAGGGGTAGCGATTTAGTAACTAACAAATCATGTGTCACAAAATCAGAATTGGACACCCTGAGTTCAGATAGGCTTTTCTAAGAAAGAGGAGAATTCTGATGAGCTTGATTATATATGATATTCTGGCTTCATTTTCCCACTTTTACAAAGAGCTGAAGCAATTTTTTTTTTTTTTTTTTGAAAACTGGGGGAGAGAGAGGGTATTGAAAGAACATGGTTTGGGTATTATATCTTAGGTGATTTCCAAATGGAGTCAGCATCAGTTTTCTAGTGAGTTATATTGTTCTTGATGCCTGTTAGCTTTTGAAAAAATAGCTCAGTGTTTTCTAGATGTGGATAAAGTACCTACTGTATCTTTTCCCGTTTAAACTTACTGAATGTTACCAGTAAGAATCAGAGATCTACTCTCTATGACCTGACTTATTTTCCAAGAAAAGTAAGAGAAAATACTTGAAGACTTGAAGACTTCAAAAAAAAAAAAAAAAAAAGAAGACTTCAAGTAACTTGAGAAGACTACAGGGAACTCAACTTCATGAAGATTAATGCTCAGAAACAGAGAGAATGACAGACTCTTTTGAAGTTGGAGACTAGGCAGCTATAGTCCCTTAGGTGATCTCCTCCAGGGTCTAGCCACCCCACCAGCTCCTCATACTGCCAATCTGCCAGGTTCCTCTTGTTTCGTCTTTGAAGGGGGTTATCTTTAATTTCCATTGACTACACAATGATCTTAGTTCTTGAAAAATGATTAAGAAAGATGAAATAAAACGTTTCTGTGAGAAAATCTACACAAAGGGAGATAAGGAGGGAGAAAAGAAACCTCTAATAATTTGGATATTTTAGAATCAGATAAGAAGAGGTTATAAGAAAAGAAAACTTGGGGAACAAACTTTAAAAAATTTGGGGTGGGTCTAGATGGTGGTGCACCGATAGAACACAATGCATTGAGAGGCTAACCTACAAGGGAAGGTTCAAATTTGTGTCCAGAGAACTCTCGGAATACACCAGGCACACAGGTGTCCATGCCCAGGGACAGAACTATATATACACACATATATATATATATATATGTATATATATACATATATATGTGTGTGTGTGTGTGTGTGTGTGTGTGTGTATCTCCAGGAAGATGAAAAGAACCTCAGACAATGACTTGAATTTTTCAGAACTGGATATGAAGAGGTTAGTAAGCAAAGAAAATCCGGGAAAATTGAGAAGTCTATTTCTCTGTCCTATTTAAAAGTAAGAGAGATTATTATTTGTGATTCTGGGGTAGAAGCTGAATGTTTAAAGAAAGGAAATAAAACATAGAATGCTCTATTTTCTAGGTTTTGATTTGAAAAGAAACTTAAGACACTCAGTACTCAAGTGGTGATTACATGAAAGCTATTTAATTTTGTGAAGTTTTTTCATCCCTGGATTCCCTAATTCCCCACACAGTTTTATTTTTAAAACCTTTGTACAAGACAAAATGACCAGAGAAAAGCTGTTTCTTTTTTTTAAAGGGTTTGAAGTTTGTTTGCTTAACAAAGTGTTTGCAGTCATAATTAGGTTGCATATTAAAGTTCAAAACCAACTCATGTTGGAAGTGACTGAAAATTGTTACCATCTGATGGCTCTGTGGGCAAGGCTTTCACAAACGATGCTGCACGCACTAGGGAATAAAGGCCCCATTTTCGGCATAGCCCTGGGAGACTTCAAGGGTCTGGGCAACACTCACACTGCACATTATGGCTCTCAAATCTGTGGTAATCATGGCCTCGTTTTGCTGGAGTCATCCCAGTTCGATTGGGTCTTTTTGCTGTTTGCATCTCTATAGCACTCACGTTTTATCTTGATTCTACACATCTATCTATGGACTGTAGGAGCCATGATGAACTGTAGTTCTGGGCCCAGTTCTGACCACTCACAGTGAAAAATCCATTCCAAGGCCAGATTTTCTAAGAGGGAGAAAGAAAGAGATAGGCAGACACTGGACACTGTGTAGAGTATCCGGGATGAGTCAGCTCCTCATCGGCTGTGTTGAAAGACAAAACTGTCTTTAATTCTAACTGTGCTCCACTTCTATCTTCATTGGCATATGAAGCTTATTTGGGAACAAAAAGAGACATTTTATATGGTTCATTTCAAACATCTGCCTTGGGCAGGAACCTCACTGTTTCTGGGAGAGCAATCACTTTACTGGCCTCCACACCTCTGTATTTCTATTGAGAAGAAAATGGAAGAATGGAAGCTTGTCTCTTTTAATGATAAGCATGAGGCAAGAATCAAGGCCTAATACACGCCATGATGGGGCATAATTATGCCTGAGTAGTACAGATGACCACAAAGTTTGACGTCAGCACACGCACGGCACTTGCTGAATGATATCTGATGTATAGGTTTAGTCTAAATCTGGAAGCCCAGGTTTATAGCAAATGAGAATGAGAGTGGATTGTTGCTTTCTGTAAGTAAGCTTTGTATTAGAATCATAATTGAACTTGTCTCGATTTGAAGATGAGTGTTGGTTGTAAGTCATCATCTTTCTGAACACTGATGCTTGTTCCTTTTTCTTTCTTTTTCTCCTTTTTTTTTAGGTTATTCTCTCTAATAGAAAATGCTTGCTGGTGTAACTATTCTGCTTAATAAATAAACAAATAAAAAAAGTAGGGTCAGAATTTGGAAGAAAGCCAGAATAATGACAAAGAAGCAACTAAGTCTGGTTTTGTGATTCAAAACAGACAAGAATTTTAAAACAAAATAAAAAGAACCATAAAATATAAGCTTGAGTTTACAATGAGCAGAGATGGTTTTTGATAAGGGTAAGGCTGTATTCAGAGTGAAGACAAAGCTAAACAAATTTATCGTTTAAACTTTTTTAAAAGTTAATTTTGGTATATTTATTTTAAATCTACATCGAAACCAGGTGTTCAGCTCTCCTTAACAAGTGCATGTGGCCCCTCTCCCTTCCTATACACTACAGTAGCAGTGATTGGAAAACAGCAACAGGGCCGGAAGGTAGTGTGGAGGTTGAGGCGGCTGGATTCTCCATGGCCTACTGCGCAATTTTAGTCCCAGGCTAGGGCTTGAAAATCGCAGTAGGTGCATGTGCGTGTGTGCCCAAAGAGGAGAATGGAGAAGGGATGTAGCGTGACCATCCCTCCTAGGGGGTGATTTCTCAGTTTCTCTCTCTCTCTCTGTCTCTCTCTTTCTCTCTCTTTGGCAAGTGCATGTGTACTGCAGCAAACTAAAATAGGAAGAAAGGAAACAGCAATGGGTAGATGGTGTTCAACTCGACACTGTCTCTGTGTGTGTTCCCACAGTAAAGACTGCAGATACATCATTTTAGTCAGAGGCCAGAATCAACTTGGGGGGTGATTTCTCACTTCCATCTCTCAGTCTCTGCCTCTCCGGTGAGCACAAAGCCCTACAGCAAAAAATCTCTCTCAAAAGAAAAAATTCAGGGACCAGCAGTTAGCATAATGGCTATGTCGCTGAACTCCCATGTAGTCAACCACAGTTTGAGTCCCAGAACCAGTGGCTTATACTCACGCCAGGCGCGTGTGTGCATGTGTGCCCAAGATCCTGAGAGGAGAAAGGAGGAGAAGAGATTGCAGTGTGACCATCCCCACTGGGGGTGATTTCTGGCTTTCTGTCTCTCTGTCTCTCTGTCTCTCTGGCAAGCGCTTGCGCCCTATAGCAAAAACCTCTCCAAAAAAAAAAAAATTCAAACTCAACAGTAGATATAAAAATAAGTTGTCCCCTTGGGAATACGTGCATGGGAGTTTTGAAGAATTTTCCTATTGAAATTTCAGATGCCCATAAACTCTGTTCTTAAAACCACCTACAGCTGTAAGTTACAGCTCTTTATCTCAAAAAGAGAATATTAGAGATGCCTAGACAAGCTCTATATTTAATCCGTTATTCATTTGGAAGGCCTGAAAGGGGAATGAGTCATACGACGTGAGTCCAGGGAAGATATGTGGATCCAACTCTTCAAACACAGAACCAAGAAGGAAAAGTCTAGAACCTCACTGTTAAACTCCAGCCATAAATACTACAGAGCAGTAAAGTGGTCAGTGTAATTAACCCAGGTGAAAAATCTTTTGTAACCAGTTGCTCAAATGAGCTAAACATGGTATGGTGCAAGTAGAAAACATTTATTTTTCTCATACCTCATTTTCACATCTGTTCTACTCGGTATCCTTTCATTTCCTCCAAACAATTTCTTTGGAAGATCCCTTACCAGTTGCAGCACTTTTAGGCAGGACAAGTATCTGGCCTAGACAGTGCCAATGATGGTAAGAGTGGCTACTTATAGCAAGCGTCCATTTTTATTGGCCAATACCTGTGCTACACTAGTTGAGGAACATACTAACTGATACTCCACCTTCTGAAATTAATAGTTAGTCATGTTGTCAGTAATTAAAAAGTCTGACTTTGTCTAATATCAAAACTGATTTCATATCAATTGACTTTTCCCCCCACTTCCACTTGGGCCTGACCCATTCTAAGAATACATAGAGTGCAAGATGTGGACATGGCCTCTTCTGTTTTTCTACTGTTTTGTCTACTAGTCCCAGCTCTGTTCTATACTGGGCCCTCTAGAGTAGAGATGAGGAGAAGAGAGATAATGTGAAATAAAAGGGAGAAAAATATCTTACTTGGTAAGTGTTGTTGAAATTAGGCAACAAGTCCCTCTGTGTGTCGAGAGCCCAGATGAAAACTACCCTTCCTAGACTTCTTTGCAAGTAGGCCTCCAGATGTGAATTTGTGAATGCTCATTGGATTCATCCATCGGGAGATTTGGAATGCAGGACCGAGGTAAGGTCAGCTGCCTAAGGCTTGAGACTATGGTTTCTAATAAGCAATAAGGCAGAAACATGAGGCTTTTCTATGGCAGTGTTCCTGTGTCCTTCTGCCACATGCATGTATGAAGAGTCATGGCAAATGTTTTAGCTTCTAACTCAACTGGTGATCTCAGAGGTACTAATTCTCCTACTAGAACAGTTCCGAATTATTCTGAGTTATTCTGGGAGGCTCGCTCCTTCAACTCTTTTTAAGATTTTACAAGTACCTACATTGATGGATGCAGGTTCTTCATAAGATACTCTACCACCCTAAAAGGACTTCCAACATGACTCTTCCCTAAATCAGAGGAAACTCCTCTGACTGACTGTTTTCCATGCCCGCCCATCTCCTCCAACTAATGGGACACCTACATGGACATTTTCCTATTTCTCAGAGTCTTCCCAGGTAAGAATTAGAACCTGTCTCCGTACTCCAAGAAATGTCGGCCAGCTTTTCCCAAGACCTCTGTAATCAACCAGTCTCTTCTCTGGATCTCTGTTTAGAAAAGGCAAGAAGAAGGAGTAGAAGATGTGTGAGTAGGGTAAGATGTCTGTATCTTCTGGCAAGAACCAGGCTTTCCACAAATGGTCCTCATAAAGGTTCTCTTAATTTGCTTTGTATTAGGGAGAACACCACCTTCTCCTCCAACAACGCCTATCAAATAAATCTTCACTTCTGTACTCCTTGGTTCAGACAGAGCTAAGGGCTGCCTCCTTGGCACACTCTGAGGGGATGCCTTCAACCTCTTTTCAGAAGGTGGGAGTAGTTGTCACCTATGAGTCTCAGGTTTGGGACCTCAGTGAAAGAGAGATAACAGAGAGGTCTTGTTTAGCATCCAGTTACACTGCTATGGTCATTTTCCCAGATTGGAAGCCAGAACCCTGCTTGAAGGATTGTTTGGGGCAGGAGAGGCTGGTTGGAGCAGTCAGCAAGATGAGAATTGTCTGCAGCATAACTGAGCTGAAGCCACCAGCTCTGGACAAGTTTTAAATCCAAACTGTGACCAGTAAAACAGTGTTTTTGTTTTGTTTTGTTTTGTTTTGTTTTGTTTTGTTTTGTTTTGTTTTGTTTTTCTCCATGGTCATTCCTATCACTCTTCAAACTTATAAAGTTTTTTTGCTATATTTTTAATGCTTATATTATTTATATCAAAATGCTAATAACAATCAGATATTGAACCCAATGGGCAAATAAGTGATCTTTAAAATTCACTGGTCATTTAAAAGTTCATGCAATTGTGTTAAAAAACATCTCAAAGTAAAACAAAACTCAGAAAGGCTTGAATTTTAAGAATAATAGTGGGCCAGCAGGTGCATGGTGTTTAAGATGCTGGACTCCCACATAGCTGACCACAGTTCAAGTCCAAATCTTGTGGCTTACTTTCTCACTTTTCTTCTCTCTCTGTCTCTTTCTATCTCTCTGGTCAAATTAAAAAAAATAATGATAATAAAAAATAAATAATTATTTTTTTTGGAGAGATTTTTTTTTTGCTATAGGGCGCGTGCGCTCGCCAGACAGACAGAGAGAGACAGAGAAACAGAAAGCGAGAAATCACCCCCCAGAGGGGATGGTCACGCCGCAATCCCTTCTCCTCCATTCTCCTCTCAGGATTTTGGGCACACAGACACACCCAGCGTGAGTTTTAAGCCACCGGGTTCAGGATGCGAACCATGGTCAACTATGTGGGAGTCCAGTGACATAGCCATTACACTAACTGCTGGTTCCCAAAGTAAATAATTCTTAAGTAAAAAAAAGAAAGATAGAATAACAGTTCACATGTTTGTGCCTCAAGTTCCTAAAATACAGTATCAGTGTGGAGTAGTCAGTCAAATTCCACCACAATTCTGACAGCGCATGGCTCTCACCAAAATGGACAAACAATAGCTACACTGAGAAAAGATTGTTTTCTGCCCTCGGAGTGCTTGAATAAGCTAAAAACAAAACAAAATACCCAAGTGAATTGAAAGTTTATTAAAACGTATGAATTGAAAAGCAAAAAGCTGCATATAGATGTTAATACCAATTTGTTCATAATTACCAAAATTGAGAAGCAACCAAGATACTCTTCAGTAGTAAATGAATAAACAGGTTGTGGGATGTGTGTACAATGAAATATTACTCAGCACTAAAAAGGAACGAAAAGACATGGAAGAAATATAAGTGCATATTACTAAGTAAAAGAAGCCAATATGAAAAAGCTACACACTTATCATTCCAACTAAATGACATTCTGGAAAAGGCAAAACCATGGAGACAGTGGAAAGAGCAGTAGTGGGCCAGTGGTGGGTATGGTGGTTAAATAGCTGGATCCCATAGAGCTAACTGCTTTGTTCAAGTCCTGGAGCAGTGGCTTGAAAACACATTGTGTGCGTATGCCCAAAGTCCCAAGAGGAAATTGGAGGAGAAGAGATCACAGTATGGCCATCCCCTTGAGGAGTGCTTTCTCACTTTTTCTCTCTCCTTCTTTCTCTCCCTAGGAGATGTGGGGGCAGGAGGGACAAGTAAGTAGGTAGCACATTCGGAATTTTTTTTAAGGCAGTGAAACTATTCTGTATACTACCATAATGGTAGATAAATATCATTATACATATGTCAAAACTATAATTTTTCCAAGAGTGAATGATAATATAAACCATGAACTTTGGATGATGGTATGGCAATAAAAATTCATCATTTATAAGAACCATATCAATCTGATGCAGGATATCAATAAGGGGAGAGGTGGTGTGTGTGTGTGTGTGTGTGTGTGTGTGCGTGTGTGCGTGTGTCCTAGACCGGGGAGCAGACAGGATATGTGGTGATTCTGTACATTCTACTCAATTTTACTGTGATGTTTATAAGCTCTAACAGTTGGCATTAATTAATATAAACAAACAAAAACAATAGTTGCGCCAATATTAGTCCAACCTTCTCGAGAAACTATGGATTAGATCCAATAATTTATTATAGCCTATGTTTAAGTCAAGACTGTTCATGCATCACACAATCAGCTTGGCCTGGGCATCATTTGTCAAATGTTTTTGTGAAACTTATGTGAAAAAAGTCAAGGATTGGGGCCAGTAGGTGGAGTGATGGTTAAGACATTGGATCCCCACATGGCCAACCATGGTTCAAGTCCTAGACCTGGTGGCTTGCTTTCTCACTTTCCCTCACTGTCTCTGTCTCTCTCTGGTTAGCGCACATGCCTTATAGCAAATTTTAAAAATAATAACAACTGGGGCCAACCAGCAAATAGTATAATGGTTATATCACTGGACTCCCACGTAGTCGAATGCTATTCAAGTTCCAGATCCGGCGGCTTGAAACACATTGGCGCATGTGCATGTGTACCCAAAGTGCTGAGAGGAGAATGGAGAAGAAATTGTGGCATGGCCATTTCCCCTGGGGGGTGATTTCTCACTTTCTGTCTCTCCATCTTTCTCTGTCTTCCCAGTGAACATACACTCCCTGTAGCAAAAATATCTTTTAAAAAAGTCAAAATAATAAATAAAATAAATAAAATAATTATTAATTTTTAAAAAGGCCAAGGATGCAGATTATTTAGTGAGTCCAAGACCAACTTTTTTTTTTTGTTTGCCAGAAGACATGTGTGCTCTCCAGAGAGAGACAGAGAGAAAGTCTGAAATGCCCCACCCCATGGGGCATGGTCATGCTGCAATCCTTTCTTCTCCATCTAGCCCTCCTTTTGGGTATTTGGGCACACATGCACATGTGCCTGGAATGCTTTTTTTTAGAGAAGTTTTTTGCTATAGGGCACGTGCACTCGCCAGAAAGGCAGAGAGAGACAGAGAGAAAGTCTGAAATGCCCCACCCCATGGGGCATGGTCATGCTGCAATCCTTTCTTCTCCATCTAGCCCTCCTTTTGGGTATTTGGGCACGCACACAGATGCACCCAGCCTGAGTTTAAGCCGCTGGGTCCAGGACTCGAACTGCAGTCAGCTATGCGGGAGTCCAGCGACATAGCCATTTCGCTAACTGCTGGTCCCTGGAATGTTTTTCAAGCTGCCAACCCTGGACTGGAATTCTGTGGTTGGCCATTAGGATACAGCTGCTTTAACTACCAGGTCATGGACCAGCCCCAATCTTTAACAGCCCTCTCTTCACTATCTCCCAAACTATCAGTTAGAGATGAACCATTGGCTGAGAGCCAAATGTGTGCATCTAGAAGAAGTAATTGGGGCAAACAGGTGGCGAAGTGGTTAAAACACTGGACTCTCATACTCAATTATGTCAATACTTGGTACTGACAGCAGTTCAAGTCCCAAACCCAGTGGCTTGAAAATCATGCCTGGTGTGTGTGTGTGTATGCCCAAAATCCCAGGAGGAGAATGGATTGTGGCATAGCCATTCTCCTGGCGGGGGTGATTTCTCATTTTCCTTCTCACCGTTTCTCTCTGGCAAGTGCATGCTCCCTGTGGGGAAAAAAAAGTGCAGTCACCCTGTTACACTCTTGCATTTTCTGAGACATATGAGCTGAACTTTGAACATAGCTGTACCCACAGTAGCAATTAGTTGGATGTTGGATCTTGTCTCCTGATGCTTATGGCAGAAAAGAAAAAGTGATGAAACAGGGAATACATTTCTTAGACATTTACCTTTAAGAATCATAGTGAAGCACTGTATTTCTGCTGGCCCTGTTCACTTTTTTCTTAAATCATCCTGTTGGTGCATGACCTATTCAAGCTCCTAATATGGGGTTTTCGTTTCTGTCTCAACTCTGCTGAATGTTCTTAATACAGATGAATACAAGACAAATTTTTTCATGCCTCCATTTTTATCTATTTAACTAAGAATTGTGAGCATGAAAAAGTGTGTTTTAAGAGTAATTAATTCTAGAGTAATCAATATGCAAAGTATTAAGTGTATAGCATCATGATGCCCTCTAGTGGCTAACCCACAGGAAAAGTGCCCCAAAAGTTCCACTGAAAATAGGAATTTCCAACTTTTTACAGGTGAAATAGACTACCTTTTAAAGTATGTGGTTATCTTTGATTCTGTCATGAAAACAATGAGGAGCTATTTTCACTTGCTCTTGTCTTCTTACTTTAATATCTCAAAGATCAAGACATACCAGATTAATAATAATTTTATTTCAGAAGCATTATCACCATTCGGTAAGGCCAATGGGGAAATGTGACCCAGTACTATTAGGTTTAGCATCTGTGAGTCAGGGAATATATCCTTGAGGGATGATGAGAAACTCCTCCTGGGATTGATTAATCTGTCACTGTTTATCCATTTGCACCATTGAGATGACTGTTGGGAGTGAGCTGTGATTTGTGGGGAGTTAGCAGCACTAGAAAAGAAAAAAAAAAGAATAAATCATAAACCAAATTAGAAAGAATCAAAATTTCGATCCTACAGTTTGATAAATGACGTATCAGAATTGTTTTCTAATTTCTAGAATCCCTAACAATAGCCAATAGAGTGAAGATATGCACATACACGTGTGTGTGTGACTTCAAAAAGTTCACAGAAGGGACCAGCAGTTACTGTAATGGCTATGTCGCTGGACTCCCATGTAGTCGACCGCGGTTCAAGTCCTGGACCCAGTGGCTTAAACTCACACCAGGTGTGTGTGTGTGCGTGCCCAAGATCCCGACAGGAGAATGGAGGAGAAGGGATTGCAGCGTGGCCATCCCCTCTGGGGGGTGATTTCTCGCTTTCTGTCTCTCTGTCTTTCTGGTGGTGAGCACATGTGCCCTATAGCAAAAAAAAAAAACAAAAACAAAAACAAAAACAAAAGCAAAAAAACCCAAACAAACAAAAAACCTCTCCAAAAAGTTCACAGAAAAGTGAAATTAAAGCACAAATTTATTTTGCTACAAGAAATTTTTGAAATTCATGCAGTTTTCATGAAAATTTCCACGAACTTTTTGAAGACCGTGTGTGTGTGTGTGTGTGTGTGTGTGTGTGTGTGTGTGTGTGTGTATACATCTCATATATAAAATATGTTTTATAGAATTCTGAAGAAATGATTAACAAAATTAGCCAAGGTCTTAAAATGATTATTTCTTATTATCAAGTAGTTTCAAGAATTTAAAAACTGAAAAATGCTTGTACATTATTGATTTGTACATTTTCTTTCCTCTTATGCAAATAACCTTATCACCCGAACACATTTGAGGACATTTTCTTAATTTTTCTTCTGAATCATGTGTCACAAGCTTCACAGTCCTATATTCGTCACTGACAAATCTGCCTTTTTTCTCAGACATATAAAGTTCTCTGATAATAAATCTCTTTAAATGAAAACATTGTTTATAGCAGAGTTGTTTAGATGACCTGACAGACACTGGTCTATGATAACAGTGCTTTTGGGGAAGTAGTTGAGCATTTTTTTCTATAATAAACTCAGTATATATTTTTCTTAGCCTTCCTCCATGTGCTGTTAGTCTATATAATAAGGTTAACTAGTTGTGGCACAGCGAAAAAGACTGCAAAAGTTATTGCAACATAGAACTAAGCAGACGTCATGTCCTGCCATGAAGAACTTTCCAGTAAGAAAGTTCCAGTAAGAACTTTCCAACTTTCTTTCCCTTTCCCATATTAAACATTTGAACCATACCCACAAGGAAGCAATAATAATGAAAAGTTCCCAAACAATTCACAAAAGCAAAAGAATGCAGGGAGAAAGAGAGAGCGGGACAGGGAGAGAGAGAGAGAGAGAGAAAGAGAGAGAGAGAGAGAGAATTTGAAACTGGAATTAGAAAAATAAAATGGGCACTTTCAGGGCCAGAAGGTGGTATGGTGTTAAGGCACTGAACTCCCACAAGGCAGACTATAGTTCATGTCCTAGACCCAGCAGCTTGAAAATCATGGGCACATCTGCTTACCCAAAATCCCGAGAGGAGATTGGAGGAGAAGGGACTGTGGCATGGCCATCCCCCCTTGAAGGGGGGATGACTTCTCACTTTCTCTCTGTCTCTTGACTCTCTCTGTCTTTGGTGAACACATGTATCCTATGGTGAAAAAATCTTTTAAAAAAATGTGGAGTTTTCTCTGAAGATGAAACTTTCCCTTTTCTTCAATTATGTTTATTTCCTGAACATATAGTTTAATCCTGGTGTTGGTCTCCTTTTCTCTTTTTCTCGCCAGGTCCCTAAGGCTGTGAATATTATTTCCAGCAATATATCCATTTTCATGAAATGATTTGTCAGATTCACAGGTTCTTTACAGTGGAATTTTACCTGCTTCCTAATGAGCCTCTTCCTCTCTATCCCGACTTTCATCACTGCTGAGTCTCCAGCTAATGTAATCAGTGTTCTTCACCTCTTCCTTTCACTTCCTGCAGTCAATCTAAACCCTCCAGTCCTCTAGAAATAAATGGTTCTTGCATACACTGAAGTTAGGCAACCCTAAGTTTACAAGATCCTCAGAGAAGCCTAGTATTTTCAAATGATCCAAGGAACTAGGTCGTCCTGAACCTATTTCAGCATACACGTGCTTCACTGGATTAATCTCTGATGTGACCTCCACTTTCTCAGCATTCTCCAATTAGCTAAGAGCTAAGACTGGGCAGGAGCTTCTGGGATCCTTCAAGGGAGGATTTAATTAATTTGGCATTCACACTGGAGATGGCAAATTTCTTCAGATTTTGTATCCATGGCCCCAAGGGATGGGGGAAGGACATAGGTAGAAAGGAGGAGCTCTTCTTTTCTTCCAGAAAAGGGAAACTAAAATATATGCAAAGTATATTGGATTGTGTTTAACAAATTAAAATATAAATAAAGAGAAAAGCACCCATGTTATACAATTTAATTTTTCCCAGACTGCTAAGTTGGGGGCACTAATTGTAAAAGTATAACTTATACATACAAATTAATTTTTTAATTATATTGACTTTTAAGTGTCCACAGTGTTAGGTATAGTGCAGTTACAATGAATCACAATTTAAGGTCTTTCAACTGATTATAGGTTTGCTTGTCAAAGAGAAAGAAGTAAAGAATAGAAGCAATCCTCAACATTAGAATAAAGTGATAAAGAAGTTTTCCTATTTTAATGTCCCCCATAGGGTCAAACTGACTTATTTTCAGAGAAGACTTAAAGAAAATAAAAGGTAATGGGGCATTCATCTGTGGCCTGAGGTTTTTTAACACATACCATTAGAATTTCTGCATTCACTCTTGGCTCTTTTATCTTTTTAAATTACTTATTTAATTTTAAAATTATTATTATTATTATTATTATTTTAGGGCATGTGTGATCACCAGAGAAAGATAGAGAGAAAGTGAGAAAGCAAGCCTCCAAGTCTGGGACTCGAACTAGTAGGCCATGTGGGAATCAGGGCTCCAACCACCATGCCACCTGCTGGCCCCACTGTTTGCTCTTTTAGACATGGCAGTGTACTTTTACTTACTCTGCTTTTTAAATATTTTCAGCTTGGGTTTTTTTTTTCTGTTTACTACGCATTTTTATTTCTTCTTTTTTGTCAATTATTGGAGTATGCCTTTTTGAACAAAATGATAGTCATTTTCTTACTAATTTACTAGATATCTATACATGAATTCTATTAAGCTCTGTCATTTATAGTACAAATATTTTCCCTCAATTTGTCTTTCAACTTTGGGCATAGCATTTAGATTTTTGTAGTCATATTTATTTGCCTTTCCGTCTTCATATTTTTGTCTTTCGTGTAACACATTGAAGTTTTTTCTCTCTTTAGACTATACTGTCACTTACATTTTATTCTTGATGAATTATGGTTTTATTGTTTGCATCTCAGGTTTTAAAAATATGTCATGGAATCTGTGCACTCGCTGGACAGAGAGAGACAGAGGGAAGGAAAGTGAGAGAACATCCCGCAGGGGTCGTGGCCACGCTGAAATCCCTTCTCCTTGCTTCTCTTAAAATTGTGGGCAAACACACACACACACCTGGCATGTTTTTCAAGCCATTAGGTCTGGGACTTAAACGGCACAGTCAGCCACGTGGGATCCAATTGCCTTAACCACCATGCCTCAGGCTGACCTTTGCTTATCAATCTTTAATCCATCTGAGATTTATGTGGGTACCTTGTATGTCATAGCAATTTAACTTTCTATTTTTAGATGGTAGTCATAACCAGTAGTTTACTAATGTATCTTTCTTTTGACGATTTGACATGCCAGAATATGATATTTTATGTCTTATGATATTTTTACATCTTTTTCAAGATGCTAGCTTATTAATATTTTGTGTCTTTTTTTTAAAGACATTTTTGCAGGACCAGCAGATGGTGTAATGGTTATGTCACTGGACTCCCATGTAGTCCACTGCAGTTTGAGTCCCAGACCCAGCGGTATAAAATTCACGCTGGGCATCTTTGCGTGTGTGCCCAAGATCCCAAGAGGAGACTGGACGAGAAAGGATCACGACTGGCCACCCCCTGGGGAGTAGGGTGGGGTGAGGGGTGGGAGGTGTTTTCTAGCTTTCTGCCTGTCTCTCCAGCAAGCACAAGTACCCTAAAGCAAAAATCTCTCTTTTAGACATAATATGTCTCTTAAAATATATAAAATATTAATAAGCTGGCATCTTGAAAAAGATCTTAAAATATCATAAGATATAAAATATCATATTCTGGCATCGCAAATCATCAAAAGAAAAATAAATTAGTAAACTACTCGTTATGACTACCATCTAAAAATAGAAAGTTAAATTATTGTGACATACAAGGTACCCACATAAGTCTCGGATGGATTCAAGATCCAAAAATCTTTCTTTTAAAGAGAGATTTTTTGCTATAGGGCTCATGTGCTCGCCAGAGAGGCAAATAGGCAGAAAAATTGAGAAATCACCCTGTGGCAGGGAATGGCCATGACATGATCCCTTCTCCTCGTCTCCTCTTGGGATCTTGGGCAGGCACGCACATGTGCCTTAATATGTTTTAAGTTGCTGGGTCTGGGACTCCAACCACAGTCAACTACATGGGAGTTCAGTGACGTAACCATTACACCATCTGCTGGTCCCACTATTTTATATCTACGGTTGTTTATTTAAATGTATTAATATCACTGTGTAAAATTTAAAAAGTATAATTTTTAAGTTATCTCTTCCTCCTGTTCAGATGATTTACTGCTCTTGTTTTTATTATGCTCTGAAAATCTCTACATTATTTACCCTCTATTTCAAAGATTAATGATTATTCTGGGCATTTGCATAGAGTTCATTAATATTTTATGTTTGTTATTTTTCTTAATTTCAAAATCATCTGGTCCATATTTTCGATTTAAAATGTCAGGAAGGATAAATAATTTCTGGCCTTTATTTATCCTTATATGTCCAACAATAGATCTTCCTGTCGTTTTTATCCATTAGAAACAATGGGGCGAGTACAGAATTTGGGAACTTTTTATTGTAGGCGATGAAGGGAACAATAGTGGAAAATTTTCCTTTCTTTAGGAAGCTGGGTTTGCTTCTTTATTTCTTTATATATGGCTTCTAAGATTTTTTTCTTCCCCTCTGAAATTCAAAATCTTAATCAAGTTAAGTTGTTTCATTAATTTTCCATCGCACTTCATCTACTTCTTAAATTAACTTCGGTCCAAGTCAAAGTTCTTCTATAGGTTTCTATGTTAGCATTTTGTCTGTTTGCTTTATTTTCTTCTGAAATTTCTAATATGTATACATATTACAGTATATAGTTTCCTGGTATTTTTTTGGTATCTCATATCTTTTTTTCACATTAATCTTTTTATAACTGAGTTATCATTTAACGTTTTTGAGCATACCTTCAAATCTTTTGACAGTTTTTCTGGCTGTGGGCAGTTTGTTGTTCATTTTTAGGCTCCAGGCAAGATAAGGCCAAGAGTGTGTTTCAGACTTTTGCATTTCCAGTTCCTTGTGCAGCTCTTGGCACAGAGAGCATGATGAATAAAAGTTTATTGAGTTATATTGTGGTAAAGTGATTCAAATATAAAAGGTGAAAAATTATTGGGAAATATGTTTCAGTGACTACAATAACTCTATCTTGGTATAAAATGATATAAAACAGATTAGCAGTGAGGGGTTGTTCCCAAAAATTATGATACCTTGTTTAAGAATTTTAGTCTAAATTTTCTAATATTATTGAGTCGCATTGAAATCAAGCCCAGCCCAGTCTCATCCCTCGGGCACACAATTGTATGAGGGCTAAAAAGACATGTAACCAAATATTGAAGTAAAGACTGACAATTGCTGAGGCTTGCTAAATGGAAGGGCCGGTCAAGGGTTCTGCATACATGATCTCATCTTTTCTACAAATTTGTTAGATCTTATATTTACTGATGAAGAAATTGAAGTTTAGAGGATAATTTGCAAAAGTTAATACAGCTAGTAAGTAGCTAAGCTGGGATTTGAGCCCCAGTCTAATTCCAAAGTCTGTAACTTAACAAAGTAGACTGGGTGGCTTTTCTTTTCTCCAAACACTGTAATGTTTCTTGATTGGATATACATAATACTTTCTCTTTCCTTCTTTCTTATTCATTCCTCCCCCCTAGAACTTGATTTGACTTTATGTAGGCTGGATCTTTGATATCATAGACCATGAAAATGGGAGGATTACCCCAGATCAAAACCTGGTCAAGTTAAAATCAACAGCGTAGCTCTCAACGAATTTACTTTTATCCACATAATTAAAGGCCTATTGTTTACAGCAGCTACAAAGTAGAAGTAGGACATGTACCTACTCATAGAGGATTACATCTGGTTGCATAGGACAGCATATATAGGTGGAAAGACACAATCTTCTTATGTAGCACCTTCTTAAACCAGTCATCTGTGTAATAACTTCGTGTAGTATTTTAAGCTGCTCTTAAAGATTCTTAGGAGGATATAGGGGTCCTAGGGCTGAAATGGGTGTTCCTAATTATCCTTTGCTCCAAGACTGTCAATAACATAAACCTTACCTACTGCAAGAAAGTATAAAGCCCTAGATTGCCCACCTAAATCTGGGGCCTGTATGGGAACGTTACACAGAAGGACACATGAGTTATCAGACTTGTGTGAGATCACAGTGCCAAGGAGGGAAGAGGATCAGGTTGACTCTTTTGTGCCCTATTTGCTGGTGATTGGGACAAAAGTTGCATTAATGAGTGGCAGTAATAGCAGAGATTATGCAAAGGATAAACAAGAAGCAGCATGGTATACTAATTAAAAAATTGGCTGTCTTCATAGCACAGTGGTTAAGGGAGCTAGATCTACTATGGCAGACTGTGGTTCAAATCCCAACCCAATAGCTTATAAAAGATGCCAGGCATGTATGTGTGTGCCCCAAATCTTGATGGTAAGGGGGAATAGGGGGAAAGGATTGTGATGGAACCATATCCATATGAGGGTGCTTTCTCTCTCTCCTACTCCCACTCCACAAGTTGCACTTGCCTTCTAGCAATAAAACAATAACAAAGAAGAATAAATTGGGTTTTACATTTAGAAGGCTCTGGCTCTGAACCCCTACTCCACCAATCATTACCTGTATGATCTTAGATAAGTTTTAAAAAACTTTCTGAGCTTCATGATTCTCATATTTTATACTGACTTAGTATTCAATAAATGATAGCCATTATTTTTAATATTAATATTAGGTATGTAGTAGACTTTGTTTTTGCTGGGTTTTTTTTTTAATCTAAAATCCATTTTTCCTTTTTTTGTGGATAACATAATGATTTTCTCACCTCCTACTTGGTATAATGGATAAAGATCTCTACCTTCATTTCAGTAAGGGGTAGACATATATCTGGAACTAAGCCAATCAGGGTCTCTTTGGAGACGTTGAGTCTTCAATTAATTGATATACTGGAGATTGTTCATTATTTCCTACTTTCTGGACCTCTAGAACTGTCTGAATCACTGTCTTTTTTCAAACTTGATACTTTGACTACCTCATGCAATTCTATTAACATATTTTTCCAAAAAGGTGGCCAAAATAGGTGTTGTTTACAACCAAAGAAACCTACTTTAAAGGTATCTGGTCAACCTTCATTCTCACCTGGATGCGTTCTTTGTCATTTATTACTACAAGAAAACAATTTGATCAATGTTTCTGGTACCCAATATTCCCCTCAAAAGGGATTTACTAGTCATGCTAGTCATCTCTTCTGTTGTTCAGCATTTCAGTATGAAATATCTTCATTTCCCCCAAAGTATTTCTGAGTAACTCTCAATCCCATGTCATGTGCAATAACCTTGTTCATTACCAGGAACAATGAATCTGTCTTCTCCATGACATGGTACACTGTCTGTTTTCTAGACTGAACATGCCCCAGGTTTTTCATCTGCTCTCATAAGGTTAGGTTTCCAAACCTTTTATTATGTTGGTTGCCTTCCTATGAACTCTTTCCAGTTAGCTGCATAGCTTACTCTATCCAATAATATCATGTTATCATTGAGAGCACAGAGGTCACGTCCTGTCCAGAAGGTAACGATGAAGCCCCACGGGCATGACATTTTTTTTTTATCATGTCTGAGGTAGCTGTGAATGTTCTGGGTCTTCTGCCCAGGCATACCCTGAGCATGCCACAAATGGGAGGGGGTATGTAGGCAGGTATCCACGTGTTTTGGAGAAGAGTCCCTGCTTATTCTGAGAAGCACTAATCAGTTCTATTTCTCTTTGTGGCTACTTTGAACTGCAGCCTTCTTAACTCAAAATACCAAAACTGAGCGATAACTAACAATTATTGAATGCTTATGATGTGCTGGGCACTGCACCATGTATTTAACAGTTATTTATGAACTCGTTTAATACTTAACAATATCTCTGTACATTAAGCTTTTATCCTCACTTTACAGATGAGGAAACTGAGATGTATCCAGGTTACATGATAAGGAAACAAAGCAGTAAGAATTTGAACCTCTGGATTTGACTGCAGTGTCCTTGCCCTTATCTATGACATTGAATAGTTCCAACCTTCAAGAGAGACGGACTAGAAAATATTGAACAAAATATTAGGAGAGCCATGTACTTTTTTTAAAAAAGGACAGAATCTTGCAATTCATGTAGCTTGGTGAAATTATTTCCTTTTTTTTTTTAAAATGTGAGAAATAATTCTTGCACAGTTCCCTTCCTAGGGATTAAAAATGAATATTGTATATTGAAGGGGCTAAGAAATTCTGATGTGAAGAAATCTCATATTCTAGAAGTGTATTTAAACAAAGAAAAACTATGTTTCAATAAGAGAGTACAAAAACATAGAGGGAACCAGCAGTTAGCGTAATGGCTATGTCGCTGGACTCCCACGTAGTCGACCGCGGTTTGAGTCTTCCCTATAGTGAAAAACCTCTCAAAAAAAAAAAAAAAACATAGAGTAGACTTAACTACTTGTTAAGAAACCACACTAAATTGCACATGGAATACATCCAATCTTCATAACAACCTTGAAATAAATACATTATAATTTCAATATTATGGGTGAGGAAACTGATCTCAGATTTTCCTCTCCAAAGGTTGTGTCTGGTAAATAACTGTTTAGTGATTTTATTCCAGTTCTATATAATTCTAATGTCTTTGCTTTATTATTTTTTAATTGCCAGCAGGCGTATGCACTTGTGCGCACACGCACATCTGTGTGTGTGTGTGTGTGTGTGTGTGTGTGTGAGAGAGAGAGAGAGAGAGCACCCCCCAGTGGCGCAGGCATGCCACAACAATCCATTCTCCTCTTCTTTCTATCCTGTTGGTATTTGGGGTATGCACACATACACACCCAGTGTGTTTTTCAAACCACCAGGGCCAGGATTCTAACTGTGCTTGGCCATATGGGTTCCTGCTACCTATGCACCGTCCTTAGCCACTGAGCTAGGAGACTGGTCCTCCAGTGTCTTTGCTTTGTTTTCATGCTTAAAATATTTATTTCTCTCACTTAAGAGGCAAATAAATAAAGTTTAATTTTAAAAGTTATTATTGCCTTATTTTGTTTTTCAAATGTCTCGGTCATGCCAAAGCAGCATGGTAGGGAGAGAGCACCAGATTGGTGTCAGGAGACCTTGGGCTGGTTGAAAACCTCCGCTACTTACAGCTAGAGTTGCTTGGCAAAGCAGCTTAATCCTCTGAGCCTATTTTCTTCCTATAAAGTGGACATTCTTTTATTTATTTATTTTGTTTAAACTTTATGTATTGCTCTCAAGACAGAAAGAGAGAGGACTTCCAACAGGATCTTGATACCCGCTATCTGCTCCTCATCCCCTCCCCCTCGGTTCATCCATCCAGGATCATAGCCCAGTGTACTCAGGAAGGTTTCCAGATACAAACCAAGAACCTTCTCATGTGGCTCAGCCTCACAGAACATAACATTTTACCGCTGCACAATTGTTTGGTTCCTATGAGACAGACATTCTTAATGAGAATAGAGTTATTGTTTTTAGTTCCTTAGGAAATGTATTCAGTTCACTATGTCTTTTTAGTAAAGTGAACAATACAAGTGGCTTCATTTGAAACTCCAAAGGCAGAACCTTAGATCAGTAAGATGCTAGTTTTCCTGAATTACAAAATTTTAGAACTATCCAAGAAATACTAACATGCTTTTCTACATATTTGTTTTGTTAAATTATCTTATTTGAGATCTTTTAAAAAAGTTTGTTGTATATACTTTAGATACAAAATAATGGATCTAGTTTAAGGATAGATTTCAATAAGTTTTGACAAGTGTATACATAACCATGATAGGTTGTAGAACATTCTTATCATCCCAAATGCTCCCTCTTGATCTTTTGTGCTCATTGCCTGCCCCCCCCCCACTCCCACCCCCGCCTCAGCTTATTTCCTTTTTTTTTTTAAAATGTGAGAAATAATTCTTGCACAGTTCCCTTCCTAGGGATTAAAAATGAATATTGTATATTGAAGGGGCTAAGAAATTCTGATGTGAAGAAATCTCATATTCTAGAAGTGTATTTAAACAAAGAAAAACTATGTTTCAATAAGAGAGTACAAAAACATAGAGTAGACTTAACTACTTGTTAAGAAACCACACTAAATTGCACATGGAATACATCCAATCTTCATAACAACCTTGAAATAAATACATTATAATTTCAATATTATGGGTGAGGAAACTGATCTCAGATTTTCCTCTCCAAAGGTTGTGTCTGGTAAATAACTGTTTAGTGATTTTATTCCAGTTCTATATAATTCTAATGTCTTTGCTTTATTATTTTTTTAATTGCCAGCAGGCGTATGCACTTGTGCGCACACGCGCATCTGTATGTGTGTGTGTGTGTGTGTGAGAGAGAGAGAGAGAGAGCACCCTCCAATGGGGCATGGTCATGCCACAACAATCCATTCTCCTCTTCTTTCTATCCTGTTGGTATTTGGGGTATGCACACATACACACCCAGTGTGTTTTTCAAACCACCAGGGCCAGGATTCTAACTGTGCTTGGCCATATGGGTTCCTGCTACCTATGCACCGTCCTTAGCCACTGAGCTAGGAGACTGGTCCTCCAGTGTCTTTGCTTTGTTTTCATGCTTAAAATATTTATTTCTCTCACTTAAGAGGCAAATAAATAAAGTTTAATTTTAAAAGTTATTATTGCCTTATTTTGTTTTTCAAATGTCTCGGTCATGCCAAAGCAGCATGGTAGGGAGAGAGCACCAGATTGGTGTCAGGAGACCTTGGGCTGGTTGAAAACCTCCGCTACTTACAGCTAGAGTTGCTTGGCAAAGCAGCTTAATCCTCTGAGCCTATTTTCTTCCTATAAAGTGGACATTCTTTTATTTATTTATTTTGTTTAAACTTTATGTATTGCTCTCAAGACAGAAAGAGAGAGGACTTCCAACAGGATCTTGATACCCGCTATCTGCTCCTCATCCCCTCCCCCTCGGTTCAGCCATCCAGGATCATAGCCCAGTGTACTCAGGAAGGTTTCCAGATACAAACCAAGAACCTTCTCATGTGGCTCAGCCTCACAGAACATAACATTTTACCGCTGCACAATTGTTTGGTTCCTATGAGACAGACATTCTTAATGAGAATAGAGTTACTGTTTTTAGTTCCTTAGGAAATGTATTCAGTTCACTATGTCTTTTTAGTAAAGTGAACAATACAAGTGGCTTCATTTGAAACTCCAAAGGCAGAACCTTAGATCAGTAAGATGCTAGTTTTCCTGAATTACAAAATTTTAGAACTATCCAAGAAATACTAACATGCTTTTCTACATATTTGTTTTGTTAAATTATCTTATTTGAGATCTTTTAAAAAAGTTTGTTGTATATACTTTAGATACAAAATAATGGATCTAGTTTAAGGATAGATTTCAATAAGTTTTGACAAGTGTATACATAACCATGATAGGTTGTAGAACATTCTTATCATCCCAAATGCTGTTCAAGTGTTTTGTCACTTTTCAACTTTTTCTACAGTATTATATAAATAGAATCAAAATGTAAGTTGTCCTCAGTGTCTGACTTCTTTTATTTAGCATAATGCTTTTTTTTTTTTTTGAGAGATTTTCACTGTAGGGTGCGTGCGCTCGCCAGACAGACAGAGAGAGACATAGAGACAGAAAGCGAGAAATCACCCCCCAGGGGGGATGGTCACGCCGCAATCCCTTCTCCTCCATTCTCCTCTCGGGATCTTGGGCACGCATGCACACGCACCCGGCGTGAGTTTTAAGCCACCGGGTCCGGGACACGAACCACGGTCGACTACGTGGGAGTCCAGCGACATAGCCATTATGCTAACTGCTGGTTCCCTTTAGCATAATGCTT
Source organism: Tupaia belangeri chinensis (assembly GCF_000334495.1). NCBI lineage: Eukaryota > Metazoa > Chordata > Mammalia > Scandentia > Tupaiidae > Tupaia > Tupaia belangeri. The sequence goes on along the minus strand of NW_006160040.1, from coordinate 1,110,487 downwards.
TTGAGATTTATTTCTGTATTTGGTGTATCAGTAGTTCATTCCATCTTGCTGTTTTTTTAATCCATTATCTGGTCAATTCAGATTTAGACTGTTTTCGGTTTTCATCTGTCATGATACTTGAGCCGCAAGTGTTTTTATGGACGCACATTTTTATTCATCTTGGGTAAATGCCTAGAGTGAAATTTCTGGACAATAAAGTGAGCGTGTTTAACATTTTTAAGCAACTATAATACTAAACTATTTTTCAAAATGATTGTTTTATTTGTAACCCCAAGTACAAAGTATGAGTGTTCTTCTTTCACATTTTCATATACTTGCTATTGTTTCTCTTTTTGGTTAAAAAAAACTGTATTCTCAACTAAATTTGAAAACAAATTCTCTTTCAACTTCTTTTTTTTCACTTTTTCTTATGTTCTTATTTACATTTAATTGTTACAAGTATTTATGGCATATGACATGGTTTTTCAAAGCATGAATGCATTGTTTATCTTTTTAAGTTTTGGTATTCTGTGTGCAGATATCTCATTGTAATTTTAATTTACACTGCCTTAGTAAATAATTATGTTTAGTATTGCTCATATGCTTATTTATTTTCCCCTTCTTTGATAGAATATACTTTCCACTCGTCCTTTTAAAAATCAGGTTGATAATACCTAGGCATTTTGTGCAGTTTAACCACCATTCTTGTCTCCACCAACCGGTTTTGTGACAGTCGCAAGAACCTTCTCCTTTTTCTTTTCGATCCTGGATTTAGTGGCCGAGTGTTTCCTCTTATACATGGGCTTCCTGGAATACATGGCAGACCGGGAGTATCTGCCGATGCCCCGGACTAGGACAGGGTTTCGGCTGCAATGGGGCTTCCCAGACACCAGGAAGGTGAGATCTTCGACACAGAGAAGGAGAAATACGAGATTTCAGAGCAGCGCAAGATTGATTAGAAAGCTGTGGATTCGCAAATTTTGCCAAAAATCAAAGCTGTTCCTCAGCTCCAGGGCTACCTGCGATCCGTGTTTGCCCTTACAAATGGAGTCTATCCTCACAAATTGGTGTTCTAGATTTTTTTGCCAAGAACCTAATTAAATAACTAACCATATATTAAAAAAAAATCAGGTTGATTGTCTTAATGAATTGCAAGAGTGTTTTTTTAATATTCTGGGTAGATATATTGCTTTCTAATATAACACCATTGTGATCAGAGAAAATCTTATTTTAATCCTTTAAAATTTATGAAAATTTTAATCCTTTAAAACTTATTTTCTGCTCCAATGAAGCCTATCTTAGTAAATGTTTTATGTCCACTTGAAAAATATATGTATTCTGCTGTTGTTGCAGAAAATGTTTTGCAAATACCAATTAGTTGAGAGTTTGGTAATATTGTTCATGTCTTCTATATTTTTACTGATTGTCTGTATACTTGTTCTCTCAACTCATGGATGAAAATTGTTGAATTCTCTAATTATAATTATGGGTGTGTCTATTTTTTTCCTCAGCAATGTCAGTCTTCTTACATAGATATTATATTGCTTTTATACTTTGAAGCTCCATAATTAGGAGCTTCATGTCTTCTCGATGAATTAACTCCTTTTTGTCATCAAATTGCCTTCTTCATTCCTGATATGATTCCTTGTTCTAAAACCTATTTCGAGTAGTGTTAATATAGCCACTGCAACTTCCTTTGATGTATTTTCACAGTGTATCTTTTTCCTTCTATAAACTTTTAGTATATTTGTGTTTTAATATTTATGCCTTATCTGATATCTGATAATCCCTACCCTTTAATTGGGGCATTTAAATTATTATATTTCATAATTTTTACCAATACATTTGGGTTTAAATTCAACATATTGCTTTTTATTACTTAAAAAAATTTTTTTTGGCTATTCGTCCCATCTACTCTTTGTTCTGTTTTCTCCACACACACCAGTTGATTTTGCTTTCATTTAAATTTTATTTTTTCCTACTCTATTAGCTCATTAGCTATACCATTTCATGGTATTGCTTTCATGATTATTCCTGGGTTTAAAAAAACACATTTTAAACTTATTACTGTCACTCTTCAATTAATATATGGTATAAGACTCTTATAACAGAATATTTTCATTTCTCACCCTTATGTTATTGTTATCAGACATTTTACTTTTATATATACTTTAAATGTGACAATTCATTATTTTTTGGATCTAGATAGTCAATTATTTTTTAAAGATGTTT
>NW_006160040.1:1099667-1108264 GCF_000334495.1 Tupaia belangeri chinensis | reverse complement strand
TTTCTTTCTACTTATTTTATTTTCATCATTTTCAGAGTTCTTCATTCATTTGCATAGATTCAAACTGCCATCTAATATTATTTCTTTTTGCCTGAGAACTTTATCCTTTTTGTAGAAAAGTTCTACTAGGAACATTCCCTCAGGGCTTTTTAAAAAATCAGAATTTTTGTCTATTTTTCATTCCTCTTAAAAGAATATCTTTGCTGGGTACAGAATTATAGGTTGATATATTAGGAGTTTTTTTTCCTGTACAACGAGACATCTCTCCATTGTCTCTGGGTTACATAGTTCTTTAGTAGTCTGACATTTTCCTATACTTTATCCTCTTTAGTGTGTCTTTCTGACACTCTCTACTCCAAAATTCTTTTAGGGTTTTCTCTTTATCACTGATTTTCTCTATTTTTTTTTTGGAGAGATTTTCACTGTAGGGCGTGTGCACTCACCAGACAGACAGAGAGAGACATAGAGACAGAAAGCGAGAAATCACCCCCCAGGGGGGATGGTCACGCCGCAATCCCTTCTCCTCCATTCTCCTCTCGGGATCTTGGGCATGCACGCACACGCGCCCGGTGTGAGTTTTAAGCTACCAGGTCCAGGACACGAACCGCGGTTTACTACGTGGGAGTCCAGCGACATAGCCATTACGCTAACTGCTGGTTCCCCTGATTTTCTCTATTTTTAAAAAATATTATGTTTCTTGGTGTGCTTTTCTTCGTATTTATTCTACTTGACTTGATTGAGTTCTTAGATATTCTTTGGTTTGTAGCTTTCATCAAATTTAGAAAATTTTCAGTCATTTAAAAAGAAAAAGTTTTGGGGACCAGCAGATGGTGTAGCACTTACATCGCAGAACTCCCACGTGGCTGCGGTTTGAGTCCCAAACCCAGTGGCTTCAAAAATCATGCTGGGTGTGCATGCATGTATGCCCAAGATCTTGGGAAAGAATGGAGGAGAAAGGACTATGGAGTGGTCAACACTCGGGGAGGTAATTTTTCACTTTCCCTCTCACTGTCTTTGTCTCTGTCTCTCCAGTGAGTACACATGCCCTAAGGCAAAAAATAAAACCCTCCAAAAAAGTAAATAATAAATTTCGATATCCTCTCCTTCTGGGATTCTAACAACACATAAATTATACTTTTTGTCTCCAAGTATTATATGCCCCTCAGAGCATCGATGCTCTGTTCTTGTGTGTATGTTATCTCACTGTGCTTTTATTTCATGTAGTTTGTATTACTGTGGTTTCAAGTTCACTGATTATTTTTCTCTTGGTAATTTTTTATTAGATGTCTTATATTTTGAATTTTATTTTGTTAGCTTATGGATCTTGTTGTATTACCTAAATAGTGTTGGACTTTGTTCTATGCTAGTGAAACATATTAATATATGTTTCCATTTAAAAAATGTCTTTTCAATTTTGCTTTATTGAGAATAGAATTGCTGGGAACCAGCAGTTAGCGTAATGGCTATGTCGCTGGACTCCCACGTAGTCGACCGCGGTTCGCGTCCCGGACCCAGTGGCTTAAAACTCATGCCGGGCGTGTGTGCGTGTGTGCCCAAGATCCTGAGAGGAGAATGGAGGAGAAGGGATTGCGGCGTGACCAGCCCCCCTGGGGGATGATTTCTCGCTTTCTGTCTCTCTGTCTCTCTCTGTCTGTCTGGCGAGCGCACGCGCCCTATAGCGTAAAAACCTCTAAAAAAAATTAAAAAAAAAAGAATAAATTGCTTGGGCCAGCAAGAGGCATGGTGGTTAGCACACTGTACCCTCACATGGCCAACTGTGGTTCAAGTCCTAGACTCAATGGCTTGAAACTTGAACCAGATGGGTGTGCATACATGCCCAAAATCGCAAGAGAAGAGTAGAAAAAAAGGGATTGTGGCATGGCCAACCCCTCAGGGGTATTTTCTCACTTTCTCTCTCTCTGCCTTTCTCTGGCAAGCACATGTGCCTTACGGCAAAAACCTAAAACAAACAAACAGACAGACAAACAAACAAAAACAACCAGAATTGCTTATTTAAACCTACACAAGGGATCTTCCAAAAGTTTGTAGAAATGTGTAATATAAAAAATACTTAACGGATTTAAAGTTTTTTTCACATCAAAATAAACTTGCACTTTACATTTTATTTTCTCACAAACTTTTTGAAGTACCCTGATATATATAATGTTATTAAAATACGTACATGTTTTTTAAATTTACACATGTAGGATAACCTTTAAAGACATGTATATTTAGGTAAATTATGTATTTTACTTGATATATTGAATTAGTTTTTGTATGTTTTTGTGTGTCTTTCCTTTTGCAGGAAAGAAAAGCAAAGATTTTTTTCAAAGTAGTTTGAATTAAACTATGGCCACCTGCCAATGGAATGATATCATTTGTATATGTGTGTGTATATATATATATATGTATATGTATATATATATATGTTTATGTGTATATGTATGTGTGTGTGTATATATATAAAATCTTCAATCAAATTGATTTGCCTTTTAAATTTTAGAAGTTCTAACTACATGTTCAATAGGATATAGTGGCATGAAGTGATTCTCCTTCATTCATTCACTCAACCAAATGTAAGCAATGCTTATGTTTATCAGGTTCTGTTTCTACATTTTCAGGCCCTGAGATATACAAGTGAAGAAAACAAGAAATTCTCTACCCTCACGGCACTTTGATTCTAAGGAGGGGGCAGAAGAACAATAACAAATTAGTCTTTAAATAAATAACAATTGTAGATGGTGATAAGAGCTATGCAGAAAACGGAGGAAGAGGAAAGTAACTTTATATAAGTGATTTGGTGACAAGCTCTTGGAAGAGGTGACATTCGAGCTGACCCTGAATGCTGGAAGAGAGAACTGTAAAAACTAAATGAGGGAAATTGGCATGATAAATGCCTTGATGTGTACACCTGCCAATGGAATGATATCATTTGTACATGTGTGTGTATATATATATATATATGTATATGTATATATATATATGTTTATGTGTATATGTATGTGTGTGTGTATATATATAAAATCTTCAATCAAATTGATTTGCCTTTTAAATTTTAGAAGTTCTAACTACATGTTCAATAGGATATAGTGGCATGAAGTGATTCTCCTTCATTCATTCACTCAACCAAATGTAAGCAATGCTTATGTTTATCAGGTTCTGTTTCTACATTTTCAGGCCCTGAGATATACAAGTGAAGAAAACAAGAAATTCTCTACCCTCACGGCACTTTGATTCTAAGGAGGGGGCAGAAGAACAATAACAAATTAGTCTTTAAATAAATAACAATTGTAGATGGTGATAAGAGCTATGCAGAAAATGGAGGAAGAGGAAAGTAACTTTATATAAGTGATTTGGTGACAAGCTCTTGGAAGAGGTGACATTCGAGCTGACCCTGAATGCTGGAAGAGAGAACTGTAAAAACTAAATGAGGGAAATTGGCATGATAAATGCCTTGAAGTAGAACTAGCTTAGTGTGTTTAAGGCAGGATAAGCAACAAGGTAAAGTAGAGCATACTGAGCAAGAAGGAGAATGCAGGGTGATGAGATCTGAGAGGCAAACGGGTCAGCGCATGTAAGACCTCGTAAGCTAGAGCAAGGAGTTTGTGCTTTAATATATGTACAATCCTACTTATATTAAAGGACTTGCAGATGGAGAGCGACATAAATACACAGACATTTTAAGATTATTACTGTGGGGCCAGCAGATGGTGTGGTGGTTAAGATTCTGGATTTCCACATGGACAACTATGGTTCAGGTTCTAAGCTTGAAAATCACACCAAGCACACGTGCATGCATGCCCAAAATCCTGAGAAGAGAATAGAGGAGAAGAGATTGTGGCATGGTTATCCCCCTGGGAAGTGATTTCTCACTTTCCCTCTCTCTCTATCTCTCGCTGGTGAATGCATATGCCCTATGGGCAAAAATCTAAACTAACTAAATAAAAGATTACTATTTAATTGGCTTTGTATGATCAATAGACTTGAGGGTAGAAAGTATAGATGGTGGGAGACTGGTTAGGTGGCTTTACAAAAGTTTAATCCAAAAAGTTAAAATTATTTGCATCTAATGTTAACAGGCATTTGAAAGAAGGAGGGTAGGATGGGTCAAGGAAGGTAAAACTGAGCAACTAGTCAAGAAGTTGGAGTTCACGAGAAAAATGACTAGTGAAAAATAATAACTAGTGAGATTTTTGGTGTCACTGAGTCTGAGAAACTTTAAAAACGAAGATGACGGTTTGTGCCAATTCACTGAATCTTTAAGGGCAAGGCGACCTAGCTGATTCCAGGTCATACAAGTAACTGAAGAACAAAGAGAAGTTGTGTGTGTGTGACTATGTCAATAGCATGAGTCTTTAGGCTTGTCTTTTCCAATCAGAGTTTTTTCCAGTGTTACTTTTATTAATAATTAATTTATGTACTCATTTGACAAATATGTACTAATGCTTACTATATGTCAGATAGTGTGTTAAGGGCTGAGAATACCATATTAAACAGCTTAACAAATGTAACACAGTTTATACTAGTTAGAGCAACTTGACTTCACTTAATCCTTCAAAATCGTTACGCATTTGACTCGGTCTGGAGCTGGTCGTTAGACTCATTGACAACATAAGGGTACCTATACTGAGCATTTGGAGAAAGATGCTTTCTTTTTCTTCTGTAGTAACTCCTGCTGTCCTGCATGGCAGGATCTGGTAGCTACTCAAAAAAACAAACAAGCAAGAAAAAACTTGCTATTACTTTTATCACTGTATGTTCTTTATCTTTCTTAACTTCTTGATTTCCCTTGGTGTTTTTGGGCTTTCTCTGAGTTTGTTTTTATTTGTTGCAGGGTGTGTGTGCACTCACCAGAGAGACAGGAAGGGAGAGAGACAAAAGGTAAGAAAGCATTCTCCAGGTGGGATGACCATCGCAGCAATCCCCTTTCCTCTATTCTCCTCTCAGGATTTTGGGTACACACACGTGCACATGCACACACACACACACACACACATACACACACGTGCCTGGCATGATTTTTAAGCTGACAGATCTGGGACTCAAACACATAGTTTGAGTCCAACCATCTTAACCAACATGCCACCTGGATGACCTCCTTCAGTGTTTTATGTAAACTAAATTTCTAAAATAAATCCCTTAAGTAGTCATAACTTTTTCTAATTTACTCTGAGACATAGCTTGTAATAACACACTTTTTGGTATATAATCACAAATTCTACAGAGCTAGAGATTTGTTTTTATTTTTTCCAAATTAAAATTTGAAACATATCCTTCAACATATCTCCTTTTAATTTGGATAGAGTGTATATAATTGCAGAATATACTTTCATTTTCTATCATAAATATTTTTGAGTCTGTTCTATCCTCTACATCTCAGCTATCCTTGCTCTGGTGCTGATCGGAATTCTCTCTTTCCTGGACCACTGCAATAGCCTTATTTTTGGTCACATCTGAGCCCAGTCTGATTCTACTGACATAACTTCGATAATGGCTCACTTAAACAATAAATCTGACCATTATACTTTCTTCCTTGAAACCATTTAACTATTAGAAACCCCATCTTTAGAGTTCTCTGGCCATGAACCTTTGTCACGTCCTTGACTCCTTTCCTTTTATTCTTCAGAAAAGTCTAATTAATTTTGTTTTCAAAACATAATCAGAATCTGATCATTTGATATCACCAACCCTGATGCTACCTCAGAGTCACCATCATGTCTTGCTTAGACTATTGCAAAGACTTCCTAACTGATGTCCTTCCTGCCATTCTTGTTTCTTTACAGTCTTTACTCAATGTGGTGCCAGCGTGATTTTTTTTTTTAAAGCCAAAAAATCAGATAATGTACTTCTATGTCTGAAAGCCCTCACTGGCACCCACTTCATTGAGAGAAACATCAAAAGCCTGCATGTAGCCCCATAAGAATTCTGCTCCCATCCAGTGTCCCCTCCAAAAAAAAAAGAATTCTGCTCCTCATGACCTCTGACTTTATCTCTTACTCAGCTACTCCATTCTAGGCGCAATGGTTTTCATGAACAGACCAGGCATATTCATACTTCAGGTCTTTCCCATTGGCTATTCCCTATGCCTGGAATGCTTTACCCTAGATACCCACAAACTTTATTCCACTATTTCCTTCCAGTCTTTGGTCAAATGCCCTCATCACCATAAAACTTATTTTGAACAACCTGACTGAAAATCTGTTGGATGGTGAAGGAAGGCATGAGGAGGAGCTTCATAGCCATGTAAGTAGGTACTTTTAATGAAGTATAATGAATACTATGATGAATTGAAAAATGTAATTTTAAATGTAGGAAAAAGGTAGGAATAGGACATAAAAAAGTAAGGGTGAATTGTATTAAATGAGAATTATGTGAGTGTGTTGAATGGGAAGAGAAGAGAACTGAACATAACTCACAAGGGAGCCCTCAGAAATGTAATCACTTTTCCAGTCAAGAATCTTATCCTGGAAGCCATTGTATATGTAACTTCAAGAAGAAAGGGTGTGGTCTGAATATAGGATATTAGAGTTGGTTATTGATGATCTTGAATGTGCGATTTCAAAAGACTATTGAAAAAACAGAGCAGTTGTCAGTTGTCTTAGTTCGTTCAAGCTGTTTTCAAAAATGCCATAAAATGAGTATTTTATACCCAGTTTATGAACAATGGAAATTTATTTCTGACAGTTCTGGAGGCTGGGAAATCTAAGGTGAAGGTATGGGCAGATTTAGTGTTAGTGAGGGCCCACTTTATGGTTCATAGGTGGTATCTTCTTGCTGTGTTGTCCCATGGCAGATGTGCAAGGATTTTCCGGGGCCTCTTTTCAAAAGGCACTAATCTCATCTAGGGATCCAGTCTCATAACTAATCATCTCCAAAGGCCCCCGTGTTCTAATGCCATCATCTGGGGAGTTAGGATTTAACACTTTGAGAGGAACATTAATAGCAGACCATAGCAGTAACAGATTGAGGCTTGAAAGAGGATCGTAGAAACGGAATTGGTGAGAAACTATATCTTATTCTTTGAAGAAACTTGTCAAAAGGGGAGAAGGAGGTTGAAATAAATATGGGGAACTTAATTTTGTATAAAGCGATAGTACAAAGAGAGAAAACCATGTTTGAGAAAATTAAACTTCTGGGTAATTGAGGGAGAGAAGTTGCCATTCTTAAAGGAAGTAACCTGGAGAAAGTAGACAGGTGTGACTCGGCCTGGCTGAGTAGGAAAGCATTTAGAGTTGGATGATTTACTCAGCCACCATCTTGAATTATGCAAAAGAAAAAGATAAGAAAAAGGAGTGGCTATATTTGAGGAACTAAGAGATACTTTTGAGGTATGTCTGCTGATCAACATAATATTCATAACTGACTAACATCCTTTGGCCATGACAAGTATTATCTTGGTGCGGAGGGCGTTAAGCTCCAGGTCCCAGAATGGTCACATTTAATGTTCATAGTTTGACTGACTTTAACAGAGTTGCCTCTTTGGCTTTATCTTCCAGATCTGAAATATCTAACTTTTTAAATCTGTTCTGATTTGGAACCCACAATGGTTCCATAATAATTCAAACTTTACTTCTTTGGGTCTTCTCTCAGTCTGTTTCATCTGTATTGAGGTACAGTGACTCGCTACTTTAATACAAGACAATGATTATGTTCTCTTATTTGAAGGTGCCATTGAGGATGTCAATGTTTTGTGAGTCTTTATGGCCAAGCAGCCCTGATGCTTCTGAGAATAACTGATAAGCATTTGGTCCTCTCTTCTAGGTAGAAATTTATACATCAAGGGCATCACCACAGTGCTGAATGATTCTTAAATTCAACTGATTTTAGATACTTTCTTCACCTTCCTCACTTCCTGCTCTTTAAGACATGTATTAACTTGGTTTGACCTAGGGGAAAATTTGGTTTAATTTGCAGAGCTCGCCAAATTTGTGTTCAAAGTGTATCTAATAATATTATTGGAAGAGAGGGGAAGCAAATTACACTCAAACTTCCTTTTGAGCATTTCAGCCATGACCTTAGACATCATGAAGAAAACCATAACACTGAACATTACTGGTCATTATATATTATTACATGTTATTATGGGGTAGTTATTATTTTATATGATGTGTGATGATTAATAAGATATCCCTCTATAAAATTAGAAAGCAAACCTGCATTTTTGGTAATTCTGTTCTTATATTTGATACACTTTTCATACCTTGGACTTAATAAAGGCATTAAAAATTTGGAGTCAGGTTAGGAATTAGAAAGCAGACTACCAATCTTTTTCTTAAACCCCCAAATATTAAATCTAGGTATAGAACCATGAAAAGAAAACCCTTATAGACAAAGATACATGTAATAAAAAATATCTCTATCTTGCACATTACAAATTCTAGGAATGGATTTTAACACTACTACAGTGCTAAGTATTCTGCAGTTCCAACACAGCATCGGTGACTTTCTGTTTATACTGTCACCATCATGCTGCTTAACCAGGATCCTATTGACCTGATGTGATGGCTGAATCTGTGTGGATTGGTACCAGAGGATTCTCTACAAAAAGACATTGAATGAGACAGTGCTGATTGTGACAGTACAGATGGGCATAATTC
>NW_006160040.1:1095352-1099653 GCF_000334495.1 Tupaia belangeri chinensis | reverse complement strand
CAATCATTTCACTGGACAAAGGGAGCTTGACACTAGATGAGGAAAGTGACAGATACTGTAGTTCTGAGAAGCAGGGAGAGGAGAGGAGTGGTTTGCAGAGCTGCTACTAATGTAGGGTTTCTTACAGAAGCTGGTGCCATTGCAGTACACCCTCTAGGGTTCCTTCAAGAATATTCCCTTATTTCAGTTTCCTATAGATTGAATTGTGCCACTCCTCCTTCAGAAAAAAATGTGTCTGTTGATGATCAGGGAAATGTACCTCAGAACATGACTGTTTGGAGACAGCATCTTACAGAGGTAATCAAGTTAAAGCAAGATCATGAGGGTAAGCCTTACACAAAAGGGAAATGTGGTCACAGAGAAACTTAGAGAAAGAAGATGATATGAAAAGCCATAAAGAGAAGATGATCATCTACAAGCCAAGAGAAAGGCCTGAAGTGATCTTCCCCTCACAGTCCTCAGAAGAAACAAATCCTTCTGACACCTCATTTTGAACTCCAGCCTCCAGAACTGTAAGATAATGAATTTCTGTAGCTTAGGCTCCCTAATTCATAATCATTTGCTATGGCAGCCCTAACAAGCTACGACACAGCACTCCTCACATTTTCATTTCTTCAAGCTTAATCAACTCTCTTTCCCCCTGGCTTTTCTACTATCTACTTCTTTGCATGTCATTTCTTATTTCATGCCTCATGGAAGACTTGATCTTATTCTCAAGGCTTTATCCCAATTCATTATGTGCTAGAAATCCATCCTTTGCCTACACTTTTGGGACTCAATGACAGAAAGTGAATCCTGTTTTCCTCTGATTTCTGTGCTCCTATCTCTTCTTGGACAGTAAACATGGGCCAACTTCAGTGGCTAAATGAATGAACACAGAACCAAAGACATAAAAGAAACACCTGTGTAAAAAACTCCTTAATTCTTATTTCAATAGCAACATCATGTTTCCTATATCTAGATAAGGCTTTATCAATACAGATACCTTGGAGTAAACCTCTGTTCCTTTCCTTCATACCAAAGTTTCTATTAGGCTGTCAGAAAAGTCGTGATGCATTTTCTGTGCAAAATGCGTCATGACTTTCCAGACAGCCCAAGATAACCTTAGAGAAATAAAGTCAAATGCAAAAGTAGGAAAATTGAAAGTTCAGCAAGTGCCCAAGGCAGAAAGCCTAGAATATTTTCGGTACTGGCTTTCCCCAGACAAAGCAGCGTCCTCAGCCTGTGAGGGCACCAGAGCTGCAAAGGAGACTCTATAGCACGGTGGTTTCCAATACAGGGCCAAGGGATTTCAGTCTAGAAGACAAGCAGAGTAGGAAAAGCCACAGCCCCTCTTAACCTCCTGCAAGAATGGGCACAAATGGAAACAGAATCAAGAGGGATAGACACCATGCTCAGTAGTAAAGCTCTTAATACAGTGGCTCATGGTGAGTACGCAGTAAACATCAGTTTTTATTATTATTACTATCACCTGTTAACTCTAAAATGTACTTAATTTTTTTTTCTGGAACACTTTAAAGCAATATCAGACATCTTGTCATTATATCTAAGAATACTTCACTATATATTTCTAATTCTGTGTGTGTGTGTTTTAAAGATAACCACTCATGCATATTTTTTGATTGCTTTAATTTTTAGTTTTCTAAATCAGAGAAGTTCCACATATACCCTTTGCCATATCTGCACCACCTACTCAGCCTTCTGCCTATTATTCTCATCAGATTTGCTGTGTTCCCCTCAAGTCCCATCCCCTTCACTCTTACTCTAGTCTCCATTTCCTCTTACCCACCCAAGAATACACTGCAGAGATACTTTTCTCCCCTACCTCAGTCAGCATACACTTCTATTGGAATATCCCATCAGCATACAAGCATGCTATTCTTTCTAGAATTTTAAATTTTCTCTTGACCACAATTTTTGTCCTAACTAGGGCTCATTATTTCCTCTCCCTTTGCAATACAACTCCTTCAAAGAGTTCTCAGACATACATTTTTTATCTCACATTTTAGCAGTCTGAAATCAGAGTCCCCATAAAAGAAATGCTCATGATAGCTTACACCAGTCTTGCAATGATGAGTAAAGGGAAGAGTAAATTTGTAGCTGATGTTTCTGCTGACCTTGTCATGAGTTTTGGAAGTTCTGGAAACACACTGATTCAGAGAATAGGTTCTGGAGAACAAGTAGTTTCAAACCCTAGTTCCTCCAATTATTAAGTGTGCAGTTATGGGCCATATTTCAGTAAGACTCTATCAGTTTACTAAACTACAAAATAGGGGAATAATACATTTCTCTAAGTAATAAATTTGTTAGGGGAATAAAGTGGAATAAAACATGCTATGTGCTCAGGGAGGTACCCGGCTTATAGTGCTCAACAGAGTAGCTATCATCAGCATCATTATCATCATATTCACGTCTTCTTTCCTTCTCCCCCTCCTCAATGTCACCCAATGTAAATCATCTTACGTGCACGTGTAAACATATGTACTATGATAAATGATGGAGCACATCAACATGGATATATGAAGGATTTTATCCACAGTATATAAGGAGCAGAACAATATTTTACTCTATGCCTCATCCCCTGTTGATGAAAATACCTGTCTTCGATAGTGACACAATCACAGTGTCATCAACCCAGTGAGAAACACCAGAACAGCAGAATACTGAAAAAGGCCAAGTCTTTTTATGGTTTTCAGCAATCTATTGAAAATTAAAATGTAATTAGTGTGGCAAAACAATAGTTTGCATCTTTTAATTACTGTTCTATTTTTGACAGAGTGTTTTAATTATTGTTTTCTTTCCTTGTCTCTTCTGTTTCCACTGATTTGTTGCCAGTTTAATTGTGTCACTAGGACCTCCCGGTTCTCAATGAGTTACCCTCAGGGCTTCTGTCTGCTTCATTGTTTTAAAGTAAACCAGATCTCCAAATATCTACAAAACAAAATCAGAAGTTAAAGGTTTTTTGTTTTTTTTTCTTTTTTTTTATGAGGAAAAACTAGGATGAATAAACAACAAAATATAAGATTCAAGGTTTAAGGGGAAATTTAAAAAAGAGAGTCCACAGTTACTAATTTTAGATCCAAAGGAATGATTATTACTAATAAATGTGCTAGTGACTTATCTATTAATAGTACTAAAGCAGTGGCACAATACAATAACACGTATTTAAAACTTTTCTGTTTTGCCTCAAAAAGCAAATTATTTTTTCCAATTGCATTAGAAAGGCTGTGTTCAGGGACCAGCTGATGGTGTAATGGTTACGTCTCTGGACTCACACGTACTCAACTGTGGTTCAAGTCCTGGACCTGGTGGGTTGAAACTCAAGCCAGGCTTGTTTGCTTGTATGCCCAAAACTCTGAGAGGAGAATGGAGGAGAAGGGGTTGCAGTGTGGCCATACCCTCTGAAGGGTGATTTCTCTCTATCTATCTTCCTGTCTCTCTGGCAAGTGCATGGGCTCTATAGCAAAAACATCTCTCAAAAAATAAAAAAGAAAGACAGGCTGTGTTCAGATGAGTACGGTGTACAGGTAGATTATTACCATGCAGCAGATTAGCCAGGTTTATCTGTAGTGATTAGTGTTCACTATTGAGTCTTCATTGAAATTTTCCTGTTACCTTTGAGGAGCAAATTTAGCGTGAATAATTTTGAAACAGAAGTAAAAGATGAAAAGAAATTGTTTGCCTTTTTGATCCCCTTGCCTAGTAAGCAAAGAAAATAGAAGTATTAAAAGAGGGAACAGCCTTTTTTACATGAACACCACCATAAATGAAAACCGTAATGTCTCAAATAGACTTGAATTTGAGTCATGGTTCCAGCACTGTGTGGGTTCTGAACAAATTCCTTGAACCTCTGAATCTCAATTTTGACATCTGAAAATGGGCTTAACGTTGGAACCTACTTTATGGGATTGATAGGAAAAATTAAATGAGATAATGCATATAAATCATACAGTAAGTGCTCAATTCATATTAGTTGTTTTAATCGCTTTATGTAACTGAGATTCAGTAACAGAGCCTCTCCAATGGGCGTGCACATCTACACTTCCCTCCCTTCTTCAAAGGGAACAAAAACAAGTGGTCAGAGTATTATAGAGTGATCTAGCTAAGAACATGAGCTGAGATTCAGGGTGTTCTATTTGAGAATCCTTTTTTTGTTCCACTCTATGGAATAAATAAAGGGAATCCTGAAACCACCACAATGACCTACAGTTAGGACATGACCATGGAGCAGGTTGAAGTGTAATACCAACAGTAGCTCGGTGGCTTCTTTCTTTCTTTCTTTCTTCCTTCCTTCCTTCCTT
>NW_006160040.1:1083778-1095281 GCF_000334495.1 Tupaia belangeri chinensis | reverse complement strand
TCTTTCTTCCTTTCTTTCTTTCTTTCTTTCTTTCTTTCTTTCTTTCTTTCTTTCTTTCTTTCTTTCTTTGTTTCTTTCTTTCCTTCTTTCTCTCTCTCTTTCTTCCATTCTCTTTCTTTCTCTTTCTTTCTCTTTCTTTCTTTCTTTCTTTCTTTCTTTCTTTCTTTCTTTCTTTCTTTCTTTTCTTTCTTTCTTTCTTTCTTTCTGTTAAGGGTCTCAAAACAATGGTATGATATAAATGTTTTTTGGTCAGGACCTCTATTAAAAAATACATTTCATATGATTTTAGCACATATGCATATACAGGTGAAGCAAAAGTTTTTTAGATAATACTCTTATTACATGTCCTCTAATCTCTCCTTTCTTCCTTTTCATTTTATTCCATTTGATTTTTTTTAAAGTATTTGGAAAAATAAAATTGATCTGAATTGATTTTACCTTCCAATTTTTTTTTAATGTATTTGGAACCATAAAATTGATCTGAATTGATTTTACCTTCCATTAGAAGTGCTCAAACTACAGTTTGAAAAATGTGCTGTAGCTGGGCATGGTGACACTTGCTCTATGGAAAAATAAATTCTCTGTACTTTACTAAAAACTTCAAGTTTGCTTTCTCCATTACCTTTTCAGCATCTTTGTAATTTTATCTTTAATAATGTATTTGGAACCATAAAATTGATCTGAATTGATTTTACCTTCCATTAGAAGTGCTCAAACTACAGTTTGAAAAATGTGCTGTAGCTGGGCATGGTGACACTTGCTCTATGGAAAAATAAATTCTCTGTACTTTACTAAAAACTTCAAGTTTGCTTTCTCCATTACCTTTTCAGCATCTTTGTAATTTTATCTTTAAGTGAAGTAGGTGCTATTATATAATAGGAAAACATTTTAGAAGAATTATTTATTACTTTTACTTATTATCATAATTATTTTCTAACTTGCCAAAGGACACATGCACTCACCAGAGGAAAACAGGGAGAGGGGAGTTGCAGGGGTAGTGAGAAAGTAAGCCGCCTGGCCCAGGACTTGAACCACCGTCGACCATGTGGAGATCCAGTGCCTTAACCACCATGCCACCTACTGGTCACTAAGTTGAGAATGTTATTAATAGTGTCCATTTTGTAAGCTGGATGGAAATTTTATTGGGTAGGTTTTTAGGAGGATATCAATGGTCACTGCAAAAGCATAGAATGGGAAAGCAGTGAAGATTCTTTTAGAATTGAGGGCGTGACTATAACACCTTGCTGTTTGCCCAGAGGGTTCCACAATATCGTGGATGCCTACTTGTGCTTCCTGAGCAAAATCACTGACATGAAACACCTTGAGATGACTGACTTGGGGCTTTTCATTTACTCCCTCAGACTCTTTGACTGTCGATAGCCACTATTTCTGTTTCTTGTGGGGCTCTATAAAGTTATTTGATGATGATGATGATGGGGGGTGCTGGAATCTGCTCATTATCAGCAAACCTCATGCCCAGAGCTGTCAAAACAGGCAAGGTGAGTAGGTCTGGATGCTTTCCAAAGCTAAGAGGTGTAGCCAGCAAATCCTTCGGGAAGCTGGCACCAGGCTATATCTCTAGTGCACTTAGATGTGAAGATGTTCAGAGAACAAAGAAACACCTACCTGCCTCTTCTGACAAGTCTTTGTTAGCAGAGAAAATTAACTGTCATGATACTATGGAACATCTTTGTATGTCATTTCACCTCAGATTATAAATTCCTGAAGGTAAAAAAACATATTTTTGTGTGTTTTTCCAGAGCAATATGTACATTTTTCACACTCAATCACTATAAACTGAAAGGGGCCAAATGGTGGTCCAGCAGTAAAATGCAGCCTTCTGTGAGGCTGACCCATATGGGGAAGTTCTGGGTTCTCATCCAGAGACCTCCCTAAGTATGCTGGGCATGGGTGATCTGGAGTTGGCTGGGCTGGGGATAGATTAAGGCTTCAAGACTCTGTTGGGGGTGCTAGCACTCCATGCCACTTACTCAAATAAACAAGTTTTACAGGGAAAAAAATATATAAATTGAAGGAACCGCATGCTGTGGTTGCATTTTCCAGATCTGCTATTTCATTTTTGTTTGTTCCATAATAGAAAATTCATAATATAAATTTTTCCCCTAGCTAATTAAACCAGCAATTAAACTAGCCTTAAAAATTCTTAGAGAAAAATGTAAAAAGCGTGACAGCTTGCAAATGTGCACAATTCATTGTTAATGCATAGCAGTGGGAAAGTCTGAAGTCTTCCCAATGATGTGTATGGAAAGTGCACAACTTGTAAGAGCTCACACAATTTATAAACCTCTGAATATCTTGACAATTTTATTTTCAAAATTACGGAAGTGATGAGAGCAACTTATGGTTAGGAAAATTTCTTGCCCTATATTTTTCCCTAGTTTTGATGGTGCTGAAATGACTTCAACCGAAGAATGGGTTATGATGCAAGCTGTCCATTGCATCTCCTTTGATATTCGAATGGTTTTCAAGAGTCTAGTTTGTAAATGTAGTTTGAGGAGGGAATAGACTTTCCCCTGAGCTGAAACTTTACACAGCAGGTTGCAATAAAGATCATGTTTTATGATAGAGTTAACATAAATACATGAGCCACAGGGGTTCTCATGAAAGCACCAGGGAATGAAGAGGCCACGGCAGGACTAGGTCTTCATGTTTTATTTTCCTCGTTTGGTTGAGCCCACTTATCTCTAATGATTCTTTAAATAAAAGGGGAGTGCTCCTTTCATTTAGTTTCCTCTGAGCTTTGAAAAAGACCTCTACTCTATAGACTTCATTAAAAGAAAAAACAGAGCAGACACCAGGATTACAAGCCTTAGATGTAATTTCATAAGGACAACAGTAGCCATTGTTGGGACCAGCAGTTGGCATAATGGCTATGTCGCTGGAATCCCATGTAGACGACCGCGGTTCGAGTCCCAGACCCAGTGGCTTAAACCCATGCCAGGCGCGTGTGTGTGCGTGCCCAGGATCCCGAGAGGAGAATGGAGAAGAGATTGCGCCATGGGCATCCCCTCTTGCGGGTGATTTCTTGCTTTCTGTCTCTCTGTCTTTCTGGCAAGCACACACCTATAGCAAAAACTTCTCCAAAAGGAGAAGAAAAAACCAGTAGCCATAGTTACTCAGTGAACCGGTAGCCTTGCCAGTAACATTGATACAACATATACTAGAAAAGTTGGATCAGCTAAGGTCAATGGCAGGTGAATGATGGAATCTTATTTACAACACAAATAACTGTCATGTGCCTGTGGTTTGAAGAGTAATTCAGAAGAGCTTAGATGAAAGACCAAGTGGCCATTTGCATATTGGCAAACCAGAAGTTTGAGTTCCTTGGAAACTTGCAGCTGGTCAGGTGATTGGCTTTGGAATGTATGTGGTATGTGAGAGTATGAGTGTGAGGTGTGTAATGTGTAGCTACCAGAAAAAACTGTGTTCTAAGAACTCATTGATCCATCAAACAGACTGAGTGGCTACAGTGGATATTGTATTTATTTCATTGATAAGGACAATCAGAAGCTCAGCTTCTTCCTGGATCCTTATGTTCTCTAGGTTTGAACTCTTCTCCCCCAGCTGTCCCCAAACTCCATTATCATTGAATGCCTTCCCTCCCCAAGTTTGCATGCCACCTTCTAAGTCCAACTCTCCCATTGGTTTTCAGGTGAAATATTACCTTCACGGGGAAGCCCTCTTTGCCTAACTTTGGCCAGATTCTTGTCATTCTTTGCTTTCCTAATACTTACCACAACCATAAATAAATAATTATATGATTATTTGATTAAAATTTGCCTCCCCACCAGGCAGGAAACTCCATGAGGATAAGGATAGGGATTTCCTATTCACTGTATACTAAGGATCAAATAGTGCCAGTTAGAGGACAAAAGTAAGTCTTCTAGAAGTCCTGCCACTCCTCAGTTTGTGTAACTCACACTAATATAACACACATCTAGGTGAGAGTTAAAAAATACCTACCTATTTTCAAAGAATTATTTTATTTAACTTCATTTATTTTTAATTTGATCAGAGAGGGACAGAGAGAGAGAGAGAGAGAGAGAGAGAGAGAAGAAAGTGAGAAAGCAAGCCACCAGTTCCAGTACTCAAACCACAGTCAGCCATGTGAGAGTCCAACGCCCTTAACCACCATGCCACCTGCTGGTCACCAAAGCAAACTACTTTTAGATTTAAAGATTTCTGACCATAAAATTCTGATCACCCAGCTTTGCTTTGCTAGGTCTTAGCAGGAACTAGTATGCCTGCTAAGTAATCTAGCACTGACCTCTCACACAGTAGTTTGTTCAAATTCATGTAACTAGATAGTGGGAGATCTAGGATTCCAGTGCAGGCCTGACTGATTCCCACGTCTGCCAGCCTCCATCACACCAGGCAGGGAAAGGAAGAGAGGACTGGAACAAGAAAGGAGAGGAGAAAGAGGTGATATAGTGTTTCTGCCTTCCTGGGTTTGGGTTGGTGTCTAAAAATACTATAACTGTATTACACGATGTTTGGCTTCTTTGTAGTCATTCTTTTATTCACTCATTCTTATATTTGATATTTGTTGAGTGTCTATTATGGGAAAGTCACTGGGACTACGGAGGCAGATAAGCTCTGGCCCCTGTTCTTGAACACCCCAAGTCCAGTAGAGATAACATGCAAGATTCTAGACAAACAATAAAACATGGCTACTGTTACAAGAGAAGTAAGAATAGAGTCCTGAAGAAAATAGGTTCTAGTTCTCTGGAGCCCCTAATAATAATACTTATTTTAGAGCAATAACACATGATTGTAGAACAATTATAGGTTCCTCTAGAAGAAAAAAATAACTTGTAGCATTATTGAGACATCCCTTGAAATGTATTCAAATCAAGAAATGTTTCTTTATGCTCATAGGGCGGACACACATATTGCATATCTACATTGAGAGTCTTGTATTAGGGAGTTCATTACGCATAATCACTCAGTCCTTTAGCACCAAAGAGAAACATTTAAATAGATTCTACATTAAGATAAAGCTTTTTCCTCTTTCTTCAATCAATATTACATTCACATGTGAAAATTTTGCCACTGCTTTGATTTAGAACATAATGAAACATAATGAAATACATAAAAACACATTTCCTTTTATTTATGTGCTACAGAATAATTTTAAATTCACTCCTTGATCTATCCTCCCAACTCTGCTATTTCTATGTAATCCTCATCCACACTTCATGCTCCCAGTTGCTTAGAGATTCTTTTTTTTTTTTTTTTGAGAGTTTTTCACTATAGGGTGCGTGCACTCACCAGACAGACAGAGAGAGACATAGAGACAGAAAGTGAGAAATCACCCCCCAGGGGGGATGGTTATGCCGCAGTCCCTTCTCCTCCATTCTCCTCTCGGGATCTTGGGCACGCACGCACACGCACCCGGCGTGAGTTTTAAGCCACCAGGTCCAGGATGCGAACCGTGGTCGACTACGTGGGAGTCCAGCGACACAGCCATTATGCTAACTGCTGGTTCCCTACTTAGAGATTCTTAACTCCCCTCTTTCTCAAGCCTTTCTTTTATGCGATAGAAAATTTTGTTCATTGCGCTGTAACTATGTCCTACATCTGATGACTTCTCACTGCTTGTAGGTGTCACCATCATCAATGCTTGGCGCATAGTCACCATTTTCTATTGATCTTTTCTGACAGTCTGCCCTAACCCTTGCTTCTACCTTTGCCCACTCATTCACCTCAGTGGATTTTCCATTTAAAAATCCTCCGGTGGCTTTCCATTCCATTCAGAGAGAAAGGCAAAAGATCTGCAATCACCTGCAAAGCTCTGCAGGGTCAGTGTCACCTCTCTGAGCTCGGTTCCAACTCCCCTCCCCCTCCTATACACCATGCTAGCTACACTTTAACTTCCTTTTGTTTCTTAACCCTACTGGGGGTGCTCTCACCTCCATCCAGACCAGTTGTTCTCTGCTGTGATTCTTTTTAGCTTCAGTGGGTTTCTAACACCATCAGGAGATATTTTTAGTCATTACAACTGAAGTGCGATATTGGCGTCTGGTGGGTGGAGGCCAAGGGTGCTGCTAACATTCCACAGGGCACTCACTGTACAGACTCCACTGCAAAACACTGTGTGACCCATAACATCAGTGGTACCAAGATTGAGAAACCCTGGATTATCCGTGTATCTAAACTCATTTGCCTTCAGAGCTGTGCTCAAATGTCACTTTTTCAATGACACTTCCCTTGATCACCCTATTTAAATGTTCTCCCAACACAATCTCCTTCTCCTGCTCCATATTTTCTTTTTTTAACCCTTACCCCCTTTAACATACCCTGGTTTACTCCTGTGCCATGTTTATTGCCTATTTTCTGTCTGCCCAGCTGGAGCGTCAGCTTCATGAGGGAACATGTATTTGTCTGCACGGTGACCCGGCAGGTGCGGCAGTATAGGCCTCTAGTACACTTCACTGTGTCACATGAACAAATTGAAGGTTTCTATGAGGATTCTTGTAGTTGGGCTTTAGCAAAGTATGAACTTTTCCATCCTCACTTGCAACTCAATGTTCTCCTTACAGGTTCTTTAAAAGGAAATAATCATCTATCAAAACCTTCGTTTTGCATCATCTATTGGGAGATAAGGTTCTGGACTTGAGGTTTGGAGACCTTTTCTTCTGTATTTTATGAACTCATCCTTAAGGACTATCAGACTACTCTTTCAAAATTATTAAGATATCACCAGAATCTAATTTTCTTCAGGTATAAATAAGAGATAGTAGTACATTTAGGGAATTTCCTTTGTGGTTGATGTGATGATCATGGCACATTTATTCAATAAAGATTTTTCATTTTCCTTGACTAAATGATGTTCAGTAAGTAGCCTATATAGAATATTTATTCATTTTAAACTCCAAAATAAAGAGTAGATTCTTATCTTACCATTGTTACCTTTTAGTTATTAATATATACTATAGTGTTTTGTACTCCTCTGTTTGAAATACCTCTAGGGATAAAGAACTGGATATTTCCTCCAAAAGTTCAATAGGCACAATTCCCAGTAGGTCCTTATCACTGTTTACCATGGCTTTTCATTTCTCACCCTGCAGTGGTTTTGCTGTTACTGGAAGATGATTTTTACTATGTAAACGCCAGTAGAATGTTTTGCACATTTTCATACTTGGGTAAGGGGGACTCTCTAGTCGGCTCCTTTACAAACAAGATATGTATCCTTGAAGGGGAAAAAAAGAACTAGTTTGAACAGGCTCAAAAGACATCGCTTATTCTCATAATGTTGCACATGTGTGCCTTCAGATCACATCATTCCCCTCCCTCAACTGGTTTCCATTCACACTAAAGTTGCTTGTTACACAAGGAGTCTGCAGTCCAGTAAAAGGAAACCCCACATTCTCAAGTAAATTACAGGTCTTGAGCTGATAGAGACTTGTCGTCAGGGCACACACTTTGGTTCCTTTCTTTCTTCCAAATATGCAATACTGATTTGCAGATTACTTGCTTAAAGGGTGCTCAACTGCATGCGTCTCTGGTCAGCCTAATGAAACACAAATATGGGAATCACCGTTTTCTTTGTTTTGATGGCACAGAGGTTGGTTGCGACACAAGGGAGGGGAACTGGGAAGCAGCTTTTTACTTTAAAGTACAACTTTAAAATAAATCTTCAGACAAATGCTCTGGAGACATCTTAAATGCCCTGTGGTCTTCAGCTGAACTGTCAAGTTATCTGCCCCCCCTCCCCCGCCTTTTTCCCCTTTTAAACATCAGTAGCTGTACTGCTTTTCCATAAAACAAACACAGCCAATTATTTGGGACTCAGTAATTACAGATGATTCCCATTAAGGGCTTCTCTTTTCTTTAACCAAAAAGCAGACATCAAGGCAAAACCTCTTCTTACTTTCATAATATCTGAATGTGTCTAAATGAATTGTGAATAATATAGGGCCCCAAATAGCTCCAGAGGATGAATGTGGACGATTTTTTCATCTTACATGATTTTTCTTTTACTTTTACTCTCATTCATTTATAAAGTGGCTCTTCTTGACTAAGGCTGGTGAGAACACAGGTGACTTAAAATACTAGAATGATTTTAAAAATTAAGTTATCCTGGGCCAGTCCTGTCACATAGTGATTAATGGATCCAGCTCCCACATGGCAGACCACAGTTTGAATCCCCATCCTGATGGCTCAAAAAACGTATCAAGCATACATGCACATGTACTCAACATTCTGACAGGAGAGAGGAATGGAAGAGAAGGGATTGCATCATGACCACGCCCCATTGGGGGGGGTGCTTTCTTCCACTCTTGATCTCTTCCTGGTGAGCACACTTGCCCTCTGGCAATGAAAAAGAAAACTATATTATCCTAGAGTCGTAAGTCTGAGAAGGAAGTTTCAGACTTCCTACAGCTAACTTCCTGGCAGAGTAAACATTCTTGTGTGGACTGTGAAGAAGTGGATCATTAGAATATACATGTACTATTTCCACACCTTCCTTGATTTGCCAATGACCACTATTTTGTTAACTTCTCTCTTACAGAACACACGTTAGAATATTTTCCCATCGTTTACATAATGCAGTGATGTAAGTATATTATTAACATTTATTATGATGATTATTATTTTTACAATCCAGTGCCCCATATGTGTACAATTTGAATAGTTCTTTCTTCTTTATTCGTGATAGAATATGCATAGTTGCATGTGAGAGCATGAGTGAGAGAGATAAGTGCCCTCTGCAGGGACTGATCACACAGTGACCCTCTTTCTCCAGTCTTTCAGCCAGTTGGTTGCTGGGCACTTGCATATATACCAGGTGTATTTCAGGAGGATTGGGCCAGGGAGTCAAACCTTGGTTGCCATGTGACATTTAGCTTGTCTTGAATAGTGCATTACTGCTGAGCCATGGAGCTGGCCCATAGACTCATCCTTGAGGGTTCCTTCATGTTTCATTTTCTGAATAGACTAGAAATTGAATCATGAAAATTATCATTGAACAATAGCAAAGAGACATGAACCTTATTAAATTACTTTTTTTAAAAATGTGACAGAAGGTGTATGTACCCACCAAAGAAAGAGAAAAAGTAAAAAAAGCACTTCCCATGAAGAACGGTCACACTGCAATTCCTTCTCCTTCATTTCCTCCTCCTTTTGCATTTTAGGTATGTATGCACTTGTGCCTGGGACATTTTTTTCAAGCTGCAGAGACTAGGACTCAAACGACAGGGTTGGCATATGGAATCCAGCTGCTCTAATCACCAAGCCATGGGCCAACCCTTAAATTATCTTTCTAGAAGGACTCTAGTATACCAATATAAACTAACAGTCAGAGAATAGCACACAGTAGCAATTGTTTAATTAAAAGTAAGTATTAGGCTAAGGTACTGTGAAGAAAGATTTTGCAAGGTCTAAGATGATAATAATCAAATGGAAGGCACCCAATTTTTTGTCACCATCAGTGACCTCAAGGGAAAAAAATGTGACTTTAGATTTATTTCCCTAAATGGTACAGTGTCTGGTGATTCAGAAGGGGGAAGTACGATTTTTAAAAATGGCTTATGCTCAGGGACAAAAATCAGGTTTCTTTTCCATTCCTGTAGTGATATGTGCCAGAAAATGAGTCCATTCCTAGTCTGATCCATCCACAGATGCATGTTTTCTTTCTTTAACCAGCTGTAGCTAATTGCAGGAGGGCCGCCTCTTGTGCTGAACATGAAAAGGAAACCTGTAATTTGTGGCAACAGACCATACCATTTCTGCTGTACAACTGCCTTTTCTGTCATGTCAATGAGTGGATTTCTCATGGTACATTGGCAGCTCAGAGACTGGAAAACAGCATTAGCTGAAGAGAGAAAAGAGAGAGGGAAATTTCAGAATCCCTTCATGTACTTTACACAGGGCCCAATTAAAGAATAAACTAGAAACAGAATTTCCCTTTGCAATCTGCCGGGGGCATTTTTTTCCTTCTATTGTTTACACACAATTCTTTGAATCCAGTACACTGGCTCACTAAGATACAAGCACATGTTACATGTGACATGCTGTATAGGATTAGTTTCTATTGAGTAATCATCTTCCCAAGAAAGTGGCCAAGGAACATCTCCTCTGTGAAGAGAGCCAGAACACCCACCAGGCCCAACCATCCCCCAGCTTCCCCAGGGCCTTTCATGGCCTGAAAGGCTTAAGAGTTCATCTGCATATAAAATAAGCATGAAATATCTCAGCCTAATTTTTATGAACTGGCTCAGTCCATTGAGGTGTTTACTAGACATTTAGTCCTAATGAGCTAGACTCCTCCCTGCCTTTAGGCCCACTTATAAATGTTTGTCAGTGTGATACCCTTCTTTTGTTGAGTGGAAATTCAAATTAAAAGGCATTCTATTTTGCAGCAATGGAAAAAAAAACAAGCTAAGAAAGTGCGACCGATGTATGTTTTCCAGTTGACTCATGGTCCCCTCAATAGCCCTTTTGTGTGAGGGTGGTTAAATTTTCCTGAACGTTTTGACAAGCCTAAAGAAGGGAGCCCCAGGACATTAATTCCCAGACAGTGGGGTGGAAACTTCACAGGGGTCTCCAAACCAGGCTGCTCTAATCTTGTCAGTTGCATGGAGTCACACAATCTGGGCAATTTTTGTTGTTGCTTTAGCTTGCTATAGGGTGTGTGCTTTCTCTGAAGACAGAGGGAGAGAGAGAAAAATGAGAAAGCACCCCCCAAGAAGAAAATCAAGCTGCAATCCCTTGTCCTCCATTTTCCTCACAGAATTTTTGGCATGCATGCACGTGTACCCGGCATGTTTTCAACTGCCTAGTCTGGGACTCGAACTGCACAGATGCCCATGTGGGATCTAACTGCCTTAACCATCATGCCACGGGCTGGCCCACAGATGATTTTTTTTAAATCCCCATATTTATGCTGCAGCATCATGCCAAAACTACCCTACTAAGTGTAGAGTTCCTAAGAAAGGGCACCTATCTGCTATGACTATTCAACCTGGTTCTTGGGATGCTCTCTGAGGTCATTTCTAACAGCCTCACTTCATCCCAGTACAATCCGAATCAACTACAAATATCCCAGTTTTCTTATATAGCTTCAAGAGGTAAATCTTGCTACATTTTTTTGCTTGTTTCTGTATTTCATTAAACAATGATATCTCTAAGTGTATCAGTAAATAATGTCCATCTCAGTTACAAACAAAAATATGCAACAACATGTTAAAGTATGTTAAAGGGAAAAAATACCAATTGAAATATATGTATGTATATATGTGTGTGTGTATGTGTGTGTATATATATATGTGTGTATATATATATATGTATATACATATATATATATACACACATATGAACAAACTGTATAGTTTGTGTGAGTGTGCACTTTACAATTCAGAAGACAGTGATGAATAATCAGACCAATATTTGCTAACTGGAAAAATATGGTCTGTTCATATACATCCCTATTCACATGATGTCTATTTTTTATCCTTTGTGGCAATAAGGAGTAGGGAAA
>NW_006160040.1:1060080-1083747 GCF_000334495.1 Tupaia belangeri chinensis | reverse complement strand
GGGAAAGAATTTTTCAAAAATCTCAAAAAAGTGAATAGTGACCAGTTTTCCAACCACAGCCCTTACAAATAAACTTCTGGTTTTGATGACCTATACTACTTTCTACAGGGAAGTAGATCCCCTTCTTCCCCTCCACACTCCTGCCCTATTGCTCTTGATCCAGGAAAAATGTGATCCTAATGCAAAATCTCACAACCGATCTCTGTGAGTGACAATACTTATCTTTGAGTTATAAAAATTCTAGAATTGTTATAATTTTACTAGATTTTCTTCAGACTACTTTAGCAAAAACTCAGTGTTTTTGCATCAGAAAGGTGGCATATAGATAAAATGCACTCTACCATACTCTTGTTAAAATTTACCCTAAACGCAGTCTTGAAATAAATAAAATATAAATGAGTTTCCTAAGTCCGTTAATTTGCAGAAAAGGTACATTTTTGAATACTTCTCTTATAAAAATATATAAATTATTTTTTATCAATTCTTGAAAAAATTAATACTATGCAGTCTGCTTTCAGATATATTCTCAGAAGGCCCAGCTTGAAGAGGCTGTCCTCCACAGGCTGGGACCACAAGGATGGCCTGGATTCATTTCCTGTCCCAGCCTAAAGGCTAGGTGTAGGGACACAAGCCTAACCCCGAGATGAGGGAGGCCTGGGCAGAAGGATTGCAAACTTGAGGCTGGCCTGGCAACGTACTGAGATCCTGTCCAAAAAATCAAAATACAATAATGAAAAAAAGAAAAATTCTCAGAAAAGCTTTTTAAAGAATTTTATTTAACCTAAAACTTCAAGAATTTGAATTACATTTAATTAAGTAGTACTTAATCTAATACCGTATTTGATTTTTTAAAAGGTTTTGCCATAGGGTATGTGTACTCTTCAGAGTGACAGAGACAGTGAGAGGGAGAGTGAAAAATCACCCTCCTTCCCCAGAGGGGATGACCATGCTACAATCCTTTCTCCTCGATTTTCTTCGTGGGATTTGGACAAGCACACACAGACACCTGGCATAAATTTCAAGCTGCCAGGTCCAGGACTCAAGTTGCAATCAGCCATGTGGGAGTCCCATGCCTTAACCACCACGCTACCTGCTGGCCCCTGTATTTAACTTTTTGAGGTTACCAATGGAATTTTTAGTTTTCAGGGTTGTGGGGATTATCCACATTATTGCTTTTGTTAGTATTTGGATTCATGAAATGATTGTTCCAGGACTGAAGATGGTTATCTTTAGGCAAATGAACACATCCATATCTATGTATTTTCAAGGCTAAAATGAAAATAATTGTCTTTGACACTAAGACATTTCAGTTTTATTTGAAAACCAAGACTAATCACTCAAAACAACAATGAGTATAGGATGGAAAGCCATGCTGTGAGGTACAAGATTTAGGCAATATTAGAGTCCCTATAGGCCACCTGGAGGTCAGGAGACCTTTGGGTCATGCAGATTTTCATAAGGCAATAAGTTATATACATTTTATGTACTGTAGTTTTTTGAAAATTTGTGAAAGGACTAATGACTTTGTGTAATTATCAGAGAGGAAAAGTAGAGGGAGGAGGAGAATGAAGGAGGCATTTGTTGAGTGTTTGAATGGCAGACATTGGGCTGGGAGCTTTGCTTATGTGCAGTATTCCCTATGTATTCACAATGACCTAGAAGACAGTTTATTATCTCCATTTTACAGAAGTAGACACCAAGGCTCAAGGAGATTAATTATATTACATGTGGTCATGCAAATAATACCTGTTGGAGCCAAGATTTTAACCTAAATAACCTGCAGAGAGGCATCTCAGCATCTAGGCTCAACCTAGCCATTCTGGGTTTAAGTGCCCCCCCAAGTCATGTATCCTAACTGGAGCTCAGGCTTACTATCTCTTCAATTCAGACTATCTCCCCTTGCTCCTTTTGTCTCCTCAGAGGAGTCTTCAGATAGGCTCAAGCTGCCTAAGTATCCATAAGGAATGTTCACAGAATACGAATAAAGTAGTTCCATTTCCAGTCTCAGAAAGACAATGCTTTAATAGATGTTGACTTTGACCAAAATGTGATTTTTCTTTTCTTTTCTAGAGTTTGTCCATTCACTTCTTCCATGACACACACACACACACACACACACACACACCCCTCAACATGGTCCTCACATCTGACTCACCCCTGGTCTCAGCCAACCTGGCTCCCAAGAACTGTGATTCTAATAAGCTTCATTTTTATTACAGACTTTTTGGGGTTGAATTGTAACATCAACCCATTGAGTTTTTTCTGCTTCCTGGTTTTTGTGAGAACTAACTATTCTCTGAACTTTTAATTGACTCAGGGCAGGAAGGATACCCCTAAAAATGTCATGGTAGCTTTAGCTGATGATGCTAGGCAACCACACTGGGTGTTATACTGACACCGTACAAATGTGGAAACCAGGCAGCAATGGGCCTATTGGACTGACACTGATGGTAGGGAGTCCTATTCTGCATGGAAATACAGTATCAGCCAAATTGAGTATATTAGACTGGTTGAAGTACTGGTAATACAATATCAGCTTGAATTGAGTATTTTAGACTGGTTGAAGTACAAGCACTCAGACTTCTTTTTTTTTTTTTTTTCTTTTAAGAGGTTTTTGCTATAGGGCGCGTGCGCTTGCCAGACAGACAGAGAGACAGAAAGCAGGAAATCACCCCCCAGGGGGGATGGCCACGCCGCAATCCCTTCTCCTCCTTTCTCCTCTCGGGATCTTGGGCACGCACGCACATGTGCCCGGTGTGATTTTAAGCCACTGGGTCCGGGACTCGAACCATGGTCGACTACGTGGGAGTCCAGCGACATAGCCATTACGCTAACTGCTGGTCCCCAAGCACTCAGACTTCTTAAATTATTTTGGGGTGGTTTGGGACTGGGGTTCAGGCATATCATTTTGAATGTAGATATATGCATTTCCATCTGGATCTAAGTACCTTGCACCTGCAAATGAGTCAACCTGGACAGATAAGGATCCATGACCACTGACAGCCATAGGTGGTGAAATGTACCATGAAGTTGGTGCTCATAGGCACCAGGCAACCGAGCCCACATCAAAGCCGTGAGGGCACTTTGGTGTCATAACCTATTTATTGCTCTTTTATGTTACGGTGACAGAGGTTTCTGTGGTTAAAATCAGATGGTATCTCTGCCACTCACCCAATCAGGATAAGGTGCCCAGAACTTTAAAGAAGTATAAAGAACACTAGAGTACCAGTGATCTGCTTCTGTTTTTCAAAGGTCCACACCAATAGCTTTCACCAAGATACTGCATGTAAAGACTTTTCAGAGCTAATGCAGACTTGGAGTTTGTGACGAGGTCATCTTCAAGGAAGAAGTGTGGTTTGTTTTCCCTGTGACCATAACTACTGTGTCTGTGTCTTCCCTCCCACACTCTTCCCAATGCCATATTTTCCTTGGAGCCAGTGTGATGTATGCCTCTGGCCTGTTGACAGTATGTTTTCAGGTGGTGCAGGAAACTCCCAGATTCCAAGTAGGTTCTTCCTTGCAATTTTGTCTCCTTTATGAAACATGTTGATCTTGTCTGAGTTAAAACAAAGCAACACAGGGAGCAGATAAACTTGGGCACTGGATCAGGGTAAATGCATGCACCAGGAACTGAGTGAGCCTCTACATCTGTGCCATATATTTTCTATTTCTACATATAAAGTCAGCCCCAAGGTTGGACACTCCAGTGTCCCAGAGAGGAAGATACAGGTTATTACCACTGTGGCAAGTCTTCTCCTTTGTTCTCGTGATAAAAACAAAAACAACGTGACATTTTAATCATAATGAATCTTGTAAAGAAATCTTCCAACCATTCAGAAGACTTCATGGTCTACTCTAGCGATTCTTGCCTTTTTGCCTCTTTCACTTTACCACATGATGTGAAAGCTCTTGGGTGTCTATCATGTTGAAAGCAAAAAGCTCGTGTTTCCCAAGAAGAATATTTATAATGTGGTATTACATTGATCACTTAGAGGTAGCTTTAAAGACTTCAAGATGCTCATACCACATTGACCTAGAATTTGATATTCTATACTCACTAGAATGTCAACTTGCACAAATAGCCTTAGGAAAATATCTTCAAGCTCAGTGAGGCAGACTTTTTCTTCAATTCAGAGACCCTGAAATATGTGAGTGTGCATCTGGGGGCAGGGTGGCATATGGTGGTGGCAGAGCTGGTCATAAATGGAAACCCTCGGTTGAAACTCTCAGGCCAATAGATTGCATGGTGGATAAGGTTTTGGATCCCACATGGCTGACCTCATGGTTTGAGTTCCAGACAGGGCAACTTGAGAAGCACACTTGCATGTGTGCATGCATGCCTAAAATTCCAAAAGGAGAAATGGAGACGGGGTTGCAGCCTTACCATCTTCCAGAAAAGATGCTTTCTCACGTTTCCTCTTTCTGTGACTCTTTCTGGTGAGCACACATATCGTCTGGTGAATAAAAAATGATAAAAATAAAAATTTTTAAAAACTAGAAAATGTTTTTGAAAGAATTGAAAAAAATCTAGAAAAGAAACTCTGTCTCTCCTAGCCACGCCTAATTTTCTCTTCTAGCATAGGACCTTTGTAAAATAGGCCATCTGATACCTTGCAAGGCAAGATTGCAATTTTACTAAAGGTTTGATGGAAACTGAAAGGAAAAAAATTATACAAGTAAAGAAATGACTACAGATATTTATGATTTCTTGATTATCAGTACAATTTTTTCAGGTAATTATGGAAGTCAAACTGCCACATGATAAGTTAACTTTTCATCAGATCTGACCAGAGCTGAATCTCCTTCCAAATAATAGCTACATTACAGTGTTCATGTAGCATACATCCAGCCTCTTTGCAAGGAATTAAGTCTCATTCTGCCAGTGGCTATGATGTACTAGATCAATACTTCTCAAGGAAGTCTGTGGTACTTTGCTGATCTGGTTGATTAAGACCATCTGGAGAAACCTTCCATAGTACAGATGTCTAGGTCCTACTTAATCTGAAGAATAAATTGTGTTGATCATTTTGGGACCAGCAGTTAGTGTAATGGCTATGTCGCTGGAATCCCATGTAGTCGACCACGGTTCGAGTCCCAGACCCAGTGGCTTGAACTCACACCGGGTACATGTGCATGCATGCCCAAGATCCTGAGAGGAGAATGGAGGAGAAGGGATTGCAGCGTGGCCATCCCCCCGGGGAATGATGGGGTGATTTCTCACTTTGTATCTCTCTGTCTCTCTCTGTCTGTCTGGCAAGTGCATGTGCTCTATAGCAAAAATCTCTCCCCCCCCAAAAGAAATAAGTAAAGAAAGAAAGGCTTCTTTGAGACTTCTGAGGAATGAGAAGTAGGCATGTTTTATTTATTTTTACTTTTTGTTGTAAGCTTTCTCATAATAAGAAGGCCTTAAAGACATAGTAGTAAGAAGACCATTTCCATGACTTTGAAGTCAACTCTCAGCTTCTCCTGGTTTTTTTTTTTTTTTTTTTTTTGCTGTTGTTCTAAGTATGCCTTCTTGACAATTGCCAGTAAAAATGCTTGAACTTTTGCTTTTTGGGGACACTTACCCATTTCTGTTTGAACATGAGAAAAATCTAGAAAATTTGATTAAGTGATGCTTTCGTACAAAGTCAACTAAAAGTAATGCAAAATTTAAAAAAAATTCTAAAACAGGAAAAGAAATTCAAGTATTTCTTTACATCAGTAGACATTGTTCCTCCAACTGGTCATCCTTATCCATATCTGTAGTTGCCTGTCCTGCTCTATTTTGCCACATGACATTGTTTACCTGACATATTTTTATTTATTTTTTCATTGTATATCCCTCCTATTCACTCCACTAGAATGTAATCTTCATAAGAGGAAGGACTGTGTTTTCTTTCCATTCTGTGAAAATGGTGCCTGGCATGTATTGAGTGCTTGATAAGTGCTTATGGAATACTTGAAGAATTCAACAAAAGCAAGAATAAATATAACTATTTGTCTTCCATAATTCTGGTGGCAAATCTGTTGCTAGAGTATTAATTTTTCCAATAATTTTTGAGAATTTTTTCTTTTACAGAGTTTGACCACATAAGTTTGATTTTCTAGCACACTAACCAAATTTCTACACCCAAATAATTATTATCAAGGTGGTAGTCTTAAGAGAACATAATTCTATTCAAATAAAGCTTAGAATATTTTGGGAATATCTCTTTGAAATCACTTTAAGAGCTATTTGTCAATTATGCAAGTAGTTGACCTCATTGCTATAGAAAGAAATCCTATATTTAATTAATTTTTATAGACAATACACTTGCATGAATGTGCTTAGATTCCTAATATTTGAGAATATTTCATATAGCATTCTTTTATCAATTTCTACTTCAATTCCATAGTAGACAGAGAATAAATTGATATAACTGGAATCCTTTTAAATTTAAATAATTCGTAAGTCTGAAATGTCTACACATTTTCAAAATTTTTTCACTGGGTTTAGAATTCTAGGTTGATTTTTTACTCTTTCTTTTTTTTTATGTCCTTTGTAGATTTACTCATGTTTCTTGAATGTGACAGTTTTTGGATCTGGAAGTTTTTAGTTTTATTAAGGTTTGAACATTTCAACCATTATTTATTCAAATTCTTTTTATACCCTAATCATCATCTCCTTCTGGGATTCTAATTATAAGTATATTTGACTGGTGCTCTGTTACTATTTTGCCAAAGGGCACTTGTGCTCACTAGAGAGGGTAAGAGAGGGAGAGCGATGGAAAGGGGAAGAGAGAAAGCACACACCCCCCCATCCCATCAAGGCTTGGGGTTATCCTTCAATCCCTTCATTTCTCTACCCAGCTGGGATTTGGAGCACACACACACACACACACACACACACACACATATATGTGCCCATAAATATTCTTGAAATTTCTTTTGACACACAATTAAAATACCTGGAAATAGTTTGAATATTTTGAGATCTTGTTAAGCTTTACTCGACAGAACCAGAGCAGTATTTATTTTATAGCTATTTCTTCTCCAATATTAAGTACTCTGCCTGACACCTCTTGAATTATGAGGTTTTCCATTCCGAATAATGGGAACAAAATTATTTCTTACCTTGTGCCAATTCCAAGAAATGTTTCCTTCATTTTTTTTGGGGTGGTTTCGTTCTCTAGTCTTCAGTAGTTTGCTCACGTGCATTTACTGATCATTACTCAGATAAAGATTTAAGAGAAACTGCAGATCTCCAAAGCATTCTCCATGTTTATGGCACAGCTTCAGAAAAGACTGACCGATTAGACTGTAATTGCTTCTTTTCCCTTTGCTTCTGTCCAGGTTCCCCAGAAATACTGATCTTAGTTTTTAACTACAGGAGTCGAGATTTTCTATTGTTACTTTCAATTTTATGTCAGTGGATTCTTTTAAATCAATAACATCTCTGTTTTGATTGTAGAATTTTGATTCCTTCAAGAAAATTATGCATTTTTCTAATTTCTTGATGGTTTCTTGGACTTTAGGCTTTAGGAAAGTGAAATTTCACAGAAATGCCAGAAAGGAAGTTCTGTACTATTAATATTTCACAGTCTCCCTTACAGTTACCCTTGGCATGTGACTTAGTATATGAGTGGGGAAAGAAATTGTGCAATTTTGTTATTAAAGATGAAGCCACTTTCTCTGATCTTCTTTTGTCCTCTTTGTTAAAGTATGGAACTAGCAAGCCAATGCATTTGATGCTGGTGAGAACAACACATTGCAAATATCCAGGCCATAAAGTAGGCAAAACCAGAGGCCCTGGATGGCCTTAGGGAGGAGAGTTTCTCTGATGTCCCAGAATGCTGATTACTGGACAATTTTTATAAGAAAGAGATATTTTACTTAATGTGGCTTAAATGCCACTATGTTTTGAGGTCTCTTTGATATAGCAGCTTAGACCACAACTAGTACAATAAGTATAATAAGTCTATTTATAGTTTCCATTATGATAGATGAATTTGACCTTAGTTTTGGCATTCTACTTTATTATTTATTTATTTATTTATTTTGCTATTAGGCATGTGCACCCACCAGAGAGAGTGACAGGAGGTGAGGGGTGTGAGCAATCCCCCGGGGGCGGGATAGCCACACCTCAATCCCTTCTCCATTCTCCTCTTAGCATTCTAGGTACTCATGCACGTGCACCCAGTGTGATTTCCTGGCCATAGGTCTGGACTCAGACCATGCTGTCAGCCATATGGTATTCAGCTTCTTAACTTTCATGCTGTCTGCTGGGCCATGCTTTCTTATTTTTATAATTAAAGAGTTTAATGTAGATTATTTTCTTTATATATGTATGTACAGTTTTTTTGTTTTTGTTTGTTTTTTGTTTTTGTTTTTGTTTTCAAGAGCGGTTTTTGCTATTTTTTGGGAGAAGTTTTTGCTATAGGGCACATGTGCTCACCTGAAAGAGAAAGACAGAGAGACAGAAAGTGAGAAATCACCCCCCACTGCAGGGGGATGGCTATGCTGCAATCCCTTCTCCTCCATTCTCCTCTTAGGATCTTGGGCACCCATGCACACGCGCCCAGTGTGAGTTTAAGCCACTGGGCCTGGGACTTGAACCACGATCAACTACATGGGAGTTCGGCGACATAGCTATTACGCCAACTGCTGGTCCCTGTATGTACAGTTTTTCAAGAAAAGTTTTTTGGTTTTTTTTTTGTGGTTAACTTTATAACAATTTCTTCCTTTTATTCCTTGTTGAATCTATGTGTGAAAATCATACCAGTTAATTTTATACTATTACTGATTGAATGAGTTGCACTGTCTATCCCAGTTGATCTATCCCAGCTGTTTACATAGATTCGAGTTAATGTTTGCTCTTAACTGGTTTCTCAAGATCCTCTTTGTCTCTACTATCACAGAGATAGACTAGGCTTCAAAAAGTTCATGGAAAAATAGACTAAAAATACTAGTTTATTTCAATGCAAAGAATTTTGAAATCCATACATAATTTTTTCCTAATACATATTTTTTGTGGACTTTCACACACCCCTTGTACCTCCTACCAATACACATTATCTTTTACCAAGCTCTTCTGCTTCTTTGAACCAAACAAGAATCAGGGATACTTCTTCCATAAACTTTTCTTAGCCTGGTTCTTTATTGTTGCAATGTATTTAAAAGGGACATACTTTTTGCAATGTATGGATCTTTCTGAAACCTGACACTGCCTGTTCTTTTCGTCATTCTTTGCATTCTTTCATTTCCTTTTAGATTATATCAGCTCTTGAGCTTGGTAAAAATGAAATTGCCATGAGCTCCCTCCCACCCTCACTCCCTTTGTCTTACTGCTTTTAGGTGACTTCCTGGAGGACACAGGAAAGTGTTGACATTAACAGTCATACCATAACAGAAGGCCTTCATGCTTTTTGCACTTGGTGTGCTCTAGTTTGCATGTTTTTTTTTTTTTTCCTTCACTTCCTTCAGTACTTTAAACCATGAGCCCAGAGATTAAACCAGGAGGGGCTGTTCGGCACCTATTTACAGTCACAGACTCCAGGAAGCTGGCCCATATGGGGAAGAATAGACAGCCAGGGTAATGCTAAGGGTCTCATAAAAGTCTTCCATGGTATGTTGAGAGACAAGTCAGTGTTGCATCTAGGAATCTCTGGGAGAGTCATCACAGTGAAAAGTTACTTTCTGTTGTTGTTGTTTTCTTCTACATTGTTTCTTAGTATATGTTTCTTTTTTAGACTCTTGGTCTTGTTACACCTAAGAAGAAAACCAAATTCTCTTACATGTTAATTAAAATAAAAAGGAAGATTTGTGCATTACTACAAGTGATGTACAATGAGGGAGCAAAAGAAACTAGCTCAGACCCAAGGAAGAGGAAGCTGAGGTGGGGATGACAGAGTGTTTCCTTAAACTTTTTGTAGTACTCTCATAATTTAGATTTACTTTCCTAGAGTTTGTCACAATAACATGCTAATTTACAAAGTGAAAATGAAAATGTATAGAAAGATGATAGTTTGACTTTGGATATATCTGTCATTGGCTTTTATCTGTAGGGATTATTTAAGGAAAAAGTACCGCCTCAGGGAGAATGAGACACACAAATAATAAGAATGGAGTCTATACATGTCATTCATGTGTACATATCTTCTTTAGACATAAAAGAAGAAATATTTATAGCATCATTAAGCTAACCAAGGATATAATTAAAAACCCTCACACATTCATTGCTCAAGTGAGTCCATTTATTGCAGGAGGCACGATCTAGGTGGGAGACTGTGTGGACAGATATTAAACCATGTGCCACATTTTTTAATTCACTTGGCGAGAAATTATGGGACCTCAAATATCACTTCAAGTCACCTGCAGATCACTTTAGGTAAACAATGAAAATAGTTTTACCTTTGAAATAGTCAATATTGACATATTTATCATTGCCCTTGGCTAATTCACAGTATTTATAACTAACGGCTCTCATTATGCCATAAGACTGAGATGGCCAAAACCAAAGCATTTCATCATAAGGGACATACATTTCAACTAGTCTTTGTAGAACTCTAATATTTTTAACCTGGATTTCAAAATTTATCATTACCAATATGAATATTTCTTATTCTCTGAAAGCAATTTTGTGTGCAATCCTTTACTACTCCTTTGCTTATTTATTTGTTCAACAAATATTTATTGAATGTTTACTATAAGTCATGTTCAAGGTTAGCAGTTGGGGCTGGCAGGTGACATGGTGGTTAAGGACACTAGACTCCCATAAGCACATATGCACCAGTGTAAGTTTCAAGCTGCCAGGTCTAGGACTTGAACTACGGTCAGCCATGTGGGAATCCAACGCCATAACCATTATGCTACCTGCTGGCCTCGTGGCTGTGTTTCTTGCTGCAATCTTAAAATCATCTATAATTCTTTCTTTTTTTTTTTATAGACCTGAGTTTATGCTTAACATGTATTATGACATGACTTCATAGGGAATAGGTTCAGGATCCTTTCTCTCATTTCTCTCAAAGTGTGCTTCTCTGGGTGGAGCAGGCCAGCTCTTCAGTTAAACCCAGGTACCTTTCTTGTTGCTTTCCTTCTTTTTCTGGTCATTTTCCTTCATATGCCTTAGGAAGCTATCTCAGTTCTTAGAATATTTAAAGTGTTCAGTATTTACCTTAATTCTCTTGTCAAGAATCTTTCCCATAACTTGTTTGTTTACAACAATGCCAACAGTATGCTGGTGACATTGTAGACTCTTCCAGTTTTGCCATGGTAACATTTGTGAGGCACTCCTTTTTGAACAGTGCTCATTCCCTTGGTATCTACAGTATCACCTTATAGATTTGCATGTATGTGCCAGAGGAACCACTCCACGTACTCTAAAAGGCCTAGAGAATATATATTGGGTGCCTCTCCTTTTTCCTTTTGTGTCTGTCGTTATTGGGAGATGAAGGAAGGAAGTGGACTAAATCATTTAGTAATTCTATATTTGCTGATATCCTTGCATTTTCTCTTGCCACTCGTGGGTTTATTTTTCCCCATCTAAATTACTATCATTTATTTATTTTAATTTATTATATACACATTCAATCATTGTACATCACCACAGCTTATAAAATTAATTTTCCTAGCACACTAAATTAAAATTTAATTTGTTCCTTTACAATTAGTTCCTAGGGCTTCACCCTGTCATTTGGAGCTACAATAGTTTCATCACTTGGACTGTTCGTCTATTACTGTCTTCCACAGGATATTTTCTACTCAAGGAAGCATATAAATAACTCTCAACAACTCAAGAACTCTGAGAATACAATAACCTTTGCACAGACTTCAGATGTGGATTTTTGTACATGCATGCATGTGCATGTTTAGCAGTTAATCAACAAAACTCATTTAATAGCCATCAGGGAAGGACTATGACTCTCAGTGCTGTGAGTAAAGAGAAGGAATGAATTTTAAGGGCCGTGTGCATCTCATGACTAAGGAAGCCAGAGCACTCTGACTAGTTGTGGTTATAGCCCATCTTAACAGGCTGACTCACCTTTGTGGCTGCTTTATAATTTTGGGTCTCAAAGGACCACAGATCCTAAATACCTCTTGTCTCCATGAGCATCCCCTGCCAACACTTGTAACTAAAGTCAAATAATCATGGCAGGGCTATGCTTTCTAATGACAATGCACACAAATGCCCAAGAATGGTACAGGAAAATACATGGAGGCTTCCCCCTCTCTGCTGCTCATCAGCATGATCCAGTAACAACAAAAGGCAAACACCCTGTTTCACAAAGCACATTAAACAGGGCAAACAGGCCTCTAACTCAATGGTTTAATTATAGTATAGAGCATTGTGGCAAACCATGCTTAGCATTTCAAACCACTTCATATGTTTTTCAATTAAAAAAGAAAGCTCTCTCAAAAACCCCACAAAGCTTCTCACACCCTGCAAAATCAATGGTGTCACAGAACAGTGTGATGTTTGTTTTTTCTTAAGTTTCCAAATGATTTCAATTTAACAAGAATTAACTGAAATTTGAGGGACTCTTTCATACTCCACCTCCCTCCCCCCCCCGTCTTTTAAACAATCTGTCTGTCCTTCTACCTGTCTTTTGCCCCAATCTCTTTATTTATTGTTTTGTATGGGGGCAGGGAGAGTGTAGCTTTAAATATAGATTTATGAGCTTATCATTCTAGTTCAAGATGCATTTTCATCATCAGTCTAATCAAGGCCTTTATAAATCATGAATAATTTCTTTATTTCCACCTCCATAGAGAGTTGCTCTAGAGTATTTAACATATGTCCTTGGATATGTACACATGCCTTGAGAATATATTGTATAGGTACATGTTTTTAATTGCATAAACACTCTTGTACTATTGGTTTTATTCTTTAATTCATACTTTGACTCATTTGTAAAACTCATCACTAGGTTTTTAAGATCTTTATATATATTCATCTAGGAAGGTTTATTGTTAACTGCTTCATATTCTTTAGTAGGCATCCATCATATCTGATTGCTGTATTCTCTCAGTAGTGAGCACTTCGTTTACTGTCCACTCCTGCTGCAAGGACACATTCTCACATACATCCCCTTACAACACATACCCAGAAATTAGATTACTGGGTCATATGGTAAACGAAACATAATTTCACAAAGTACTGCCATATTGTTCTTCAGATTGACATTACTCGTTTATGCACACATAAGAAGTACATAAGGAATCTCATTCCTTTGCAGCCTAATGAAAATTATTTTCGCTTGATTCATTTTTTCATTAACTTCATGAGTGCAAAGTGTTTTCTCATTTGCATTTACCATTACCGTTTTAATTGAACAACTCATACTCTCACTAGTCACAGGTTTACTCTCCATGAACCATCCATTCTTCCCTGTTGGTTTTCTTGTATTTCTTATTGATTTGTAGTCTTGTATATAGTCTAGTCATCTGTATCTTTGGGCTTTAGTTAAAGTGACCACATTGCCACATTTATGCCCATTTTCCTAGCCTACGTATGAAAAGGACTTCCAAATTTGTCTTTAGGTTCAGAGGTTGCAAATGTTTTCTCTTAGTCTGTGACTCTTTCTTAATAGTGTTGATATTTTAATACAAAAATATTTACTAAGTTTTTGCCTTACAGTTTTTACTTTGGAGGTCTTTTTTTAAGTCTATTTTAATGTAGTCTTGTATTATTGAACATTTAAGTTTTTCTGACCATTAACATTTTCAGATAATATTGTGGTGAATAGCCTTTTATATCTATCCATTTATATGTGTGAGATTTTCCCTAAGTTATGTCTCTAAGTGGCTAAGACTACTATGTACTGAGCAGTTCTTGTCTCCTTTTCCTCTATGCCCACGATGGTTAGAACACATTTCATAGCTTCTCATACAGTTATTAGCTGGGTGCCACGTGACTGGTTTCTGGCCACTGGAACTTGAACAGAAGTGATATGAAATGCTGTTGATCCTGGCTCACGGAAACTTGCCACAGGACCTCCTCCAGAAGTTTCTCTTCTCTTGCCTTTTAGTCAGATGCAGAGGATCTAATGGAGGACCAAGATATCCAGAATGACAGTAGTGCCACTGAATGGAAATGTCTTTGAATCTGGGATCTCTACATGGCCAGAAGAATACTAGATTGAAATTTATGTGAACACAGAAAAAAAATTCTGTTAAGCTATGATATTTTAGTGTTGTTGTTAAAACAGAATTAGCTGACAAATTAATTCTAAAATTTATATGAAAATATGAAGTACTTAGACATGCCAAAACAACTTTGAAAAAAATGGTACTGGAAAACTTACACTGGATAATTTTAAGATTCATTATAAAGCTACAGTAGTCAAGACAGTATGGTATTATATTAAAAAGGGACCAATTTATCAATGGGATGGACTAGATAGAGACTCTACTTATGTTTGAGAAATGAATCCATACATATGTGATAAGTTAATTTTTGACAAAGATACCGAAGCAATTCAACGTAGACGAATATTTCAGGAGATGGTGCTGAAACAATTAGTCAGATGAAAACACACAAAAAAAATTACGCTTACCTCACACCATATATAAAAATGGAACTCAAAATGGGTTGTAAAAAACTTCTACAGAAGTTTTATATATTCCATTTTCTTGGACTTGATTTAAAGAAGAATGCCTTGTGGCATAAGTCTTTTCATTACTGACTCTTCCTACACAAGCAGAAAATAAAGACCATACTAGGCACCCAGAAAATGATTGATGAAAGAAATAATAAATAATTAAATAAATTAGAGAACAAAAAAATGTATTTACACTAATAGAAGAAAACTTTCATTATCTTCTTCTTGGTGGTGCCTGCATATCAATGAAAACAATCTGTAAAGCAGACCCAAGTCTTCTCTTCATTTGTCAACTGATCAGAGGGGATTTCCTCTAAGGCCATATTTACATTCTGAGAAAGATAAGGCAGTGTAGCAAGAATAGGAACCGTAGGCATTTGGCCCATTTCCTTGTATAACTTACTTGTGTCTTTAGGACCTCTTCAGGCTCAATCTCATATACATCACTTCCACTTAATAATGGAGTGCTGCTGCATGTGCCCAAATTTATGAGTTGATATGCCAGATAATACCCAGGTAATAAAGGGCAGCTCAGGTTTTACAGATACTTAATGACCTGGAGTGAAGAATGTAGTCTCTAGTAAGATTCAATAGCAAGCCAATAGGTACTTCACAGAAAGATTGCAGTTATCTACAGGGAATGGCTGAGCTTTTCCCAAAATTTTAAGAGCCTGGTTATGATTTCCCTTTAGGGGTCTGCCAAAGGCTCCAAAAAATCATCCCTACCTTCCACTGCTCCTTTAAGAATCACTAGATTTGTGGATGATTTGGCCCAAGTGGCAGAGTAGTTACACTACAGCCAGATCTGTTACAGAGCTTTTTCTTGTTCTGGGCCCTGTTCAAAATTAGTACTGATTTTAGACTTCAAGCCTCAAGAACTGTGAGAAAATAAATATCTTCTGTTTAAACCACCCAGTCTGTGGTGTTTTGTTAAGGCAGACTAAGCTAACTAAGACAATAACCAGTTAAAATTTATCCTAAGAATTCAAGGTTGGTTTAATATCCAAAAATCAATTAATACAAAACATAAATAGCCTGAAGGACAAAAAACACATGAGTATCACAACAGGTGAAGATAAGACACCTAAAACAATTCAACATATTTTCATGATAAAAGCATTAAATAATTAGGAATAGAAGAAAAATTCCTCAATATGATAACTTTTATAAAAACCCACAGCTAACTTTATACTTAATAGTGAAAGACTATACTTTTCCTCTAATATCAAGAACAAAAGAAGGATATTCACTCTCACCACTTGTATTCAGCATTGTACTGAAGGTTCTTTACATTAGGCAAGATTATTAAATAGAAAGTATACACACTGGGATGAAGTAAAACTATTTATATTTTTAGATGACATGATCATGTATATAGAATTATGTATGTAGGAAGTCCACTAAAGAATCCACTAAAAACTATTGGAATAAAAAATGAATTTAACAAGTTGTAGGACTCAAGATCAATATACAAAAAATGTATTATATCCCATACAGAAGCAATAAAAAAACTGAAGTGTAATTAAGAAAAAAATCCACTTACCATTTTAAAAAGAATAAAGTGCTTAGAAATAGATTTAACCAAAAAAGTTCAAAACTTATACTCTGAAAAATACAAATCATAGAAAGAAATTTTAGAAGACCTAAATAAATAGAAAAAAATCCCATGTTCATGAATGTGAAGACAATATTGTTAAGAGTCAATGCTCCCCAAGACACATGAACAGATTCAATCCTTATCAAAATTTTAGCACCTTGGTGCCAGCAGGTGACATAGTGGTTAAGGTGTTAAACTTCCTCATGGCTGACCATGATTTGAGTCCCAGACCTCACTGCTTGAAAATCACACCAGGTACATATGTGTACATGCCCAACTCTAAAGAGGAGACTGAAGAAGAAGGGACTCTGGAATGGCCATCCCTCGTGAGGTGTGATTTCTCATTTTCTCTCTCTCTGTTTCTGTCTTTCTCTAGGAAGTGCACATGCTCTATGGCAAAAACTTTTTAAAAATTTTTACCTGTTTTTTTGGAGAAAATTAGCAAATGATTCTAAAATTTATGTGAAAATTCAGGATCTAAGAATAGTTGGAAAAAAATCTTGGAAAAAAAGATGTACTCATATTTCCTCATTTTAAACTTATGACAAAACTCCAATAATCAAAATAATGTATTTCTAGTCCAAGTCTAGATATATAGGTCAATGGAATAGAATTGAAAGCCCAGGAACAAACCCTTATAACTATGATTAATTATCCTTCAACAGGCTGTCAAAATTAATGTCAATGGGTTGGAGGATTTATTTTTCTACAAAAAAGGTCAGAAAAACTGGGTAGTTACATTTAAAAAAATCAAATTAGATCACTACCTCATGCTATACACAATACTTAAAATTAATCAAAGACCCACATGTGCATACTAAAACTATAAAACTCTTAAAGAAAACATAAGTGCAAATCTTTGTGACCTTAAATTTGGCAATGGTTTCTAAGACAGAACCAAAGTACAGGCAATTGAAGGAAAAAAATAGATAAGTTCAGGACCAGCTGATGGCATAATGGTTCTGTCACTGGACTCCCATGTGGATGACTATGGCTTGAGTCCCAGGCCTGGCGGCTGAAAACTCATACTGAGTGCATGTGCATGTGTGCCAAGATCCCAAGAGGAGAATGAAGATGAAGGGATTGTGGCATGGCCATCCCCCTGGGGGTGATTTCTGGCTTTCTGTCTTTCTCTGTCTCACTGGCAAGCGCACATGCCCTATAGCAAAAATCCCTGAAAAAAAGCTAAGTTGAACTTCATCAAAACTAAAAACTTTTATGTTTTAAAAGACACTAGCAAGAAACTGAAAAGACAGCTCATGGAGATGAAGAGAATATTTGCAAATAATATATATCATGAGTATTTGTTACCCCAGAAAGAAACAGACTCTTATATTCAATAGTAAAAAGAGAAATAGCACAATTTTTAAATGTACAAAGCATTTGAATAGCTATTTCCTTAAAGAAGATATAAAAAAATACCCAGTAAATACATGAAAATATACTCAGCATCGTTAGTCATTAGGGATATGCAAATCAAAACCACAATAAGATACCACTTCACACCCACTAAAATAGTTCTAATAAAAGAAATGGAAAATAAGGTTTGAAAAGGTT
This sequence comes from Tupaia belangeri chinensis, assembly GCF_000334495.1. Classification (NCBI taxonomy): domain Eukaryota; kingdom Metazoa; phylum Chordata; class Mammalia; order Scandentia; family Tupaiidae; genus Tupaia; species Tupaia belangeri. The sequence continues at coordinate 1,066,032 of NW_006160040.1, read as the reverse complement.
GTGGATAAAGTGGAACTTTCATACATTGCTGAAAAAAGTCTAAAATGGTGCAGCCACTTCGAAAAAGATTTTCTTCAAAAAATTAAACATAGAATTCCCACATGACGTAACATTCCAGTCCTATATACGCAAGGGAACTGAAAACATGTGTTCACTCTAAAAGTTATATAGCGATGTCCATAGCAGCATTTTCCATAATTGCCAAAATGTGTTTGCAACCTAAATATCCAACGACTGATGAATGTACAAACAAAATGTGGTAAATCCATGTAATTGGATATTATTCAGTCATGAAAAGGAATGAATTATTGATACATGCTATAATATGGATAACATTTGAATGAAATTACAGGAAGTTAAAGAAGTCAGACACAAAAGGCAACATATTATGCAATTCTATTTAGATGAAATGTCCAGAAAAGGATATCCACAGTGACAGAAAGTAGATTAGCGGTTGCTTGGGACTGAGGGGTAGGGGAAACAAGAAATAACTGCCAGTGGACATGAGATTTCTTTGTGGGGTGATGAAAATGTAATATGAGAAATCTTATACACTGAATTACACACCTTAAAAAAGTGGACTTTGGGACCAGCAGTTGGCATAATGGCTACGTTGCTGGACACCCATGTAGTGGACCGCAGTTCGAGTCCCAGGCCCAGTGATTTAAGCCTACACTGGGTGCATGTGCAAGCCTGCCCAAGGTCCTGAGAGGAGAAGGTAACGCAGTATGGCCAGCGCCCCCACTCCCCGCCCCGGGGCTGATTTCTCGCTTTCTGTCTCTTTGTTTCTTTCCGTTTTTCTGGTGAGAACATGAGCCCTATAGCAAAAATCTCTCCTCCCCCCCAAAATAAATAAATAAATAAGTGGACTTTATGGTATGTGAATTACATCTCAATTTTAAAAATATAGTAGTCTCTATTCTGGCTTAACCACATACTCAGATTTAATAAGGTTACCCTATGAATTTTGGACACAAGCTGGCCTTTGGATTCTCTTTCTTGGTTCTTCTGCTATTAATCAGTTAGGTTAAGCTGCTCCTGGAATTTTCAAGGAGTCTCCAGTGTTTAAACCTCCACCCCAACCTAGTTATCATTATCTCCAAATCCCATATCTGAGAAGGACTTTAAGACTCACTGCTGTGCCTGAGTGGCTGGGTGTATGGTCAGCCATGGCTAAGTTTGTTACCTCTTTTGCCCCCTGGTGCCACGGTTTTGGGAGTATGCTTCCAGAGCTGACCAAAAAGAAAGAGAATATTCCTGATAAGAAGCACCAGTGACTCTTTTTGTGTGTGTAGGAGGGGCAGTATGGAGTCTCCTCTGAGGCTGGGTCAGCTGACTGTCACGGAAGAAATAGTGAATGCTACATTTTCTCATTTTTACCTGCACAGACACCATTTAACCAAAATGCTCCCACTCATCACAACCATTGGGCCTAGAAAACCTTGGTACCCATCAGAATGCTTTGTATCCTCAAGTGGAAAGAAGGATAAAATCCACTACAGGACCCAGTGCACTGCACAGATACTCATCTTATGTTTTGACTTTTAGAAAAGGTAATGGAAGAGGGACCAGCAGATGGCATAATGGTTATGTCATTGGACTCCCACATGATTGACTGCAGTTCTAATCCCAGAGCCAGCAGCTTAAAACTCACACCAGGTGCATGTGCACGCTTGCCCAAAATCCCAGAGGAGAATGGAGGTGAAGAGATTGCAGCATGGCCATCCCCCTGGGGGGTCATTTCTCACTTGCTGTCTTTTGTCTCTCTCTGTCTGTTCAGCGAGCACAAGCTCCCCATAGCAAAAATCTCTCTTAAAAAGAAAGAAAAGAAAAGAAAAAAGAAAAGAAAAGAAAAGAAAAGAGAAAAGAAAAGAAAAGAAAAGAAAAGAAAAGAAAAGAAAAGAAAAGAAAAGGAAAGAAAAGGCAATGGAAGAAGCCTCTGAAATGAATAAGCCTGCACACCTAAGTATATTAAACTTCTAAGAGTAGAAAAGAATGTTTTTTCTTCGTGTTTGGGAAATCATAGTGGTAGTGGTATCCTGAATTCTTCTGAAAGTATAATATTTTCCTTCAGAACCTACTTTAAATTGTGAACTGAAGTCAAGGAGTCAGAATGCCACCAAATATCATAGATTTTTATCCCTTACTGAAATAATCTATTCTCATTTTTCCTTATTTTCCTGTTCTGTCTTTTCTTAACTAGACCTTCATCTTTTCTAGATCCTATTCATCTCTCCCCTTTCTTCCCATCTCTAAACAAGGAAGAACCAAGTTGTCTTCAGTAATTTCCTTGCTACTGTTTGTGACTGCTGGTCTTTTCAATTTTTCAGCATTGTACTTAATTTATGGAATTTAACGTTCAAAAACTAACAATACTTCCTCTTAAAGATAATGTGAGAAACTACACCTAATAAGCAATGCTCATGGAAGGAAAAGTAAGTTTCCTAGCTAATGAAGTGATTATTAAGGTTGTATGGTGACTCAGAATGCCCTCATTTGTATTAAACATTTTATCTAGATGTCATCATGCTGCTTCAGAAAAAAAAGCAGTTTATTGTAAAGTGCAACTAACACTTATTAACAAGGCAAAAGCTTTCTGATGATCTACTTTGGCTCTACCAACACTCCATAGGCCACTTTCTTTAAGGGGTAAACAATTGAGTCTGAAATAATTAGCCATACAGGCCAAATAAAAAGTATAAACTGTCATTTAGCTGTCTTTGGTATTGCTTTCAATAAAAGAAGACTGCTTCATCTATTTATTCTTTAAATATTGTTTATTTATTTCAAGAGAGAGAAAGTGATAGGTATCCTGTCAGTGATCCCCTCACCAGCCTCCCAGCCAGCTAGAATCACAGGCATGCACAAGTGTGCCCAGCATGTTCAGGTTGACTCAGGGTCTGAACCCAGACTTCTCAAGTGACTCCAGCTCAGCAGCCCTCACTGCCTGCAACAACATAGCTGGCCCACCCACTCATTTATTTTTTCCTTTTAGAAGTGTCCTTTGGATTATTTCTCTCTTTTTTTTTCTTTGCTCAAGATCAGTGATGGCCAAAAGATATGAAATCTGATTTATACAACCCACATACAAATTCAGAGCTTGAATCACTGCTTCCCTCCTATAATAGTAGTTCTTTATTCCCTGTACTTCTTACTTCTTAGTGCATCTCACAGAGAAATGTCTTACAAAAGGAAATGTGGCTGCCACGCATTTGAGTTTCATAAAAATCCCCCCATTTTTTGTTTACTCATGACAGAGCGATTTCCTGTAGTTAATATTTGGTATGATCTAATGATAAGAAAATGAACTGATGAGCTGATACTCTAGCCCAGGCGTTTGCTTACCAGGTGACACATTGTCCTTTACATTCTCATGTATTCAGACAGCTTTGTATTCCCCCTTAAAGCCCAGCACTTTTAAATTCAAATGATATTTCAATATACAAAAAAAGATTTTGCTGGCGTTTTCAAACCATCAAGCTTTTACCCTAAATTGTAATCGCACCATCACTCATCTTATTTCTTGAAACTTATGCCTACTCAGTTTTTTTCTGTGAGTTCTTTAAAGATCTGGTTTGCAATGTCACCATTCCTGTAAAAAGTTTAGCATCAACTAGTGAACAGTGATTCATCTTGTTAACAAGTATTTATTCTAGAGTTCATGAATAGTTTCATTCTGGGTCAGTTCTAAATGGAAATACAGCTACAGAATGCCACAATCATCAGCTGAAGAGTTCCTGAAGAAGTTAATCCTCACGTTTGTTTTTATTTTTTCTTCCTACAAAGTGCAATGATTTGATTGGATTATATAGTCTATTATAGAATTAAATGAACCTCATTAGTCTTAATCCTAATCATTTTATTAAGTATTTGTGGAAGATAATAAATTTGAGACAGAAATATGCTCCTCTTGCTGATTCATGGATGGCTATTTTATTATTACACTGGTAGATATGAAAAAATGCACAGTAAGTTTTGTGTTTTTGAGATATCACCTAGTGATAGTAATGAGTTTACTTAGAGTGTTCTGCTTCTCTGAGTTAAAATCTCTCTCTCTTTTCCCAAAGTGCTAACATTTTCCCATTTATTTTATACTTTGCAATGTAATAGTAGGATTTCATATGCCTTTGGAAATGACTTAAATCAAAACATTTTCAACTGTAAAAATTAAGATAATACTACAGAATCAAAGGTTGAAGTGACAATGCAGTGTTTCTTGAGAACTGCAGCTGAAATGTAGGTGTCCATAATATAGTAGTGTAATATAATTGTTATTGAGAGCTTCTGTACTCTCAGACTCATATTTAAAGAGATCTCAATGTCTCATGGGCTCAGAATGTTTAAAATCATTCTCAAAAGTTATTTTTTAAAATGGAAGAACATGAACACCTAAATATCTGCAAGTAGTTCAAGGAAGAACTGGGTTTTTGTAAAGTTTATTTTGTAGAGGATTAGAAATGAAGTTCAAACTACGAAAAAAAAAAAAAAAAAGGGCAACATTTCAATATTCCAGAAAAAAGTCACTGATATTTTTTTAAAAAATGAATCTGCGAAATAATAAGAAATTAAGAAATATTCATGGAAAATAAAAATAGAATATTGTATAAAGTATATTCATGTAGAACTTAAAAGTTTATGAAGCATTTTCATATATGAAGTCAGTGCATCCTCACAATATCCTTGTGGGTAGTTGGAACAAGACCTGTGTTGTGTTTATGTTGAGGAAATGAATATTTGGGGGCTAAATAACTTGTCCAAGGTTACATGGCTGATGATGGAGGGTTGGAGGAAAAGAACTGTACAGTGACCACACACCTTTTAGGGGGTGCTTTCTCTTTCTCTCTCTTTCTGGCATGTGCCTTCTGGTGATAATTTTTAAAAAGTGAAAAAAAATGGCCATGGGAAATGTGTCTTATGAAAAGCCTATCAGTGGATTTTTAATTATTTTGCACCACGTTAAACTCATACAAATGCCATTTTTTCCATGAACTTTTTGAGTCTCCCTCCTATATTTGGTTTCTATCTTGTAAGATCCTTAGCACTTGTGAATGGACCAGATCTTTTACACTAGGTCCTTAGCAGCACTCCGGTAAAGGTACTTTGTTCAACTCCTAGAATGCAATGAGAGAATTTTCATGTTCTTCTCATTTTCTCTCCAATTCATATGAATTTATATTATATGTGCATCTTCTTATACAGGGAATAAAAATACATTAAACAAGCTTTGAAAAGTAAAATAAATAAATAAAATAGATAAAGCTTCTGCATTGTTGTTGTTTGATTTCAGAGAAATCAGAAGGTAAGAGTTTACTTTAAGATTAACTGCTGTTGGAACCAGCAGATGGCATAATGGTTATTTCACTGGATTCCCACATAGTCAACTGCGGTTCAAGTCCCAGACCTGGCAACTTCAAACTCATGCCAGGTGTGTGTGCGTGCATGCCCAAAATCCCAAGAGGAGACTGAATAAGGATTTCAGTGTGGCCACCACCCGCTCAGGAGTGGTTTCTCACTTTCTGTCTCTCTGGCAAGCACACGTACCCGATAGCATAAATCTCTCTCTTTAAAAAGAAATTAAAAAGTTGAACTGCCGTCTTTATACCTTAACAAGGGTACTTCAGACACTTGGACAATGGAAATGCTTTACTTCATACTCCTCCACTCGTCTGCTTCTTTTGCTTTAATTTCAGCCAGGAGCAATCAAAGTACCAGACACATTCTTCACAGATCTAGGAAAGACAATCATAAAGTTTGTCTGGAATCATAAGAGACCCCGTATTGCCAAAGCAGTTCTGCACAAGAAGAGTGGAGTGGGCGGCATCTCACTCCCTGACCCAAAAATATACTACAAAGCTGTGGTAATCAAAACAGCATAGTACAGGCACAGAAACAGACAGGTGGACCAATGGAACAGAATAGAGTCCCCAGAAATGAATGCTCAAACATACAGCC
>NW_006160040.1:1036253-1059577 GCF_000334495.1 Tupaia belangeri chinensis | reverse complement strand
AAAAAATGCTCAATATCCCTCATTGTAAGAGAAATGCAGATCAAAACAACAATGAGATATCACCTAACCCCAGTTAGAATATCTAAGATTAAAAAAAATAATAATAATAAATGCTGGCGGGGGTGTGGTGAAAAGGGAACTCTCTTAACACTGCTGGTGGGAATATAAATTGGTCCAACCACTGTGGAGAACAATCTGGAGATTCCTCAAAATTCTACAAATAGAACTACCATATGATACAGCAATCCCACTCCTTGGATCTACCTGAAGGACAGAAGAATATTTAATTGGAAAAGTGCTTGAAAATCAATGTTTATTGCGGCACTATTCACAATTGGTAAGTCATGGAAACAACCCAAATGCCCATGAACTGATGAATGGTTAGAAAAACTGTGGCACATATACTCAATGGAATACTCTTCATCCATAAAAAACAACAAAACCCTGGCTTTTGACAGAAAGTGGATGAATACGGAAGACTTACTGCTGAGTGAAGCAAGCCATGCTATGAAGGAGAGACATTGTATGTCCCCACTTAATATATACCGAGTGTCTGCACTCTATGACAGAAACTAATTGTCTAAAGGATATAGAAATGCAGTATATAGATGTAAATACCAGATATAGTGTGTGTGAAAGAGGAGGGTCTGAGGAAGGACATTTGGGGGAGGGACAGGGAGGCAAAGCATTAATGGCACAAAGAGGTGTGGTATTATCTATTGAAGATATTTCATAGTTTTATCAACAGTACTAGGGAGAAATGTTTACCTGTTGAAATATCCATTTTGTAAGACAAATAATAATGTGATTGAATGTATGGAAGAAAATGAAATGAGAAAAAAGAAAAGAAAAGAGAAAGAAACATAAAATAATTTCAGCCAGGTAAAGACCTAATCCTGCAGGGCAGAGGGATCTGCTTTTAGATCATTGAATTGTTTTCTAAAAACATTTACAGATATAATTCTTCTCATTATTTTACCTAGTGCATTCTCTTTTTGGTGGGGATGATCCTGTAGTTACACGCCATTTCCAGTCCATTGGTGGTAGATAGAACAGAAAGGGAAGGAAGGATGGGTAGTGGATATTAACAATGAGAGGTGTTTTTAGACAATTAAGCACAGCTAAACTTCACAGCTGTCTTTTCAAAAAACTCAACCTCTCTGAAATGTAGAAATTGAGGACAGAGAATTGGTAGATTGAAAATAAAGAAATGATCACAGAAGGCAGATAGTAAAGTAGATCTGGATGTTTAATACTTAATGATTTACCAGTCTACAAATTTAACCCTTACACAAGCTGAATGAGTACAGGTCCTTTTGCATGGCTACATTTATAGTCTTATGGCTTTCCTCTAAGTTAGTTAACTTGATAGTACAAATGAAAATAGGTGACATATTGGTTAAGTTTTATTCACTTAGCTCAGGTCATCAAAGGATGGACTCTAAATAGAAAATAGAAAGGGTAAAGAAGCAGACTGTATTGAAAACAAAAAATAACTTAAAAGTTACCTCCAAGGGGATACCCCTTTCCGGTGAAAACTAAACAAGGTAAACCTTCTGGGGTCCCATCTGTAGTGTTTATATGTTTTTTTTTTTTTTTTCAAGTAACATAGCAAGCTTTTACTAGTGATAACACAAACTACAGAGGATGATGTTCTACTGAACTTTTAGCTGAAGGGAATCTTCAAAAAGCAGTGAAAAGTCATCTGAGCAGGGGGGCCTTATTTGAAGAAGTCTCATAAACCTTAAGTAAAAGGAATCAGCAATTCCTAGAAGGAAAACAGTGTCATAGGAAGCAGGGATTATCCCAAGAAAAAGGCTAATGAAAACTGATAGCTTGAGTGACTTCTGTTTGACAGAAGATCGTTACTGTTGACAGGAATGACTGGCAGGGTGGAAAAATGAGGAAGACAAAGCTTCGCAGAAAGACTTCAGAGGAAATTTGACACCTTTAAAACCACAGGTGTGAAGGTAAGTGAAACCGGTTAAGTAAAAGTTGGTGTTGTTTTTCAGGGTCTGACATTCTTTATACTTTCAGTTTAAAATTTAGAAGTTTGAATATACCATGTAAGAGGAGAAGACTCTTTGGAAAATAAGAAGACTTTTTCTGTCCCTGAATTGACGCTTCAGACTTTATTTTTAAATGTATGTCTTTAAAAAGTTCATTGAAAATGAGCATTATTAAAAAAATAAAAAACTATGCATGGATTTTAATTTTTTATTTTTTGCACCAAAATGTACTTGTACTCTACATTCCATTTTCCCCACACACCTTTGGAAGTCACCTCATACTATACATGACTCACTAGAACTCTAAGAAGACAGGCTAACGTCATTCCTTAACAATTTCACCTGCTTCAAATTACTGGTTACAACAGGCTTTCTAACCCAGCTCTCAAGCGTTGTTTGTTGAGTGCCTATTAGATTCAAAATGCTGAGTTTGGTGTCTCTGTGTATATATAAAAATATTATGATACATGGTTCTTGCCCTTAAGGGTCTTATAATCAATCAAAAACTGGAACATAATGAATTCAGGCTGAAGATGAATTTTTTTCTGAAATAGAACAATAAAAAGGCAAAATATACATATCAAGTAACATTACATTACATAAACATTAAATTACACGGGAACTCAGAAGGGGAAGCTACAGAAGTTGAGAAGCCTTTTTAGGAGAGGCGGGAGTCAGGTAACTTCTTTAAGGCTGAGTAGAAAGCAGACAGCTTGGGCGAGGGTGGGTGGGGAGGAGGGAATGTGAAGAAAGCAGAAAGGTAATGAAATAGACACTCTGCAAGGGGTAATCTGAAAAAAGGGGGCAGAAAATTAAATTTAATAAACCTGAGATGCACCCTTTGAGAAAGCAAATGGCAGAATCTGTAACAATTATTTTTGCTTTGGGTGTGCTGAGGATTTAAGAGTTCAGTGTTTTAAAGAGGGAAGGACCCACCTGGAATGGATAATGGCATGAGCTCTAGGGGCACCAGAACTAAGGCTGCACTCTAGTTCTATCATTTCTTAGTGCTAAGCTCTCCAATAAGTTCTCCTCATCTCAGACTTCTAATTTTTACTGGGGGTAATACTAGTAGCTAATTCGTCAAGTCATTGTGAAGATTAAAAGAGAAGTATTTAATATGCTTATCATAGTGCTTGGCACATGGGAAGAGCTCAGTACACCTAAACTATTATTTTGTTTTCCTTTATTTGCATGTCATCATTGTATATACCTATAGTGCATGATCTGGTTTTCCAAGTGTGCATGTAGTACATGTCAATCAAATCAGAGCTAGTGCCCTATACATCATTTTCAACAAAGAACTTCCCATTCTTTGTCTGCTTATTATTTTTCATATTCATATCATCATAAATGACAATAATAATGATAATAAAATCTCAAAGCCAAGTAAGCATCATGAAATTCTCCATGTGCCCCTAAGCACAGAGGAGATCATCTGCTAAGAGCACATTTTCAGAACGTACTATTTCTTTCTGATTTCCAAGAAAGATGGAGAAAAAAAATAGCTTTGAATTTTATATTTTCGTTTTTTTACTATAATGAGATGAAGAAGCACAAGGTAATCTTTTTCATTCTTCACTGTTCTCTGACCATCCCCTGTGACTGGGAGTTGTAAGCAATAGTGAGGACCTGGCCATAGGCTTTTCTGATTGAGCCCAAGTGCCCTTCCCTGCTACTCAAGAGTGAGTCACTATTCTCACAAGGAGTATGACTCCCGAGTCAACCAAAGATGGATCAAAATGCTTTCCTGTTTTTTTTTTTTTTTCCCATGGACAGGTTTAATACCAAGAACCTTGTATTTATAATTAACATGATGCTGTTAACTTGTTGCTTCTCAGTTTAGCAGGGTAAGCCAGTCAAGGCAGGCCACTTTCTAGTAGATTGTGAGAAGATAGACCTCAGCATTAGCCTGATTGTGGGTCTGATGTGGAGAGAAGAGAGTCAAAAGGAAATATTCTTGTGGCTTTCTATATGACTGAAAGGCAGCGAGGCTGTTGTTCGTTGCAGCAGGCGATTAACAAGAGTGACATTCTGGCCACTGAATGTTAATAGGCCCAAGTGGAAGTGCGGTGACCAAAGTTGAGTCATAATTAGAGAGGAAGCCAGTCTCACCCATGTTTTTTTGTTCTTAAGTGAAGACCCTTTGTAAGCTCTTCGAAGACAGTGGCTTTCTACAGAGGGGAGCTATAGTAACCGTTGGCCACAGCAAGTGACTCTTCTCACTCTTGTGTCGGAACAATAACCAGTTATGAGATCCCATGGACAGGTTTAATACCAAGAACCTTGTATTTATAATTAACATGATGCTGTTAACTTGTTGCTTCTCAGTTTAGCAGGGTAAGCCAGTCAAGGCAGGCCACTTTCTAGTAGATTGTGAGAAGATAGACCTCAGCATTAGCCTGATTGTGGGTCTGATGTGGAGAGAAGAGAGTCAAAAGGAAATATTCTTGTGGCTTTCTATATGACTGAAAGGCAGCGAGGCTGTTGTTCGTTGCAGCAGGCGATTAACAAGAGTGACATTCTGGCCACTGAATGTTAATAGGCCCAAGTGGAAGTGCGGTGACCAAAGTTGAGTCATAATTAGAGAGGAAGCCAGTCTCACCCATGTTTTTTTGTTCTTAAGTGAAGACCCTTTGTAAGCTCTTCGAAGACAGTGGCTTTCTACAGAGGGGAGCTATAGTAACCGTTGGCCACAGCAAGTGACTCTTCTCACTCTTGTGTCGGAACAATAACCAGTTATGAGAAGCCTGGGTTTGACTTGCTTTTGGTGTGGTTGATTTTGGTGGGAAGGTTACTTGTAGGTCTTTTAATTTATTAATACATTTGGTCTTAGATAGGCCTTGGGATTTTCTATTGCCGTGAATTTAAACCACTTTCTGCACTTCTTAAGGAGAGTCTCACAAAGCCCCTCTCTGTCTGGCTTCTGGCCATGTAAAGGATCCTCTGGTGGCTCTTTGAGTGTAAAGACTGGGTGACCTTGAGCCAGTGCTAAAAAGTGACCTAAGACTTTGGGTGTTTTTGTGATTCTCCAGGGCTACCTTACCAGGCAACCGGCATACAGAGGACCTCTGTTCCAACCCTAGAACCTGCAGCTTTGTCCCAGGTTTATTCTTCAGGTTTTGATTGGTGGTCTGAATTCTTCAGACTTTGGAGAGAGCCCAGTGTCTATGCAAGAATAAATATTCAATTTGGACCAATTCCACAACTGAGGAAATCAGGTTTTATGGGAACTGAAATGAACAATCCCTAACATCTCTCCAGCCCAAGGTAAATAAAATAGGGTTTATATTTTCATGTTACAGCAAGTCTGGTCTTGTTGTTTTTGCCACTTTAACACTTGCTGATGTTATTTACCTAATTTTCAGACATTCTCAGATGGAAATTTTTCATGGCCAGATAGTTTTCTTGTGCAAATAAATCTTGCCCAGTGCTCTGTTCAGTAAAATGATCTTACTGAACCAAGCATCATCTACAACACCTGTAGTCACTTTTTTTCTTCAGCATTGAGTTAAAAATCAGATTCATGGTGTGGAACGACATCCAGGTAATTCTTCCTGAGTTGCTCTGAGGAACTTCCTGCTGGTATATTTGTAGCCCAGAAATGAATACCTGCTTTCTACAAAGTACCTCCAACTAGTGTGTAAGTACACAGGTAGATTGTTGTTTCTAGGAATATTGGCACATCTCTCCTTTTGCCAGCAACAAACTATCCATAATTTCTCAAGGGTAAACCTTGGAAAACAATACCACTCTGTACTACCTTCGCGTTTCCTACTATGAGAGACTGTTACATAAGCCAGCCTCCATGGATTTGCTAAATGCTCCCTTCAAAAGAAGGGGCAGCTGACTGAGCATTCTTTATGTGAGCAGGTATTCATTTTAGCAACTGCAGTCCATATCACCAACAGAATCTAACTGGTGTTCTGCTTTCCTGTTTGAAGACACCTGCAGCTCTCTTTCCACTTAAGAAGAAAAATCTATGTGAGTAATGGGTTGGACTGCACAGGTTTAAAAAGAAAAAACAAGTAGACTTTCTTATTATCTTAGTCAACTCAGAACTGACAAGGAGGTCAATAGAAAAACCTAGAGTTTTGGAAAAGGGCAACCATGTGCATTACAGGTTCTGACCCACATGCAGGAAGGATGTCAGGAAGTACTCTCTCAGCAGATATTTCACAAGCCCAAGGCATGAATGATACAGCTTTACTGCTGCCTCTGCTCATAAATAAAGCCTCCATGGTAAATCATTTTCCAAGGAGAGTTTGCCTTTCCTTCCTCAACTAAAAATGGACAGAAAAAAAAAACTTTCTCAGAGTGGTAAACACTCCCTGAAGCAAAAGTCATCTAGATAACCTCTACAAAAAGACTTTCTTTCATGGATTCCACATTTGTCCTGACATAATAATACATCAAAGTTAGAAAAACTTTGGTTCAAGTTTTACCAAAATATGTTTTTAGCCAGATGGGCTGATGTGGAGGTGAATGAAAAGAAGTAGAAAGTCAGGTGTAAGATCAATCATCAGAATGCTGCTTCCAATATTTGATTTTCTCTCACTACTGTTCAATATTTTCTTTTTTTAATGTATACATGGGTTGAGCCCATTATCAAGCTATTGCCTCTCTACATAGACCCATCATTCTATACTCTGCTTTGTGTTTCTTGGTCTCTGCAAAGCCACGAGTTTCTCTGTTGCTCCTAGTCCCCTGGTAGTTTATTCCAATAGGGGATGCTGGAGAGAGATTACACACTTGATGAGGAGAAAGTTGTTTTCCTCTCTGCTCTCACTGATGCCAGCTTTGCTGGCTGCTCCTTTCAGTATCATCCAGCAGCAGTTCTCCCAAGCAATGGCAGCTTCTTCCTAACAGCAGTTCATCCAACTTGCAATTTTCCCAAAACTTGCAGAACCAGTTTCATAGCACCCCCCTCAGGGACATTGTCTTATGGGGCAGCATCCCCTTCTTAGAAGTCTGGGCCAACCCAACAAGCCTTCCTCTAGCCTTAAATATTCCAACACCAGCCAGTTACTACCTCTGCCTGGGAGGTCCGACAATACCCTCCCCTGCTCCTGAGTTCCAAAGCCTAAGTCACCAGCAGCATCAGAGCAGTGTCTGTCCTTAGACATCTGAGTGTCAGATCCATTAAGACTCCTTCTCCAAGCTTCTAGTTTAATCATTCCCTTCTTTCCCTTTTGTTCTCCAGACCTACAGGTGGTGAATGCATTTGATTTCCATAGTAGATTTTCCTGTTTTTATGTTCAGTAATAGTAAACGATTCTTTAGATTAGTTTTTTATCAATTAATTTAAAAATTATTATTATTTTAATTTATTTTATGCAATCACTGTACATCACTGCAGCTTGTAAAAATGAATTTACCCAACATGAGCACACTTCCCACCAGTCCAGTTGAAGACATCATGTATATTTATCATCAACAAACAATCCTCCATTTCTGTGTCCCTCAAATGTCTTGCCTCTCTATTTTTGTCCTTAATTCTTTTCCTCTCACTCTCTCCCATCTTCTCCCTTCTTCCCACACTGTCTTCAGTATCTTTCTTCCATGTTTCTATTTCCTCTAAATTTTCAGTTTCCACTATAGAGTGCAAATAGTTGGGATATATTAAGTGGAGTTATACAATGTCTCTTTCACAGCCTGGCTTGCTTCACTTAGCAGTAAATTTTCCTTAAGATTCTTTATAGTAAATTGCCCCATTGGTGTAATTTGTCTTAACCAAGCCTGAACTGATAAACAGGAATCCTTTCCTTGATCTCAAAGTTGCCTCATCCAGATATGGAGTAGATCTTGCAAGGTGTAGCTGAGCCAACCTGAGCATAGCGCTCATTGGATGAGAATATCTTGTTCATTCCCTGGGTCTAACAGACCGAAGTTGACTATGAATTCTTAACATGGGCCCTATAAAGATGTGAACGATCTACTTAAGAGCTGAGTTAGATTTTGCATAAATAGAATAGGGAAAGTCTTTTAGTTTTAATTGATATAGAAGACAGAGAGACTCCATTTTCTCATTATAAATCTCTACAGAAAAGTAAAATGTCAGAGGGTTTCTTTTCACTCCAGGCATCAGATGTCGTAGAAAGAATAGACCCAAAAGATTTACAGCATTAGGCAAGGGGAAAAGGTTGATGGGTTTAAGTGACATAATTAGAGATCTCAACCTCAGAAACCCCTTTTGTAAGCTGGGGCACCTAAAGGCTTGGCAAATATCCATGCCTATTAGTCCTCTACATCACTACTGACTCTGTGTGTGTGTGTGTGTGTGTGTGTGTGTGTGTGTGTGTGTGTGTGTGTATGAAGGATTTAATGAATCATAGACATATGAAAACTGCATGGAAAAAAAAAGTTATGCCCAGAACACTCTTTTCCATAAAGAAAGCAGCGTTGGGAAATGCAAACATGTGGAAACAGACCACAAAAATGTAGCAAATTAGTCCTTATTATCCACTCATCCATGCAGGAAAGTTTTAAAAGGTAATAAAGTCCTAGGACCTTAAAATTGGCACTTTAGCTTTACTGTTTTTAGAGTGAAATATATCGTGCTGGATAACCACTATGCATCTAAACATTGGTTTAGCATTTAACAACCTTTCAATTCAAGAGGCGTTTCAAATCATGCTGTCACCTGTTCCCAAGTTTTCCACTGCAGGTTACCATCCCAAACTAACTAATTAAAATAAATGAAAACAAATAAGGATTATCTAACTGAAATGCCACTAATGCTATTGTAAAGTAAGAATGTTTTGGCACCATTCAATAAAGCTACAATTCTAAGCTGTAAATGCAACCCATGGAAATTCAGATGACATCTCAACTCATTAGTTCTGCTGTTCCATATTTGTACTTGTGCTTGGAATAGATAATAGTGTGGTTCTGTATAGTCACAGCATTGTAAGAGTCATTGTTTTCTCTAATGAACAATGATGCAGTTCTATGATTCCATTATCCTTGTTCGTCAAGCAACTCAACTATTGTGTTTTTGAGCACAACAGATAACCGTGTAATTTAAAGATGTGTGTGCCCACACCAAATGTCAAACTACATGCCTTCCAAAACATGAGTTTTTCTTAAATTGCTTCCTAATTTTCCAGTATTTGTTGAGAGAGATGTTGGGTGAATTATGTATATCCTTTTCTAGATTTCTTAACAATGACCATTTGTTTGAAGTTTAGTTACCATTTTAAGAGATGTAGCCTGAGTGAGAGAGAAAGAGAGATGAACTATCAGAAGCAGAGGTAATGTACTATAAAAAGAAAAAAAAGGGACAGAAGCCTATTTGCCATACTCAGGGGTGCTCCAAATGCAACACGGGTGAGCAGATACTGAATGTCAAATGATTCTCGGAATACAATTTAAAAACTTAGTATGTAATCCAGCATGACGCAACCACCACGTGCTACAACATGGTGCACAACTGTACTCCTGCAACTCCTTAGTTGGCCATTCTTCATCCAGATGTACAGGAAACAGATTCAAAGCTCCCAATGTGGTTACATGTGAACAGCACATCAGATGCTGGGGGAGCATCTGCTCTTTAAGCACAGAACTCACCACCAGGGTGGCAGAGAACCTAAGGAGTGAAAACAGAAACACTGGTTTCAGAGAAACCAGTTCCTGCCTTCTGTAGATCAGAAATGCAATTGAAAGAATAAAGATAGTGGGCCATTCAGGAAAGTAAAGAATGTTGTGATTCTGGAACAAATACATCCACATTTTGGACCACAACAGAATGTATAGATTTACCCCAAGCTAGGAGTGGATTCCAGAGGCAATTTTGGAAAGTATAGTGCTTCCAAGGGCTTAGAATGAATAAGAAGCCTCTGACATTACATGGGCATGGATAGGGTAACTTTCCCAAGATGGTCCAGAATTGCGTGTACTATTTCAGCATAATGATCACTGATGCCCCTTTTTATGAAATGTTTCTTAAAATGCCTCAGTTTGAATGATATGTTATATGGTTTTCACTGCTACAAGGTGCATAAGAGGCTATAAAGACTCCAAGTGTAAATCACTGTTCAAAAATCTATATTGACCCAAGTAGTCTGATATTGGCGCTCTGATAACACTTCTAAATTCACATGTTCAGGAAGCTCATCCTTGAATAATGCCTAAGTAAATGCATAGTAAAGAATCATTGAGGACTATTACATTAATGAATGATCTTAGATTTTTGATAATCTACTTCTTTTGGAGCCATAATTTCCATATCTGATTCATTCATTTTCTCGGCTCTTCATTTGCTTTACCTCTTTATCCCTAAGCTCATGCAGACATTTCATTGCTATGGCATTGTAGTACGGTATGATAGCTAATAGGATATGTTTTCCTCTCACCCAACTTTATTCTTATTTGTTAAAAATTGCTTGACTATACTTGCAAATTTATACATAATCTGTTCTTTACTGGAACGTTGAGTGACTAGCTCTTATTTACACTTTGCAAAATAGGAATATCAAAGCTCTGTGAAATTTCTTTCTACCAGTTTAACCTGTTCCATCTCAGGATCTCAGGTTTAACTGTACACCTGTATTTGATTTTTTTATATGTTTATACATGTTATGGGTGGGTGATGAGATGTGCTTGTCTTTGGTGACAAGTGTTATGAAATAAAGTTTCCTCCTAATTCAGAGCAGACTATTAACATGATGGTACAATCAAGACATTCATGGAAACTTAATGACGAAAACATTCCAAGAACTGCAGAAGGGCATTTCCTCCATCTCTTCATTCCGCACCCATTCAAATGAAATCTCATTTTGGCACAAGTGAAGGAGAATCAGCATAGAATGATTAGTTGGATCGTACCAGGTTATAAAGAACTTTTCCTCCTTTTAAATGAATAAAAATGGATCTATTAAATACATGTGAAAATTAATGCCATTTATAGCCATTGTGATGCCCATGAGGTTTGTAAGAAAAACCTTCCCATTAATTGAAAAAGGAGTGTTTATATTTAACAAGCACTGCAGGTTGTTTTCCAGTAACTTTGAAATGTTTCACAAATTGGGAGAACCTTAAAATTGCTTTAAGTATCAGGAATAAGCCGACAATGGGACTATTAGAGTATCGAGTCATGTTCAGAACTGGATATTCTCCTAAGTCCCTAGGAGTGTTCATGCCTAGCTCCTCAAGTTGAATTACTGGGTATGATAGTACTCTTTAAGAACTCTGCCCATCTGCAGATTTTCCTATGAAAATGATGTGGTCTACAGATGTGTTCTAAGGGTCTACATATGCAGGTTGAATACACATCTGATGTTAATCAAAACACATGTAAATGTGCCCCTCCTTTATCTCTAGAGGTATAATGCTGGCTAGGATGGGTTTGTTTTGTTTTGTTGCTTTTTTTTTAAGACAGAAATAGGTGTTCCTATCTGAGTTATTCACTCAAAATCAAAAATATTCATTACCCAACTTAGGCTGGCCTGGATCTCAGTGCTTCCACCAAAACAGGAATCTTACCACACCACCCTCTGACTGTGGACCTCAACCCCCACAAAGAAATCCTAAAAATAGAGTGACTTGAGGACTGTCTCCTATAGTTTTTTGTTGTTGTTGTTTGTTTGTTTTTTTACCTTATCTCCAGAAAAAAGAATAAGATACTGTTATGGTAGTCTACAGTCTCTATCCAACCAGTCAATCAATAAACAAGGTTCTTATTTTTATATCATTTCTTTTGTCTTAGTTACATATTCCTTATTGTAACGGGTCCTCAGAGCTACCCTGCCTGCCATAGCCATGGAACCCTCAGTGATTCCTCCTCCAGTCTCTTCTTTGCTAAATAAGGATTGGAAGACCCAGGATAAATTTCACTCACTATCTCTTTGTTTTGTTTTTTGTTTTTGAGATATTTTTGTTATAGGATGCATGCACTCACCTGAGAGACAGAGAGAGACAAAGAGACAGAAAATGAGAAATCACCCCCAGGGGGGATGGCCATGCCACAATCCCTTCTCTTCCATTCTCCTCTTGGGATTTTGGGCATGCATGCATACATGCCTGGTGTGAGTTTCAAGCTTCTGGCCCAGGACTTGAACCATGGTTGGCCACATGGTATTCCCGTGCCTTAAATACTACATCACCTGCTGGCACCCACTGTCTCTCTTTTCTATGTCTCATTTCTGCTTTACATTTTAAAGTTCACCCAAAATGTATTAAGTACATATGATGTCCCATACTCTGCTCTAGATATCTCGCGACACATCTCTGAGCAATATGAATATCATTATTATTGTATTATTGTGGCATGAAACTTCTAGCTATTTCTCAGTGGTCTCTGCCCCTTTCACACCTCCCGCCAGGAAACTGGGTGAGAAAGCTAGTCTCCAAGTTAGCATTCTCCAACATAGGTAGGTTTTACCTCTTGTTAAAAATCTTAATTAAGGAACAGTTGAAATTTAGGTACATTGATATATTAACTAAAATTACATTCTGCTCATTTTAAGGGAAATATGCTCAAATGAACATGACTCTGTTTTCAGCTGTTGTCATTTTATTATATAGATTTATCTATGCTATTTTTCTTTGGTGTTTTGAACATCAGACATCATTGTGGGAATCATGCTTTCTTACTTTACATCAATAGTTGGTGATAGGAGATGCAAGACTTGGATTTTAATTCCTCTGCAATAATTATAGCAGGAGGGAAATTGCCAAGTTATATCACAAACTCCTTTGATAGAAAAAGAAACTGTATGTAATTTTCACCTTAATGCCATGATGCATTTAGAGAAAAGGAGTTATTTGACTAAAATTATTTTATTTCACCCTACCTTGCAAAGGATAGTTTAGTTAGGCACACAATACCAGGTCAATCATTACTTTCCTTGGTGCTTTATTTTTCTTTTCAATCAACATTTTATTATATGAATGTCTCAGTATAGGTCCAATTCCTACTTGACGTTTAAATTTCTCCAATTACTTCAAAAATGTCTTTGTAGTTGGTTTATTTGGATCAGATTTTGAACAACGTCCACACATTGACTTTGATTGTGAATTCTGATAAATCCTTTCAAACTCTAACATTATTCTCTTTTTTTACACCGTGTTTTGGTTGTTTGTTCATTTTGTTTTGTAATTGTTGCTTCCTTTGGAAGAAATCAGGTTTTATTTATTTATTGGTAGAGGTTTTTGCCTTAGGGCATGTGCTTTTGTCAGAGAGAGACAGAAACAGTGAGAGGGAAAGTGAGAAATCACTCTCTAGGGAGCATGGTCTTGCTACAATCCTTTCTCCTCCATTCTCTTCTTGGGATCTTGAGCATGCACACACATGCACCCAGCATGAATTTAAAGCCACTGGGTCTGGTACTCGAAACATGGTCGGCCATGTGAGAGTCCAGTGACATAACTGCTACACCATCTGCTGGCTAGAAATCAGGCCTTTAATCCTGTAGAATATCCCCATATTCTGAACTTGGTAGATTGCTTCCAAATAAAGTCCTTTAACTCTTTTTTTTTTTTTCTCCCATAGGGAATATGCAATCACTGTAGAGAGAAAGAGAGAGAAAGAGAAGTGAGAAGTTGCCTCTCTCTCACTCCTACTGGGAAAGAATAGCCACGCCACAATCCCTTCTCCCCATTCTTCTCTTGAAATTTTGGGCACATATGCACAGAAGCCTTTCGTGATTTTCAAGACTCGGACCTACAGTCAACCATATGGGAGTACAGTGCTTTAATCACCATGCCACCTGCTGTCCCCTACTAATCCATTTATTTCTTGTAAACTGACAATCAGATCTTGAGGCTTGATTAAGTCATATTTAGGGGTTTTTTTTTTAGGTGTGAGGGTTAGAAGGATTTTTGTGATTTTAAGAATTTTTTAGATGCCACGTGTGTCCTATTGCCTCATGTTTAAAAAGCACATAATGTTTGGTTGTCATACTTTGGAAGGTGCTAAAACTGGCCAGGTCAATGAGTTTAGTTAATGTCAGTCCAATTCCTATTATGAAGTTCTAGAAGATTGGAGAAGTTTTGTTTGTTTTTTAAATTACATGACCATGCTACTTGCTTGGACAGGGAATTTTTTTATAAGTATTTTTCTGAATACTAAAATGTAGGTTCCTTTAAAAAATTAAAGTATGTACTATACAGAAAATGAGGATTACTCACATCCCATCCTTTAAATTTACACACACATATGTGCACACACACACACAGATGCTGTGTAAACAGATTTGTATCAGGTTTTTGCAGTTACATAAACTAATGACAGTGTTTAGATGCACTTATGCAACAAACAAGAAGCAAAGAGCCTCCTTGGCAGTGTTTTTATGATCATGAGGTAATAGAAGCTCAAAGAAGATAAGTATCGGATATCAAATATGCAACCAAAAAATACAACTCAGGGGCTATATGGTTGTGTAGCAGTAACATACAACACTCTATGAAGCAATTCACAATTGAAGGTTCCCAGTTCAAGTCTGGAGTGTGCCAAGTATATATATAACCATAATCTGGGGCAGGCTGGGGGTGGATTACAGAATCAGAACCCTGTTGGGGATGCCATCTCTTTTTCTCTGTCTCTGTGTCTCTCTCACTCATGGAAGAAATAAATAAGCTTAAAATACTCAATATTATGCTACACTAATACATTTTGAAACCAAAATCAGTGTCACTGACAGATAACCGGTGTATTTAAATTTCATAAACAAAAACAAATTACCCATGCAGCAAACTGTGTTTGATACCCAGAAGTTTACTATTTAGCAAAGAGACAAAGAATCCGCAGAAGAATTGCACAAGATTTCTGTGGACAAAGAAAGTATCCTTGTAACTCATCTGTTTTAAAAATATTTCAGGCCTAAAAAAGGAAAAAAAAATCAGGCCTTGGGGCCAGCAGATGATATGAAGATTATGTTGTTGGACTCCCACATGGCTGACCATGGTTCAAGTCCCAGATCCAGCAGCTTCAAACTCATGACAGGTGCATGTGCATGTGTGCCCAAAATCCTGAGAGGAGACTGGAAGAGAAATCACCCCCGGGGGTGATTTCTCAATTTCTGTCTCTCTGTCTTTCTTGTGAGCGCACACACCCTATAGCAAAAATCTCTCTCTCTCGCTAAAAACAAACAAACAAAAAAACAAAACAAAACAAAAAAAACAAACAAAAAATCTTCAGGCCTGAATCAGCTGTATTCTGCCATGGTACATATCTAGAGGCTTCCATGTGCCCATGAGAAGAGCCTGAAGTATATCTTTCTTAATTGATGTTAAAATAATTTAGCTTACAAGTTTAAAATTTTATAAACCAACCAAGAAGATAAATAAAAGTGTGTTTTATGTTGTTTCAGAATTTAAAAAATAGCTTTCTCATGCGAATGAAGTAAATACATGATCTTTCTGAAGGTTTATTTGGGTAGCCAAATGCCAGGTGCCAGTTCTTCAAAGGTAATCTCTGTTGTTTTCTGTATCACTGCCTTGAATACTGAGATTTATTCTTAAAAGGTGAAAGAAGCATGAGCCCATTTCTCCCGTTGTTGGTCTGCCGATAGCCTGGCGTGATGCCTGGGAAGATCTACAGTGGAAGGGAGCTTTGGTACCTGTGCTTGAGCTCATCATGAGGGGAATCCCTGACTTGGCATGCTGGGAGCTTTTCAATCCCCTTGAAGGGAGAAAGGGTGTAATATAAAGCACAAAATAGCACTGACCATGCTTCTTGGTTTCCTGATAGAATGTCAACCCTCCTACCCACTCTATAGACTTCCAAAATGACATCAAATATACACCCTGTACACTCTTATTGGCATTGCTGGAGTTTACTGGACAGGTTTTAGATGACTTAGGTTGGGAAACACTATATTCTGTTACTTCAGAGGGTTTCTTAAAAATTATTTTACTTAACTTTATTTATTTATTTATTTATTTTAATTTGACCAGAGAAAAACAGACTGAGAGAGAGAGAGAGAGAGAGGGAAAGTGAGAAAGCAAGCCACCAGGTCCGGGAATCAAACTGCGCTCAGCCATGTGGGAGTCCAGCACCCTTAACCACTATGCTACCCGCTGGCCCCTCCAGAGATTTTAAGATCTATCCTTGAATCAAGTTTTGTTCTTTCCCTGGAAGACTTCCCTGAGCTGTTGTTCAAAGTTATGCCTTTGATTTTAACTCCTAAAAAGGAAGAGAGAACTAAAGATAACTATGTACAAACTGCTTCTGACTTGTTATAAAATGTTGTCAAGGATATTGTCCACAGGACATTCAGTGTAAGGCTCCACTTGAACATTTTATTTGTGTTGAAGCCAGGAAAAAGAAAAAGACTTTTCTTAAGAAACTGGTAGACTTTCTTGTTTCTAGTAAGTAGAATGTGTTAGTGTAAGCAACCGTAACAAACATATCCCAAAATGCATATTATTATGATTTGTGATATTTCATAGATGGCTTGTCCAGAGCTGGTAGGAGGCTCTGCTTTCCTCTACACTCAGTTTCTTAGCTATGATTTCAAAGTGATTGTGTGGGAAGCACTTTCCGTGAGCATCATGTGCCTGGTGTACTCAGGGAGGTCTCCAGATACAAACTCTGCACATTCTCACGTGGCTCAGTCTCACACAGCATCACATTTTATCACTGAACTGTACAGCCACACATGCCCTTTTCGTCCCACACATCAGCCATTCTCTATCAGGCTCAAAGTTGACTCTACATAACATACAATCCTTTTCATCAAGTCCCTATTGAACTTCTGTGATCTGGTAACTTAGTAACTAAAGAGACAAGTTATCTTCAACCCTACCCTCCACCCAAAATACCACAATAAACAAAGCTTTATGACCGTTTTATTGTGGATAACCACAATAAAATTTCCCATTCAGAAAAGTGAAAAATGATGAACATACAGGAGCCACTAGCCCAGAGCAGTTGTCAAACCCAACCAAGCAGGAATTGCAGACTCTGTCCTCTGGTTAGATCTGGATACTGGAGCGACTCCATTGCCATTGTGTGTTGTATTCAGTGAGCCCTTGGAAGGATTTTCTTTGACGTTTATCCTCATGGCCACAATGAAATAGACATAACCTCTTACCTGCTGGGGAAGGTTTAGGAGGCTGAGGATTGCTCTAGGGTTCAGATAGCCACATGGGTTTCAGGCCAGTGTTGTGATTTCTTCGGCAATACAATTCTCTTAACTCAATAGCCTTGTGGTCTTCTAGCTTTCTGTCTGTTCCAGACACCAATAACCACTGCCAAAGATCTCATATACCCATAAATTTTAAGCCACTTTCTGTTCTTTTATTTCCTGGTCAACGTATCTCTCTCATATTGCCAGAGACTCTCCAGAGGCTATTTGAGAGAATATGTTTGAGTAAGAAGGCAACACCCTTAATATTCACCTTGGGAGTGGCCCCACTGTCTAGTGGGGTTCTGAGGAAGGATTAGTATCAGGCTCAGAGGAAGGTTTGAGGTTACAAATCTCATATCTCAGTATATCTGGTGGTACACAACCCAACCTGTTTTATTTTTAAAACCTATGACTTACCAGATTTTCATTCAATTTAGTTGCAGGCTTCAGGCAAGAGAGAGCCTTCCTGAGCAAACCTAATAGTCATCACCCGAATTATCCAGGCTACTCAGGCTTTGCTAAAATCAGCAATTAGCAGTTCTCTATCACTGGTGGTAATTTTGCCAAATATTTACCAAGACATGACAAATATCAAGACCTTAATAGATTTCAGTATCTTTGTCCTCTATGCCTACTACCTGACCATTAAGGCAAAGTCATAGATTTTAGGGTTTCTCTTTTTTACTTCTACTTCTAGAAAGTAACATCTGTATTAAAAGAGTACAGCCTAAGTGGATGAAATAAAAAGATCCCAAACTGTGTAGCTTCCACAAAGTAATAGTGTAAAGGTCAGAAGACCAGGGCTAAGAAAGCGATGCTGCCCTCCTTAACACACAGCACCCCTGGGTTCCAAATACCCATGCCAGCCTGTCATCACATCTGTATCTCAGCATGCATCTATTACACTGAAGGATATGACCTGTGGGCTGCACCTATCAAGTTCTTTCATATGCCAGTGGCCAGAAGTCAATCATATAGCTAGATTTAGCAATACAGGAAACGTGTAACCATTTTCTAAAGAAATAGACATTGGTGAGTAGCTACAATTTTCCTGTTTTCTCCTAGAAGTTTTACAGTTTGGTTTTGTTCAACTCTTGAATCCATTTTGAGTTGATTTTTTGTGTATGGTATAAAATAAGAATTTCCTTCTTTCTTGTTAATCTTCCTGAGGGATTTGACATGACTAGGCCAACCCCTCTCTTTTCTTCTGTCTTCCTGACAGCACCCTTTCTTGGTTCACTTTCTATCTCTCTAAATTTCCTCTGTCTATCTCTCATCTGTTGGACTCCTGAATGTTTTCCTGTTTTATTCCTGGCTTCTTCACATTCTATCTGTTCTTCCTGGATATCTATTTCCATTTCCATCTCCATTTCTGTCTCCATCTTGTTCCCCAAGCTGATGAAAGAAATAGCTCACCTATTACTGGATACTGCACATTTTCCCCCATGAGTGTCCATAAACAACCAAAATGCATTACTTCTGAAATTGGACTTCTCACATATCCCCATACACAATCTTGCGATCCTTCCCATATTGCCCAGGCTGACTGGTGACACCGCCATTCATTTAGTCTCCCAAAAGGAGAAACAGGACTCCTTCTTTTCCTCACCTACATCCAGCCATTTTTCAAGTCTCACTGGGTTTGCTTTTTAGCCATCTCTTGAATTCACTCTCTCCTCTTCAGTCTTTCCAATATTGCAGAAGTTCACTTTTTTCCTGGACTTTTATCTAGAGAAAGACAAACATTTCCCAGTTGGTCCCACTGCCTACAGGTCATTTTATTCCTATCCACATAACTCACCAAACTGGCCTTGGTAAGACACAGGTTTAGTTCTTAAAACCCTCCAGGACTCCCCATGGGCTACCAAATAAAGTCCAAGCTTTTTTCCAGGGATTGTAAAATCTTCAAGAGCTACCTCATATTTTTCTGTCTCCCCAGCCTCATTCCCTGCTATCTTACATCCATTGGGCCTTCCTTCTAATCACCTTTTCCCCATTTTTTTTTTCCTTTTTGTTCTGGTGTGCTCTTATCCTTTCCAAACTCTGTCTATAATCCTATGTTTTCTATACCATCTCTTCATGCAAATTTTTTGATTGTTCTAAATGGAGTCAGCTATCCTTAAAGAAGAGCAATGTTTGCCTAGGGAAATCTCCTCAGAAGTGAAGAACACTTGTGCTGAGTCTTGAAAAATGAGAAAAACCCTGTGTCTGTGAAGTCTTCCTTGACCCCCAAGGGTTCTTGTACATGAGTATGTTTATTTCTGCTGGTGCACAATGAACTCATTTAGTATCAGGACCATGTCATAGCCCTTATAGTCGCCCAGTGCCGAGTACAGTGCCAGCCCTTTGTAGGTTTCAACAAACCTCTAAGATTGGACTAAATCAAAGTAGCTCAAGGACACTGATCTCATTATGGCAGATGGTTAAGAGAAGTGGCACCCCTTACTTGGAAAGCCTGTTCCTGGAATCTTGACCTCATTAGCACCCTGTTCCAACCTAACCTGCCAACTGGCTCTGACCTTCCCAATGTTAATACAGCACATCGGCACATATGAGATAAGTATGTGCACACCAAGTATCAACATGACATATGGATATGTAGTATGTTAAAACTAAACTCGTTTCACCAAATTAATGGCCCTTTCAAACCTCCCGGGTTAGTTTTGAATCAAACCCAGATTTTCTAGTGTTTGAGTTCATTTTCTTTTGGCAAACACATCTTCCTGTTGTTAAGAAGAAAGACTTTACAAAGATTATTTTAAAATTTAACTGGTTTTTTGAACATCAGCTAGTTCTTATAATACTGGATTTTAATAGTACGAGTATAAATGAATCAAAAACACATGGATTAATACCCCTCTAGAATCCTCTAACTGTTTAAAAATTTAAAAGAGACACTTGAGGGAAATACAGCATAAGTTCTATCAGATTCCAAGTACAGAATATTTTAAGCTATTCCTCAGTCTTCAAGAATGACTTTGCAAATTTATCAAAGTATTGTTTCATTGAAATATCATTTCATTACATAAACTAATTGAACTGTTGAGTAACTAGTATTATCATGAGTGGAGTAAAATTCCTTAGACCGCAAGGTCCAATTTAAGCAAGATGTCTGCCACAAAATGGTGAGGTAGGCCTCCTACTCAGAGTTTCTAAGTGTGATCCAACTGGTAACAAAGAGAAGCCTTCTTTCGCATTCATTACTGCCATCTTTTGGAGTTGGTGTCCTTAATGTTTTTTTATTATGATTATGGGAATGCTAGATATGAGGAGGTAGTGGACACTTGAGAGGAAAGCAATGCAGGGGTCCTACCTTTCTCTTTCATGGAAACTCTTTCTCATTATGAAACTGCTGCCTCCTTTGGCACAAGTCAAGCACAGGCTGGGAATAACAGGGTAACTGCAGGTCACGATGATCTAGTAGGATTAGTTAGTTTGTATAAACATGTTCTGAGTCCAGCTATGTTTCACTTAGGCTGCACACAGAGAAATACCAAAGTGGGCTAGCTCTGATTCACTGTCACAAACTGTTTATTTGCACAAGAGATCCCTAGAAGTCTACTAATTCAAGAGACAGCCATCTTAGGGAATTCATGAAATCCTCTCTATAGTGGTTATTTTAAAACCAGATTAAACCAAGCCCTTGAGAAAGCAGTGTAGAGAGTAATCCCACATTGAGTTCTGACATGAAGCGGGACAACAAATCTTTTCAAAGAACTTTCCTATCATGAATGTCTATTGATTGCATTTGTGTCAGGTAAATGTGAACAATTAAGTATACTGAGTTGTGCCTCACGTTTGGAAAGAATGATACTTGTGTAGGGCACTCCTGTGGCTAACATGCTTCTCTTCTTGTCTGTGGAGAAATATTAATAGCTTTCATGGGTTCAAGTGGGCATTCAAGAAGGTCTTTTTTGCATTTTGATGTATCTAATGGAAATTACAAATGGACACTGCCCTGGGTATTGTTCAACAGACATTTATAATGCATTTCTAAGGGCCAAGGACTAGTCAGGGACTAGTGATGTAGATAACAGGCATGATAACAATAAAAGCAATGTTAGATCTTGAAGGTAGTTATGGTTTTAGTCTAGATGGGGAAGAGGAGGGAAAAGATACATAACAAATCATAAACTTAAAATGAGATAAGTGTTGAAACAAAGTTAAGAACAAAGTGTTAAGTGGTTATAAACTCTACAGGAAAGGAAGCAACTCATTTTGTCTAGGGAGATCCAGAAAGCCTTTCCAGGGGAGTTGATTTAGAGGTAGGTCTTAAAGAATGGGTTGGAGTCTGGTGATTGATCCAGGTCGACAGTACCAACAGAGGAACAGATAAGTAGGAAGATCAATAAGAAAAGTAAATTATTATCCAAAGCACTTCAATAGGATTGACTTTGGATTGGTAACTTTTGTGCCTATTAAAGACTGGTTTGGTTTCTAACTCCTTTATTTCCCTCACACCCCACTTTTCACTGGTTGCCTTGATTTTTCCCTTGTATTTCATCTCCTTTGGCAATCTCGATTCAATCAAAGCCAGCATTTATCGACGTATAATATTTTTCAGCACTATGGGAGGTTCACATGGAGGAAAATGGAAAACTCTGTCCTAGCTCTCTGAGAGCATTTTCTCGGAGAGAAATGGCCTTCATGTTCTTATTGTACTGCCTTGGAAATAGGCTGATTATCCTCTAGTCTTTAAAAACTATCCAAACTGACAGTTGTTCAGTCTTGTATCAATTAGGAGGCTACTGATAATATCACAAAATAGGCTAGGCATGGAAATTGAAGTTTCCATTGTAAACTATAACTGAAGCTGAAGTTGGTGTAATACGAATCCTTTCTTGTGATAAGCATAATCCCTAGGAGTGGGACAACAAGCTCGGTCATTTGTCTTTCATATGTTTTAGGACAAGCACAATTTTCCCCAAATCTATTATAGGGATACATGCTGAAGGGAAACAAATGTAGATTTTCCTACCACTAATGTCTCTTTTTCTCTAAGGATAAGGATCCCTAAGATAGAACTTTAAAAACGTATAATGTTGCATAAAGTTTCTCTATACCATTAACTACTTAATTGCTTTTACTTTATTGATTGATCAAGGAAAAGAAATGCTAACCTAATTATTAGTTTGACTCAATAAGCTCTTATGTCCAAGAAAAACAAGTGACGTGAAGGTGTAACCCCAAAATAAATTTATTCTGGCATCTCTGCTCCCGTCTATCTTGAGAAATCAAGAATAGATTAAGGAAGGACCAGCAGTTAGCATAATGGCTATGTCGCTGGACTCCCACGTAGTCGACCACGGTTCGAGTCCCGGACCCGGTGACTTAAACTCACGCCGGGCATGTGTGCGTGCGTGCCCAAGATCCCGAGAGGAGAATGGAGGAGAAGGGATTGTGGCGTGGCCATCCCCCCTGGGGGGTGATTTCTCGTTTTCTGTCTCTCTGTTTCTCTCTGACTGTCTGGCGAGCACACGTGCCTTATAGCAAAAACCTCTCTCAAAAAAAAAAAATAGATTAAGGAGTTCCGGACACCAGGCAGACTGAGGCTGTAGGCCCGACCCTTCCGAACCTTCACGTATCCCCACCATTCCTCCTCCTTGGACCCCAGGTTAGTTGTCTGGGACTTTGAGGCGAACTCCCACCCCACCCCACTCGCAACCCGGATCGAGCCGGCCAGCAGTTCCGGACAGCAGGCGGACTGAGGCTGCAGGCCAGACCAACCTGGTCCTGTCACTCATCCTCTGACCCTTTCCCACTAGCCTTTGGACTCATTGAATTTTGGTGATTTGAATAGTGCATGGCACGCAATGCGTGGTGCATGATTTCCTTTTTTCATTTTGTTTTTCTTCACCCTTGAGGTGTTGCTTATTAGGTCAGTTGGAGGCTCGCCACTCCTTAGAAACTGGGAGGACTTTGGGCTATCCAGGGCTAGTGGCAACAGTTAATGGTAATTGTGAGCAACAGGTAGGCCAACCATAAGAGAAATCATCAATTTTCTAATCCTATACAACTTTTAACACTCAGAGTTACCTTAAATAAGTTAGGAAGAAACATATAGATTACCTGATGACTAGGAATAATCGCAAAGGCTCAAGAAATATGAGTAACCAACAAAAGGCCTCTCCCTCAAGGGAAATCATCAAGCCTACATCACCCACTGTCAATACAATGGACGTCGTGGACATGTCTGATAAGGAATTCAGAATATTTGTAGTGACCAAACTAACTGAGATGGAAG
>NW_006160040.1:1025042-1032056 GCF_000334495.1 Tupaia belangeri chinensis | reverse complement strand
TGCCAAGACATGGAACCAATCTAAATGTCCACAAACTGATGAATGGATTGGAAAAGTGTGGTATATATACTCTATGGAATACTACTCAGCCATAAAAAATAACAAGACTCTGGCATTTGATAGAAAGTGGTCAGATATGGAGAATCTATTGCTGAGTGAAGTAAGCTAGGCTATGAAAGAAAGATATTGTATGTATCCACTCAATATATACCGACTATCTGCACTCTATGGTAGAGAGCGAAAAATTGGAGGACATAAAAGCAGTGAAGGTACTTAACGAGAATAGGACAGTGTGGAATGGGGTAAGTGAAGAGAAGAGGATAGAGAAAGATAGCAAGAGAACAACAGAGAGGCAGTACGTTAGTGAGAAACAGACGTGGCTTATTACCTGTTGATGATGACATGTATAGTATTCTCAACTGGATTGGTCTGAGAAGTATTTCATGATGGGTAAAGTCTTTTTACAAGCAAAATGAGAAATAGTGATTGACTGTTTTAAAAAATAATTAGAATAATAATAATAATAGTTGGGAAAATCATAGAAAAGATATTGAATGTTGAAGCTGGGAGATTAATGCCTCTGTATTGACTGACATGCATTCCCTTTTATAAAAGCAATGTAATACACTGTAAAGTTATATATAATCCAATGTAATATAAAGAAGATTCTGATGATAATAAAAAGAAAAAAAAGGATAGATTAAGGAAAATAGTTGTACTTTATATGCCTGAAAAACAAACTTCTAATATAGAGAGAAAGGTTATGTTAT
The DNA here is from genome assembly GCF_000334495.1 of Tupaia belangeri chinensis. NCBI lineage: Eukaryota > Metazoa > Chordata > Mammalia > Scandentia > Tupaiidae > Tupaia > Tupaia belangeri. The sequence continues at coordinate 1,031,286 of NW_006160040.1, read as the reverse complement.
GGCAATTAAGGCCACAAAATTTCATTGGCTCTGCAGGTGTCTTCATGGGAGAATAAGACTGAAGACCTCTTACCACCCGCTCAGGACACCAAATTTAATACTTCTCCTTTAAGCATACAAGAAACCAAGGCTTTCACTGCAACATTTGGCATTCAAATGATTCTAAATGACTTCTGGGATGCTCAGCATTACTGAGAGAAAGAACGCCACCCAGTAAACTTTCACCTAAACCCTCCATTGAAGCCCAGTTTTGTTCTTCTCGCTAAGGTCCCAGGAACCAAACTGAGTCACTAAGAAAATATTAAACTATTTAGCAAGTCACATGACTAAACATCAGCGTTGCCTATAAAAACAAGAGGCCTAATCTCTTGGATTTGTACTTTTTCTTTTTTTGGTCTTATTTTTGTTTGTTTTGGGTTTTCTCTTTGGGGATTTTTTTTTCCCTAGTAATTTTAACATTACCAAATGACCTATACTCTTCGACATCATCATCATCAGCTTATGCTAAACTCAGGACTCTCATTCAGGGCAACTATGTTCATGGTTGTTCAGATATTTCTGTAGGGTTAGCTGGTCCAATCACGTAAAAGCTCTATATGGTCTACAAAGTACTTTCTCATTTGTTATCTCATTTGATCCTCAAAACTGACCTTTCAGGTAATCTGAAAAACTTGATCATTCACAATTCACAGTTGAGGAAAGCAGACCAGAGAGACTTTTTTTAATCTCAGTTATACTATTAATCATTTAAGTCAAAAAAGCAGATCTGAGATTTAAACCTAAGTTTGCCCTCTCCAGGTTCTGAATTGTTCTCACTACACTGAAAGTGAGTGTGTAGTAAAAGGAATCGTGGGCGTGGTGTCATTCCCGCTCTGCCAATGGCTAACTGCCTGGCTTAGTTATTTTACCAGAGATAAGACCTCACAGAGATATCAATGTCCCAGACAGCTAGTGACCAGCTGCTTGTTCAAATGAATAATCTTTAGGTACTTTATTTGGTAAAGGCATAGAGAAACTGATTTTCTAATAATAAAAATTCAACTTTTTTTTTTTTAACTGCTCTCTCCTAGAGAGAGAGAGAAAGGAGAAGCACCTCCCAATGGGGAATGATTGTGCTATAATAATTTTTTCTCCATTTTGGCATCCCATCAGAATTTGGGACAAACTTGAGACCAGCAGATGGCCTAATGGTTACGTTGCTGGACTCCCATGTAGTTGACTACAGTTCGAGTCCCAGACCCGGTGGCTTAAACTTATGCTGGGCATGTGTGCGTACGTGCCCAAGATCCTGAGAGGAAAATGGAGAAGGGATTGTGGAGTGGCCATCGTCCCCGGCAGGTGGTGGTGATTTCTGGTTTCCTGTCTCCATCTCTCTCTGTCTTTTTTGTGAGCGCACACGCCCTATAGCAAAAACCTTTCCAAAAAAAAAAAAGGAATTTGGGACACACCATACATGCACCCAGCATATTTTTCAAGCCACTGGCCCAGAATTGGAAACACAGTTGACCAAAATACAATGGTGATAATGGATTCAGCTTCCAATACACAGAGTGTAACTACTATACTACAGGGTCAGCCCCCCACCTTTCTCTGTTCTAAACAATATGTCTACCCCCTTGCCCTATGATCCAGCTCCTCTAAGTTAAAAGTATCAATGACCCATGAAGACTTTATCTTTTATAAAGACTTCGATAAATTCTTTCACGTCCAGGAGCCTAAGGAGGTGATCACGCTGCAGGCTATACAAAATGTAGCTTGTGAGAACTCCTTCGAATATACCCTCTGTCCAAATTTCTTTCCCTTTCTCTTCAGTTCTATTTCAGAGCTCAATCACCTCAGTTCCAACTCCCCATTCTCAGGTTTTATACCTCCTGAAAGCGCTTTCTTCTTCTTAGCAGAGCAACTTAACTTCATCTCTGTTTCTATCTCTAAACTTGCAACATCCTTCCATGGAGCAATATAAATATTCATTTATGTCAAAGACCATTTTACTGAAAATAATGATTTTGTCAAACTCAACAAAACCAGGACACACTATTCAATCCTATCTTCCTTATAAGGCAGTGACGACATTGTTAAAATGTATATGTAAATTTTTCCTGTCATATGGTCAAATTCAAATGGGAGAGATAAATACATGTGCTAAACAGAAGTGGAACCAATTTACACTTCACCAGTTATGTAAGAAATCATGCAATAAAATTATTCTGAGTTAACAGATACCATATTTCTGATTAACTTCAAAATGTTTTAAGTTTCTTTTGAATGCTTCTTCCAGCAGCTGCTTAACTGAATTGCCCTTTCATTGGAATGGTCTGCCAACTCCCAGTTTCCTCATCTAAAAAAACGGGGGTAATACTTGCATGCACTGGTCGGTAGGCATTAAATGAGACACCTTTATCTTTATTTTATTATTTTTCAAAATTTGCATGCATTCACCAGAGAGAGACAGAGAAAAAGAGAAGAAATTTTAGAAAGTACCTTCCATGGAGGATAGCCACATTACAAATCCTCCATTTCTCCTTTTGGGATTTTGTGCACCTACACACATCAGCCTGACATGTTTTTCAGGCTGCCAGGTTCATGACTCCAACTGTGTAGATGGCCATGTGGGACCCAGTCGCCTTCACCACCACACCACTGACTGGCCTGACATACCTTAATTTAACAAATCTAATCATAGTATCTGTTTATGGCAGGTATTTGGCAAATTGGATCCACTCCCAATTCTCCTCCCACTAACATTTATTCATAATGCTTCTCCCTTCATATAGAACCAATTTCCATCTAATCTTGTAAAAGGTACTGGTGACAGGACCTTCTTTGTTTATTTGCTTGTTACAGGATGTGTATACTTGCTTGAGACAGAGACAGAGAGAAAGAGAGGGAAAAGTGAGTAAACACCACCTGTGGGGATATCCATACTTCAATCCCTTCTCCTTCATTCTCTTCTCAGGATTTTGAGCACACACACACACACACACACACACACACACACACACACACGCACCTGACATGTTTTCAAGCCACTAGTCCAGGACTTGAACTGCACCTTAACCTCTAAGTCATGTGCTGTCCTATGCTGTCCCTAGGACTTCCCCCCCTCTTCACTTAAAATAATGTGGCAAATGCTGGGTATAGACAAGTCATTTAATAGATTCTTCTCACATGACATTTCCATTAAACGGATTATCTCTCTCTATCTCTAATGTTATAATGTCCTGAATTTCTACTTCTTTCTTTTTTAAGAATTTTTTTATTATTATTTGCTATAGTATACATGCACTCTCCAGAGAGAGAGAGAGAGAGAGAGAAAGAGAGAGAGAGAGAGAGCAAGCAAGCCACCAGGTCTGGGATTTAAAGCATATTTGACCATGCTGGAGTCCAGTGATTTGACCATGTCACCTGCTGGCCCCTTTGGCCACATTTTTAATAACTTAGAAGGCAATGCTCAACATTTCCTTCTATGAGTCGTTATACGTGTCAGTACTTAGCAGTTTATTTGGTGAACTGAGAACCTCCAGGCAATCCCTCAGTCTTGGTCAGGAAGTTCTAGACAACAGGCTCAGACTCATTTGATTAGGAAGTTAAATACATTGGGATGGTGTGGAGTGAGACCATCACAAGGCTGCCAGGACCCTGGGCACCAGTTGTCATGGCAGTGGGCTGGGAAGGGGATCAGCCCTTTCACGACAAGGCACAGGCTATTTGGCAAGGAGAGATGAGGCAGAACCTCACCATCGAATGCCATCCTCAGAGAGGCCAGTTGGGGTGCATGCAAAAGGGGGACCATTCAAGCAACTTGAATCCCCAGGTTGGACTCAGGGAGGGCTGAGGACTCAGGCTATTCACAAAGGCTTGTAGTTCACCTAGGAGATGATGCCAGTGAGTCTCTCCACATGTTCTGGGAGGTGTCTCAGGATGTCCAATATTTCTCCAGTCACTTTGGACGCCCCCACAGTCCTGCTTCCGCTGGACACCAGTGTGATCTTGTTGGCAGAGGTCAAGGGCCCACTGATCTCCTCTGCCACCTGGGGCAGCTTCTCTAGAAGCAAGTCTAGCTGGGCCGTCTCCAAGGACAGCTGGAATGCTTCTGCTTTTTCAGCTATCTGCTCAGCCTCCACTTGGGCAGGGGGGGCAAAGGCCTCGGCCTCCCCACGCATTGGCACAGACTACACGTCGGCCTCCTCCTACATAATTAGCCGGGGCTTCTCTGCCTTGGCTAGGTGCTCCAGCTTGTAGCATTTGGCCTCCGTGGGCTTCTGCATGCGGGCCTCCAGCTCCTTCCCCTGAATTCCTACTTCTGTACATGTCTACATAAACGCACATGTAAGCATATGAACATACATATTTTAGCCTGGAATTTCTTGCATTTGTTTGTAACACAGACTTATGTGGCCATAAAAGTATTATCTTTGAAGAAGAGATAAGAAATCTTAGTTACTCAGCATGTTGAGCCATTGATTCTTACATCTGAGAAAAAATTAACCATTTATAACTACTTGAAATCATCCTATGTATGGAAAGGGGGATCTGGAAATCAAATGTTCCTCTTCCTTAAAGTAATGATCTTATCTGCTTATGAAAAATAAAGGGATTATCTGAAGACCTGAAATGTTTGTTCCAGGAAATTTTCTTGTTATCTTTTATTAATTTTTTTTCTCAGGATTGAATATAACCCCCACAACTGAATTCGCTCTCAGACTCATGTTTTATTTTATTTTATTTTTAACCCATCTGTGTAGTGCTTTGTAAAGTAGTGTATTGTTTTAGAAATACAAAGAGTTCTGGAAAATTCAAATGAAGCTTTAAAGAAACTGATCATTGAATTGGTAAATAGCATCTTCCTAATAAGAATGTTTAATAGCCTTTTCAATAGAAGCATTAAAAAAATAAAAGTTTATTTCTTCTATGAGAGAGAGAGGTAGACAGAGAGTGCGAGAGAAAAAAGATACCTCAACTTGGTCTTCATGCCATAATCTACCCCCAAACTCAGCCAGCCCAATCACAGACATGACATGCCTAGCATAAACAGGAAGGCCTCAGGACTCAAATCTGAGACCTTCCCAGCATCAGAGAGTGCTATGTTCCTACTCCACCATTGGCTGGCCCTGAATACGAGCATTTTTAGGGAGTATATTATCCGGTTTTGTAATTCCATTATAATTAACACCTTCTATTCTTTTCTCTTACTCAAATGCCATGGTGTTATTCCCCTTTAGTAGTAGTGGTTTCACCCCTGAATATAGACAGTAAAGAAGTGAGTGATAAGAGATAAAGTTGAAGAAAAAAGCTATAGTGAGCTTACGACTGGCCTTGAGCTTGGCCTTTATTAGCTGACAAAAGAAGATGTAAGTAAAGAATAGTGGAGAGGAAGTTAAAGAGATACGGGGCCAGCAGGTGATGTGGTTGAGGTGCTGGATCCCACATGTCTGAATGCAAGGTTTGAGTCCATGACACGGTGGCTTAGAAAACATATCAGGCACATGCGCATGCAAAATTCCAAGAGGAGAATGGAGAAGGGATTGCAATGTGGTTGTCTCCCCTGGGGAGTGCTTTCTCAATTCCTTCTCTGTCTCTGTCTCTCTCTATCTCTATCTCACACATGCTCTACAACAAGAGAGACAGAGAAAGAGAGATAAGCATGGAGAGATGATATTAAGAAAGAGTATAAATGTCAAGGCAATGATAAATTCTCCAAACCATTTTAAATGAGCAATTCACTTAAATATATTTATATTTTTATACACTAATGATAATGGTTATAATATGGAAGGGGTTGAGGTGAGACTATAGATGGAGGAAGGCTAGTTAATAATCTGGTCCGGGTTAGCAGGCGGCATAGTGGTTAAGGTGCTAAACTCACACATTGTCGACCGCAGTTCGAGTCTCAGACCTGGCAGCTTGAAAAACACGCCAATTGAATGTGCATTCTTGCCCAAAATCCCAATAGGAGAATGGAGGACGAGAGATTGCAACATGGTCATACCCTTGGGGGAATGATGTCTCACTTTCCCTCTCACTGTCTCTTTTGCTCTCTAGCCAGCATGCACACCCTATGGCAAGAACATTTAATAAAAATGTTTATTTACTTCTTCGAGTCATTCTTTTCCTTTATTTTCATTGATAAGGAAGACTTCGCTGTAACTGATTTCATAGGCAATTCTTAGGTTTAATCTCCCCTTTACTTTTCTTTTCCCCATCCCAGAAAAGAGAAAACCTAATGGTTCAGTCCATTTCTCTA
>NW_006160040.1:999174-1024028 GCF_000334495.1 Tupaia belangeri chinensis | reverse complement strand
TGATGACCTATTATGTCTGACAAATGATTGAGAAGAAATAATGGGGCGTACATTGCTCCAACAATCTAGAAGACAAATCATTTGAAAACCCATGACCTGAGTATCTCAATTGTTTTAAAGATAGGGTCAAAGTACAGGAAGAAAATAAACTCTTGTTCAAATTCTTGTTCTGCTTAGCAAAATCTATTTGGAGACAATATATTCAGGACAAGCCCTTGGACTTGGTTTCTGTTTCTGGCACACTCTGAGATACTGGCCACGTTGCTTAACTTTTTAGTATGAGCTCTCCTATCTGCACAAGAGACATTGGATGGTGATCATCCCATCAACAAGCATTTATTAAGCGTCTATTTTCGTGTGTCACTGTACTAGGTACTATACCAGATGCCTACTTAACAGAGATATGGGAAAGATCTGTGACATAACACTAGTAAAATGTTTTACTTGAAGTAATGAAACTGAACTAATGAAACTGTGTCAAGCCAAGAGATTATGAATTTAGAGTTTTGTAAAAATCAACGAGGCCATCACAGTTTTCAATTTTTCAACTTACTTTGTTGACATGAAGATCAAAATTAGTCCCAATAGAGAAAAGCTAGCTTTGCACAGAGATGAATTCTGTACAAATCTTGGAATATAAATACAAGGTCACAGAGTCACAGAAAGGTCAGAGAGATAATGGCTGCCAATCACCATATGTATTCCCCACCCCCCACACAAAGACGAATACAAAATTATTACATTTAAAGAACCATACGCTAGGCAGATTAATTTTTTTGCCCTTCTCTACCCTGCTTGGGGGAATTCTGTGAATGTTATCCCTCAAGCTCCCTTGCTACTGGCTTCTATTGATAGTTGAGTTTGGTCAATAAGCAACACCAGTAGGGGATCAGGGGCTGGAAGGTGGTCAGGATTAGTATATTTCTTCCTGGTCCCCTGATGTCTGGGGTGAGTGGTTCTCTGACAGTGGCTGAAGTCTCCAGTAGGTTCCCCTGAATACAAAGCAGCACTGCCTCCTTCCCTTATCCTATAGACCTAAGAGTAATAACAGCCTCTCACTGTTGCTAGTCTCTGGGTTCTGCAACATCTTTTGTTTGTTTCTCTAGCCTGCCCACACCTCTGTATGTAGGCATTTCTCGAACTGTCTTCACTGGAAACTTCTGAGATGAGTTCTGTCTTTGCCAGGATCCTGACTACCATATACATATTTCAAACATTTTCTATCAAGTCCAGAAAAACCCTTATGTAGACTCTAAATTATTTTTCACATGGAAAACAAAAACACCCAACTTTTTAAATTACCTTCCCTCCAAGAGGTCCCAGAGAGGTTTGGAGTTTATTTATTTGAAGCTCTGAAAGCTCTCACAGAGCAACATCAAAATTATCTGATGAAACCATTTTTATGCTGAGAACTCATTATGAAAATATCTTGGAAGGGTGAGAAACCCCAGAGAATATTTTGCACACTGTTCTTTCCCTTTACGTGGTTGATGACGTGCATTATAAGCCAGAAAAAAAGAAATAAAGTAATTCTGGATTTTCTTAGGCAATAATGGGTATTGCAGGTCTGCAGACAGAATTTTATCTGAGAGGTTAGCATGTACATGAATTGAAGCTTTGTCTCACACATGGAGAGTACAATGAGGTGTCAGCAATCCGCAGCCTGGAAGGATCCTCGCTCCATCCAGAGTTGCCATTTTGTGACTCACTTTACCTCCCCCTGTGCAAGTAACAAACATACTACCAAGTGGGGAACTATAAATGAGTCCACTTCCTGCAGCTAAGAATTTAATGAGATTCTTTAGCTGGTCACACACCAACACAAGATGATAAAATGTCAATTGTTCATCCTTTCCATCCCAGGGTTAGTGATGCAAACCTCAGTCTATGTTGTTAAACAAAATTTAATTTGCTCATGAAATTGTAATGGAACAGAAAATTAGGTCAAAAGAAGTCTGTTTCTTGTGATGATGACAGGGACTTTTGCACAAAGCCAAGTGATCTCACAGCAGAGAGACCATTGCCACTTGACCTAGGTCATGGAAAACACAACATTTTCTAACTGTCATGCTTTACATGGCATGTTTTGACTAACTTGCTCTTCCCAGGATTAAAAATTGGGCATTGAGGTGGATTAGAGAAAGAGAACATTATATTCCAACCCTCTCTCCATGGAAGTTAGAAGAAGGTCTACATGGAAAAACATTTGTTTCCTTCCAAAGTTTGTCTCTGTCCTTTATTTTTAGATATGGATGGGTGAAAGGAACATAAAAGAGACAGGCATGGCAAGAAGCCAGTGGGAGGAGCAGATGGAGGGGAAAGAAATGGGAAGAAAAGCTATCTTCCCCATGCATTGTCTGCTCTTCTCAAGGCAATAATCCCTGTTCCAATTGTTGTAACTCTTAAGGATAACTTGAAATACTCCAAATGATCTCGCTCATTTGGAACTTTGCCTATTTGTGACATTGCTTCTTTCTCCCAAGATTAAAGACAATAGAGAGAGACAGAGATAAGACAAAATATGAAAAAGACGTGGTTGAACAATAATATGAGCTATTCTACTTCTTTGGTGTTATTCATTGATTTATTTTCATTCAACAAATATGCAGTAGGCATATATTATGTGACAATAGAAATACAGACACTATGGATCCAAGGTGGAACAATACTACATTCCTGTTTTCAGGGAGTTTACTTCTGAGTAGAGGAAACAGACAATAAACTAAAAGATAAATCGATATAAAATATGACATATGGTATCATAACTCCTAAAACGTTTGAGACTCTCTACCAAGAATTTTCTTTTTCTTTTTGTTTTAAGAAAGATTTTTGCTATAGGGTACATGCACTTGTCTGGCTGACCTCATATTTTGTAGAGAACCAGGTGAGTTTGTTTTGCATCCTCCTAAGCCTGCCTAACTCCAACCAAATTTTTTTTAATAATATGCATTTTGGGGACCAGCAGATAGTGTAGCAGTTACATTGCTGGACTCCCACATGGTCGATCAACCACGATTCGAGTTCTGGACCCAGCAGCTTAAAACTCATGCCGGCTGCATGTGCATGCATGCCCAAAATCCTGAAAGGAAAATGGAGGAGAAAAGGTTATGGTGTGGCCATCCTCCTGTGGGTGATTTCTAGCTTTCTATCTCTCTGTCTCTCTGTCGAGTGCATTCGTCCTATAGCAAAAATCTCTCTCTAAAATAAATGAATAAATAAATTGCATTTTCTATAAACTTTATGAAGACCCTTTTGTATTTCTCCAAATATTAGGTTCAAAGAGTATCCACTGTGAACTTTGTTAGCCAATGTCTAGAGCCCAGGACGTTCCAAGTCTACTGAGTCTACAAGGCTATTCTTTTACAAGAGGACTCACCCATGCCATCACTCACATAAAATATCATTCCATTTCAACATAATGTTTCTTAAGCAAGAATGGCAGAGTCAGGCAGAAAGTATATATAAAAACAAATATAGCCTTTATGGATGTGTAAATACTCCATCCAGAGCTCTTCTTTACTCAGAATTTATGAGGGCCCGGGAGATTTCAGCAGAGAGTGACTCTGAAAGGAAATGTTTTTGAGGTATAATCATGTTTTATTCACATAAATGTGATCTTAGTTGTTAAATAAATGTAGCTATCCCATGACTTGAAAAATAAAAATCTGGACATAAGAGGGTGTTATTAGAGTAACTTCTTCAGGATATGAGGCAGCTCTCAACTCTGCAGAAATGACTTCTCACTCTTTTTGACATTTACTTTTCCAAAGAGGAGCTCTCTCTCTCTCTCTCATTTGAATTGCCTACTTGAGAACTGGCAATTGGAAGAGGTTCTTCTTAGAAGCAGTTTCAGCTTCCTTAAGTTTGAGTTGCTAGCTTGGGCAAGAGGGCATGCATACTATGGCTTTTCTGTCTGTACTTATATATTAAAATTGGCATCTTTTGTTTGGGCATATTGCTGTAACGTGAAACTACAGAGCCCAACTTTGGTGCATATGTCTGGTACACGGCGTGTGGTTCCAGATACTGCTGATGTCCTGTACTACTTCTCTAAGGGCTAGAAATTAACTTGGGAGCAAATATTAAGCTATATAATAGAGACAAGTGTCCAAATAATTAGTATTAGGATGGTGGAGGATGAATACAAACAGGAAGAAAAATAAAGAAGCAAGGGATAAGGTGATCTTCATGAAAGTCATGAAGATTCTTGCTTCACTTATTCATTCAACAAACATTTCTTGATATTCTCCAGGCACAGGATGGAAACAGCTTGAAGTTTAATTGAAACAATGCAGTGATAGAAATCTCGAGTTTTAAGCTGAGCAGGAAAGAAACCAAGACTAGGAGGTGCCTGCCTCTCAACTATTTGATGATTACCCACCCTTGGGCACTGTTAATGCTTCTTGAGCCAATAGCAATTCTGTATTATATAGTCTCTTTATACATCTCTACCCCAAGGACTGCTATCTGAGGTGTGAATCAGTAAGACCACACTTCATCTCCCCTGTATTGTCTTTATAGTTCAGGAGGTATTTTTCTCCCTCTAGAAAGAGGCTGCTAGAAGCCAAACATTTCTGGATTTTCAAGGTCTGTGGAATCATGCTGGCTTACTTTTGAATTAACAGAATTATCGATTTCAGAAAAGAATTAAAGAAATAAGAAACTTCCTGACTTGTATTTTTGTAGTACCTTCAAGATCCATCATAAGGGAAAACAAACAAACAAACAAACAAACTTGATCTTTCCAACTCAGAATCAGTGATAATAATGATTTGTTTTTAAAACTAAATCAGGATAATTTGAGAGTTGTGGAATGTGAAGAAATTGTGAGTTGAATCAGAGTTATATTCCTCAGAAAAAGCTTCAGGTAGGTAAAACAATATATTTGAGTTTGGTTTGAGGATTAAAAGGGGAAAATTCCATTTCTGAGGCACTGAAAAATATAAGCAGTATGTGATTCAAAGATGTCCACCATATGGATTTGAATGGATCAGCTTTCAGAGAACAGTGACATCAGAGAGCAATTCTCAGCTTCGGAGGCCTTTTGAGCCCAGGAAGCAGGGGAAACTTAAAATTCCCTGAAATTAATTTTCCCACTTTTATGATTTTAGACAGTGTCTTCATTTTAGTATTGATACCAAGAAACTGTTTCTTAAAAGACTCACTTTAAAACACACACACACACACACACACATCAAATAATCAAAAGACATTACTCATTTATTTGAATAACTAGAATATGAATTTAAAAAATTGCTGAATTGTATTCAGTTCAAATTATCAGGGTCAAATTTGCATACATGAAATTCAAGTGGAGGCTTTACTCAAAATTATTATAACTTTGAAGTGTGTTTAAATAAGCTATAAGAGGAAAAATGATAAAATCTTGAATTAAAAGTATGTAAATTTGGGGGGCAAGCTGGTGGCGTGGTGGTTAAGGCAACTGAATCCCACATGACTGATTGCATGGTTCACACCCTGGACCCGGAAGCTTGAATAACATACTGGTCATGTGTGCAGGTATGCCCAAAATCCAGAGGAGAGAATGGAGAAGGGATTGCATTTTGATCATCACCCCTGAGGGGTGATTTCTCACTCTCTTTCTCTCTCTCTCTTTTAAACAACAAAAATATGTAAATCTTTTAAACCACTTTTTGTCCCTGAATCACCTTGAGACTAATAACTCTGTTTGACTTAGCTTATCCATTTTTAAGCTATTATTATATATTTACACTCTTCCCACTTTTAGCATAATGCCATGATGATGCAAAGTTCAGGTAATTTTTATTTATATGTGAATTTCAATGATAGGGTCAACAGAAAACTTATACATTAATCCATTTATCTAAGTTCATGAAAAGATATCTCAGGTTGGGACCAGCAGGTGGAATGATTGCATCACTAGACTCCCACATAATCAATCATGGTTTGAGTTCCAGACCCGGCGGCTTAAAACTCACACTGTGTGTGTGTGTGTGTGTGTGTGTGTGTGTGTGTGTGTGTGTGCATGCCCAAAATCCTGAGAGGAGAATGGAGGAGAAGGGACTACAGCATGATCATTGCCCCTGTGGGGGAGATTTCTCACTTTCTGTCTCTCTGTCTCTCCAGCAAGCACACATGCTCTAAAGCAAAAATCTCTCTCTCAAAACAAATTAGTAAAAAATAAATAAATAAAGAAGATAACTTAGGCATGAAAATTAAAAAAAAAAAATTTCCCATGGACACAAAAAAGAAGAGTGGCAGAGGTAAGTCTCTGCTTCAATACCTGAGTCCTCCATTCCAACACCTTCTCCCATCCCTCTACTCTTTTGAGAAGATTATCGTCTTTGGACATCTAGAAACTTTTTCTGGGTCCCAGTCAGATGAATGGAGGTTTAAGTTAAGGATGAGTGAAAAGGATCATGGACTTACTGACATGTGGGATTCACTCCCAAATCAAAGCCAAATTGAGGTGAGTTTTCCTTCAGTTATAAATTGTTTTTCAAATACTCACATCCCTCCTTTTCTCCATTAAAACAGAGAGCAAGCAGGAAAGCCAATCATCATTTTACATTTGCAAACTAGACTGCAGGGCAGAAATTATCCTCATGGCTTCTCTATCACAGGCATCAGGGAGCTTTCCTTGGCCAAAGTTCTAAATGAAAAAGGCTTTTAAATTGAGGGCCAGTTTCCTTCTCTTTATATGATCACTATTTATCTCCAATTATGTGCATACATTATACTGGGTATTGTGGGACATAAAGATACATGGCATGGTCTCATGTCCTTCTAAAGTTCATAGTAGTAGAAATTTTAAGATAAAGAAAAATGTACCTATTCAATTCTTAAGAATTCCTTGACTGCCAATTAGTAATGTTTGCATGTCTTTCTTTTTGCATTTACTGGAAAGAGAAATCCTAATAGTTTAGAGGGGAAAAGTATGATTGGGGTTTTCCGCTGGCATTCTAGAAGGAAGCATGCACAATGTAGACAATACAATAACGTTCTTCCAGCAAGGAGAAACCAGTCAATGCCTAACAGTGCTTCAGTGCAAAAGTTCCTGAGAAAAAGTCACTTGAGTGAGCCCAAGATTGAATCCTAAGGGACTGGCCTTTCTCATTGTTGCATAATGTTGGGAGAAAAGAACAACAAAAATGGGTTTCCTCCCACTCTTCTAACTTCAGTTACCGGAATGCCTGTGACTGGCAGCTCAAAGCCTGATTGCCTCCACTGCCTGACCCACACTGCTCTTATTTTGGAAGATGGGATGACTTCTGCCTCTAAGATACCTCCAGATATCATGAAATTATTTACTGAAATTGTTCCTGATTATGTGATGCCTCATTTTCAATAAACACCAGCCCACATTTATTGCTGGTGTCTCACATTTTCTCTAAGGGCTGCATGCTTTGGCCTCTCTGAACCAAATCATGGCAAGAAGGACCCATTCCTCTCAGAAGCTGGCAATCCCTAGTCTCACCGTGGTGGAGCTGGGTCCTATTTTTAAGCCAGCTCAGCATATTATAAAGGAAGCCATTAGGGCAGGAGCTCTAGAGGTAGAGGAGACTTAAGTTTCCTTTCACTAGCATAGAATCATACTTATGAAAGTAAGGACAAGGATTAAGGACATTCAACAATAGGATGACTTTTAAAAGGGCTTAAGTGTGTAAATATACACAAGAGTACTTCAAAAAGTTTATGGAAAAATGGAAGTAGAGTCTGAGTTTATTTTGCTGCAAAAATGTTTTTAACTTCACGCATAGTTTTTTCATAATACACATTTTCCATAAACTTTTGAAGACCTTCTCATACATTAAGCTTTGGAGCAACTCTACAAAGTTGAAGTGAGTGCAGACAGACCTGAAGATTTAGCTTGGTGAAAGACAGCTATCGTTATTCAGAAATGAAATGATTCATTGGAATTATTTGGTTCCCTCCTCAAGATGATTTAGCAACTTGTCTCTTTCAGAAAGAAAAGTTCAGCTAACAAAGCCTTTCAAACCTAACCAAGCTTTTCTTTCACACACATAAAATGGGAATAAAACCACTTAAACCCAATATATAAGTGAACCAGCCTTGCAAGGCTTTTCTGAGATTGAAGTTCTCTGTCACTACTAGAGACGGGGCTTCTTGGAAGCTCTGTTGTCAAGAACCAGCCCAGAACGGGTCTCCCCCACTCAGAGCCTCTGAGCATCCCCAGTGGCCATGCAATTACTGTGTCTCGGGACAGCAACAGAAAGCACTGTCCATATCAAAACAGTTCTGTTTAAATCTTGTCTGGAGAAGCCGTTCTGAGAGTGGCCACTGCTGGAGTCAGAGGCAGACCCTTGCGTGTGTCCTTCCTTTCCTTTCCAGGGTCGATCCCTCATGTTTAAAGTAAGAGACTCTCAAAGTCAGGAAACTGGTCAGACGTCCAAACTATGTGGTGACGCTGAGGCCCCTGTGAACCGGAAACAGACATTCACTGTGTCCCTTTCCAATTCAGTCAGTTCCAAACGTCTACCTCTGGGGCGAAGGGGGGTTGGCTCTTGGCCCAAAGTCTACTCTGGGCAGAGGCAATGTGCAGTTCACAAAGGTCACTTTTCTTTTTCGTTTTTACTGCTTAAAGCGAGAGTTGGACATGTAGTGTTGGCCCTTTTACAAGAAGCTGGTAAAGGGAGAGGAAAGAGGAAAAAGTAAGACTGTTTTTAATTCATCAGACTGCTGCTGATTTAGGAATAATAAACACAAGTCTGTTTCCTTGATTATTTTATAAATAGCAAATATTTGGGTAAGGAATTTGATAAGTGCGCAGACTATAGGAATTGTTTACCAAAATGATGCGTCAGTTAAAAAAAACAAACAACAATCCCCAAAAAACCCTTGAGTAGGTCTGTGAGATTCTTCAGTCTGGTTCCCAAGGTCCTTAGTCATCGTTTCCCTCATCTTTTGAACTTGATCAAAGCAACACGGAGGCCTCTGAGGGGGAAAGATTGATTCCATTATACAAAAGGCAATAAGGTAGTGCCCTTCCCAGCAGTTAATAGGCAGGAATGTTGTAAAATACCGTGTGGTTTTCAAATACCAAGCGGAAGTTTTCTGGTTTATAATCTTCCTAGTCATCTTGCCTGGCCTCCTGGCTTTCACAGGCATTGCTGATGGTTTCCACGCTAAACCAGACTGGTTAGGCTGGAGATCTGCTGCCCAAAGTAGGCCAGACCACTGCTTGGTACTTAACTAGCGTGGACCCCAGAACCACCAATCCCGGCCTTCTCCTCCAGACCCCGCCAACATTCTGGGGTTTCCACAATACCAAGTTACTGTAAGAGCCTCTGAACTGAAGCCACTGACCCAAACACGAAGCAAATTGCATTTAAATGAGCAACACAGACTCTGAGGAAAATAGGAGGGAAAATATAAACTGTGGTCATTGCATTCTTCTGATATTTAAAAATTAAAATGGAAATATTTGGCCTCTTTGGATTTCTGGGAATTTTCAGTTGGAAAAATTCTTTTGAAGTTTTTGTAAATGGAGTATCCATTTTTTAATGGAATAATTACCACAAGAAGAGTAATGAAGCAATGTTTGTTTATTTGTTCAACAAATAATTATAACAACTCGATATGGCCAAAGCCAACACAGGTTCTAAGGAGACAATGGTGAACAGAAAGGGTATGGCTCAGGAAGTCAGCAAGAAAGCTAGCAAGGATGGAAAACGTGCACCAAGTGAATCATGGGTCCCTCAAGGTAAGGAACCTCCTTTTGCTAAAAGGAAAATGCAAATAGATCTCCACCTTCCAGGCAGCACTCTAAATCTTCCATTTCTTGTGATTGTGTTAAAGCTAAAACCTCCTTAAGTTAGGGGTCACCAGAGCCCACCCCAACCATGCTCTGTGCATTGATTCCAAAGTCCTCATGCCCTCACACAAAATGACTCAGGGCCATTTATTTCCGTGGCTGCATTGTAAGTGAAGGAAGGATTCTCACTCCTTCTATAGCACAAAATTCTTTGTAGGAAAGCATGACTCCAGCCATCTAGCAGGGATACCATAGTCTTTCAAGACAGGATGAAAACATTTTGGTAGTCAGTGCTCTCAGAATGCTCTCTTATTAAAGCTTGTGAAATGGGTCCCCAATCCTAGATCAAGAAAATACATTTTTGACCATTCTTTTGTGTGTGTGTGTATGAGATCTTTTTCTATAGGTTGTGTGCACTCACCGAAAAGACAGAGAGTGACAGAGAAACAGAAAGTGAGAAATCACCCTTCAGAAGAGATGGCAATCCCTTTTCCTCCACTCTTCTCTCAGGACTTTGGGCATACACACACATGTGACCAGCATGAGTTGTAAGCTGCTGGGTCTTGGACTCGAACCACAGTCAACAATGTGGGAGTCCAGCAACGTAATTATTATGCTTTCTCCTGGTCCCTGTTGTTAACTATTCTTATCTTATGTTCTCTGAGTCCCTTGAAGTATCCTTAATCCAAATCACTGTTCATTCTAGGAGACTCAAGGGCTCAGAACACCTTAAATGTGGCACTAAAAGGAAAACAAAAACTAGTCAAGAAGAAGCAGAGCCCCTAGCAGCCCAAAAGAGGACAGGCACTAGGCTAATAACAGGACACAAACCTAATGGAAGAGGCTCTTGGCCAACAGTCTTATTTTCACAATCAAGTCTTATAACATGATAGGTACATGTTACACAGAGACTTAGTCCACTTTCTTGAGAAAATGGATTCGATTTATAAAACATCTTTCTTTTGAGTAACTCAAAGATCTACTCCCACATCTAAGACTGGTTATGTTGAAGGCCCTCTCACTGTGAGTCTGATGTCATGCTAACTTTAAGTGGAGGTCAGAACAGCTTTCAAACTTTGTAAAACCATGTTAGACTTTTACAATACCTTTCATTTGAGCATTTATTCTCCTTGTACTTTTGCAAGGGTGTAGATAATTTATGGCTTATTTTATGGGTAGAGAAACTGAAATGGCTAACCATTAACAGGTTGTGTTTTCTTAAAGTTACCCAGTAGGTCATTAGTAGATTTAAGAAAACAGTCCAGGACTGCAAATTCTCAGTTTCTCAGCTTTTCCCCTTAGACCTTTATACCTTTGATGATCCTAAATAGACTGCCATAAGAATGTGAGAACCCTGCAGTAAGGAGCCCGGTGGACTATTACTTCATTGCAAATTCTCAGATAATGCCATCGTAGGACATTTTGATGGGGAGCATGATAGTTATGGTGTACAAATTTCTTGTGAATTTAGTACTGCTCATAGAAAGAGGCAAGAAAGCCTGGGTCCTTGACGTTAGAGGATACCATGTATCACAAGGACACGCGTTTATTAGCCAGCACATGGATGCTTGGCACTGGTGCAAACACCCCTTACTCTTAGATATCTACCTGTATGGTTAATATATCCAGGCTCCAGGAACCTCTGCTGCACTTCTCTTGCTCTGTGTCTTCAGGATAAAAGCACTGTCATCAAATGCCTTAAAGGTTTGTGGCTGTCAACAAAATGGGCACCTTGGAATGTGGGGACCAATAAGTAGCAAGAGTGCTTCAGTAAAGGAAAAGACATGGGACCAGCGGTTACAGTCAAACACAGTTTAAGTCCCAGACCCAGCAGCTTGGAACTCATGCCAGGCACATGTACATGTGTGCCCAAGATCCTGAGAGAAGAATGGAGGAGAAGGGATTTGGCATGGCCACTACCATGCACCCACCCAGAGGTGATGTCTCACTTTCTGTCTCTGTTCCTCTCTGTCTCTCCAATGAGTGCACATGCCAGTGAGCACACAAGCCAAAGTTTCTCTTAAAAAAAAAAAAAAAAAAGGGACCAGCAGTTAGTGGAATGGCTAACTCGCCAGCAGTTAGTGTAATGGCTAACTGCTGGACTCCCACATAGTCGACCACGGTTCCAGTCCTGGACCCGGTGGCTTAAACTCATGCTGGGTGCGTGTGTGTGCATGCCCAAGATTCTGAGAGGAGAATGGAGGAGAAGGGATTGCGGTGAGGTCATCCCCCCTGGGGGGTGATTTCTCATTTTCTCTCTGTCTGTCTCTGTCTGTCTGGCGAGCACACACGCCCTATAGCAAAAACCTCTCCAAAAAAAAAAAGAGAAAGAAAAAGACAAATAAATCAACTTGACAAGTCCTTTCAGACTGCAAAATCAAGCTTCACTTCCCAGTAGTGCTGAGCACCATTTTCTTGTTCTCTTTCAAGTTCCAGTTAGGAGATACTTTAGAGTTGGTATGTATTTACCTCAGGTTCATATAGTGGTGGAGGAACATTTCACATGTTGTTTGTTTAAATTTGCAATAGAATGTGGGCTCTAACTGGAGAGACACAGAGAGACAGGGAAAGTGAGAAAGCACCCATCGTGGGTAATGACTATGCCTTTATTACTTCTCCATTCTCCTCTCAGGATTCTGGACATCCACGCACATGTACCCAGTGTGCTTCTCAATCTACCAGGTCCAGGACGCAAACTGTGTGGTTGACCATGTGAGATCCAGCTTCCTTAACCACTGTCTCATGGGCTGGTCAGATTTTACAATTTTAGGCACTTAATATTACTCTTAAATTTGTACATACAGTTGGCTAAATGTACCATTAAGGAATCACAATATTGTCCTTAAACATAAGTATTAATACTAAAACTCATATTATATAGAATTAATTAACACAGTAAGGCCACAAATACTATACCTACATGGATATCTGTTTCAAAAGTTAAATTATTACCTTATTGTAGGGCTTTGGTTAGATCATAATTTCTCTGGGTTGCTGTTTCCCACTTGTAAAAGAAAAGTATTGAGCTCTATGTTCTCTAAAAGTGTCTCTCAGCTCTAGAAATTATTTCATTACTTCACTTTTTATAAATTATATGTTTCCTGTACAAATTATGTAATCTCATACAAAAAAACTGCTATAAATCTTATAATAAAACAACTATAAATTTATAAGCCCTTCCCTATACCTTATTTTGCTTAACCAGCCTTGTTTATTCATTTATTAAGCATTTATTGGGTTCCAAATATATGTCAGACACAGTGCTATATTTTCGGTAAGAGCACAATGAATAAGTCACAGTTTATGTGCTCAAGCTTGTCACAAACCAGAGACACATAATTAGCTTACTGTCTTAGTCCGTTCATGTTACTATAACAAAATGTCTTAGGCTGGGTAATTAATTAATTTATTTTTAAAGAATTATGTATTTAATTTTGTTTATGATCATTTAATTTTCTATAGGGCACATGTGCTCACCACTGAGACACAGAGAGAGAGAGAGTGAGAAAGCAAGTCACCGGGTCCCGGACTCAAACTATGGTCAGCCATGTGAGAGTTTAGCACCTTAACCATCAAGTCACTTGCTGGCCCTGAGGCTCAGTAATTTACAAGCACCAAAAACGTGTTGTCCACCATTCTGGAGACTGGAAAGTCCAAGATCAAGTTGCCAGCATATTTAGGTGTCTGGTGATAGCTAACCCTCCGCCTCACAGATGACACTTTCTTATGATATCCTCACATGGTAGAAGGGCTGAACAAGCTACCTTGGGCCTCTTTTATAGAGGCACTAATCTTGTTTATGAGGTTGGCACTCTCATGACTTAATCACCTCCCAAGGTCCCATATTTAACCTATGGGAGTTAGATTACAAAATATGAATTTTGGAGCATACAACCATTTAGACCACAACAGTTACTATGTTACAATACAGTAAGTACAATAGGACACTGCTGCTCCATAAGCTGAGGCCACTCAGAAGGCCCAGGTTCAATTCCTGGCCTACCCTAAAGAACTGGACACGGTGGCATGCACCTAAAGCTCTAACTACTCAGGAAGCTGAGACAGGATATTTAAAACAGAGCAAGACCCGTCAGAAAAAGAAGAAGGAAAAGGTGAAATAGAATGAAGGAGAAGAAAAAGCAAGTTGATTCTGCAGAGCTAGGGGGCCCATAGAGGGCTGAGAATCTTGCATGCCTTGAAGAAGAGTGGACCAGCAGAAGCCTGGAACTGAGCCTGGAACAACTGGCAGAGATGAAACTGAGAGTCTCAGACAAACTATTCTATAGGTGATGAAAATTCCAAAAGGTTCTAAACACGGGAACAACATAACAGATGTAGGTGGCAGGTGGATCACAATTAATAATTACCTGGAGGGATGCATTAATGGAGGCCATATTAAATTCAGAGGAATAAGTTGGTCTCTTACCTGTATGACTATAGAGATCCTGAAGGCCCACAGTGGGGCAGTGACAGTACAGAGAAGAGAGGCAGAGTTGGAGAGTGACATGGGGCCATGTAGATAACAATTCCTACCCTAGGCTATCTAATTTTCCCAACGTGAACAGCAGGAAGAAGACTTACCTGCTCTGTATTCAAGGATTTGCATCTTTAAGACTCTCCTTACCTCCTTTTACAATTTTCATACAAACTATTATTCTTTTATTATGATGTACAAGTTGAAAGGACATGGATACCCCAGACTCCGGAGAGGATTATTCATTGGTCCTCAAGAGCTTTGGAGGCTCTGAGAGAATTGTGCCCAATTCTCACGTTGTCCATGCTCTTTTTTCCTAAAATTGGTTTTGTGGAGTGAATGTTTGCACTCTTCAACAGGACTCGTGCCATTCGCCACATAGGTTTTCAGTTTTCAGCAGAGAGAGCCTGTTCACAGCCAGGAACAGCAAGCAGTCACTTCAATTTAGGCATCTGCAACTCTGTGCAAATGAGTCAGAAGCCAAGGGTTGGGTTTCCTTATAAAAGGCAGATGTCTTTAAAATTCAGAGGGGCAAGTTTTTGGCACAGCAAATGGGTGAGGTTGCCCTGGATTCCCTGGAAACAACTGAAGGTTGTTGGCAGTCTTTTGGCAGGAGGGAGGGGTAATGGTTCCACCAGGGGACGATCAGGGGCCTTTAGGAAGCTCCAGAGGGAAGGCAGCCTGCTGTCCCTGCTTGAGCTCTGCTGTCCAAATAGCATTTAAAGCAGCCTGTGATTTACACAGATTTATGTAAGATCGAAGGCACTTTATAAAATCTGTTCCTACCATTACATTTCCTAAAATTACCAGGGATTAGAGCATCACTATTCACAGACACTCTGCCACAGAGATTTTTGTAAACAGTTTATACAGAAATAAAGGAGAGGGAATGATCAGTTGCCAGTTTGTGTGAGCTGTTCCATACAGAGGCTCATGATGGCCAATTCCTTCTGATTTATGTACCGACTGCCTGTAGCCAGCTGGACAACCGTCTTCCTGACTCCTTAGTACTTTCAAGCATTTTAAAAGTAAGCCCTAATAAAAGGCTTCCTTCCTATTACCCCTGTCCTTTAGGATGAGGAAAATTCCCCACAGAAATTGTACACTTTTTGCAAAAACCATAATTCATTAGGGGGATATTTTAATGTCTCAAAGTCAGTGCATCGTAAATGTCTCTTGTTATAAGTTAGAGCCTTTCTGGGATGTGTTGACCTTTGAAGTCTCTCTAATAGATAGGTTTTCTCTCTTAGGGCTATCATTTATTGCTTTTAATTTCTATTAACTCCAAAATTATGATTTAACATTTTCTGAAATGTTATTTGGGATTTTTTAATGGCTTGAGATGATACTAAAATTTAGTGACATGAATCATTGTATTTTCTTAGCACTAAAGAATTAAAAAACAAATATTACATTAGACAGTGGATGGGGGCATATTGGCCATCTTTGATAAATTGTAATATGATGTAGAAGAGTTCAAATACATGTTATTTAATATTACGATGTTTCTGTTTCAGCCTAAATATACGCATGCATGTGCATACACACACATGTGAATAATTTTTAAATTAACTAAAAAAGAATTCACTGAGAATCTAATATTCTTATTTTAAAAGAATTATTTAACTTTTTATTTATTTATTATTATTATCATTATTATTCCATTTGAACAGAGAGAGACAGAAAGAGAGAGGCAGAGTGAGAAAGCAAGCTGCCAGGTCCAGGACTCAAACCATGATCAGCCATTTGGGAGTCTAGCTAGGGCCTTTCCAACCACACCACCTGCTAGTCTTAAGATTCTTCATTAATAGTCTTATTAATTACTGAGAACATACTTTGTATTAGCAAAGTAAATGTTTTCTGCTCGAAATAAGATTGGATATATTTTATTGGTTGCTGGTTATTAGGGAAAATTTCAGCAGCATCAAGGTCTGTTGACTTCTTTGGCCTCCTGGTTTCTTCTCCAGCCAGGTACACATGCACTCCTACAGAGTTGGAAACGCCAAAGGAATGGGTCTCACTGCTGCCTGGCACCTATGATAGGAAGCTCACATGAAGATCCTGACTTTGAGTTGAAAAACATTTCCTATGGGACTGTTGAGCATTTGGAATACAGGGATAGTTTCTCCTCAGATATTTTCTTTTTTTTTTTTTTTATAAATATTTTTTTTTTTTTTATCATCATAATCTTCTTTATATTACATTGGATTACATATAACTTTACAGTGTATTACATTGTTTTTTCAAAAGGGAATGCCATGCATGTCAGTCAGTACAGACATTAATCTCCCCACTTCAACATTCAATATCTTTTCTGTTTTCCCCAATCATTATTTTTATTATTCTAATTATTTTTATAAAACAGTCAATTGCTATTTCTCATTTTGCTTGTAAAAATACTTTGCCCATCATGAAATACTTCTCAGACCAATCCAGTTGAGAATACTATACATGTCATCATCAACAGTTAATAAGCCCTATCTGTTTCTCACTAACGTCCTGTCTCTCTATTGTTCACTTGCTATCTTTCTCTATCCTCTTCTCTTCACTTACCCCATTCCACACTGTCCTATTCTCATTAAGTACCTTCACTGTTTTTATGTCCTCCGATTTTTTGCTCTCTATTATTCTGACTGGAGCAGAAGAGCCTCAAGACTTGCAGGTATGGAGTATTTATAATGTACTGGAGAAATTCGCACAGTGCTAAACAGGACAGACATGATCTCTGCCCTCCTGAAGTAGACTGTTGTATCTTCAGGTTAAACACCCTTTGGTCCTAATTGAAAAGATTTCTAGTACTAAGGTTTTAAACTGAGGTGAAAAACTATACAGTACAATTCCGTTTGTTCATGTGTATATGTTTTAAAAAGATTCCAAAGACCAGAGTATTGCTGTGGGTAGAAGATGGAAGAGAAGCACTTCCATGTTCAATAAATATTCCCCTGTAGTCTTTGCTCTAATCTGTGTAAAATTTTAACTTTAAAGAAGCCTTATCTTAGAAGCTGAACAAAATCCCTTTTCAAACAATCAAAGAAAGGTATATTGTTGAATAGAATAAAACAATTTATGGGCCAGTCAGTGGCAGGGTGGTTAAAGCAGCTAGATCCTAGGACCAGCAGATGGTCTAATGGTTATGTTGCTAGACATTCACATAGTTGACCACTTTTCGATTCCTGGACTGGGTGGATTAAAACTCACTCTGGCACATGTGTATGTGTACCCAAAATCCGAGAGGTGACCGTAAGAGAAGGGATTATGACATGGCCGTCCCCGCTGCAGGATAACTTCTCACTTTCAGTCTCTCTGTCTCTCTGTCTCTCTCTCTCTCTCTCTGGCAAGCACATGTGCCTTATTGCAAAAAATCTCTCAAAAAAAAAGAAAGAAGGGAAGAAAACAGCAGTTAGATCCCACATGGCCTACTGTGCATTCGAATCTAGAACCCAGTGATTTGAGGAACATGCCAGGTGTGTGTGCATGCTTGCCTGAGAGAGGAATCTGAGAGAGGGGATTATAGTGCAGCCATCCCTGATGGGGAGAATTTTCTCACTTTCCCTCTCTTTCTCTCCTGTCTCTCTAGCAAGCACACAAGCCCTACCAAATAAATAAACAGTAAAATAAATAAATAAACAATAAAAAGCAATTTATAAATATATCAAGTAAGATTATATTCTCATAAAAATAACGACATAGATACATATAGAGTGTCCGTGGGGTGCAAACTGAATATATGATGCAAAATTCTATCTAAAGTTACCCCTCCTTTTCTGTTACACATTCCTGTAGCATTTAACTATTATTTCAGTGAGGATGAACTCATAGTAAAATAAATTTTAGCGGGATCAGCAGATGGTGTAATGGTTATGTTGCTGGACTTCCATGTAGTCAGTCCCGTTTCAATCCTGGACCTGGCAGCTAAAAACTCACGCCATATGCATGTGCATGTGTGTCCAA
The DNA here is from genome assembly GCF_000334495.1 of Tupaia belangeri chinensis. NCBI lineage: Eukaryota > Metazoa > Chordata > Mammalia > Scandentia > Tupaiidae > Tupaia > Tupaia belangeri. Next base: position 1,005,846 of record NW_006160040.1, on the reverse strand, counting down.
TCCCAAGAGGAGAATGGAGAAGGGATTGCGGCGTGGCCATCCCCCCTAGGAGGTTATTTCTTATTTTCTGCCTCCTATAGTAGAAATGTCTCTTGAAAAATTTTTTTAGAAATAAGGAAAATATTGTACTATGCCTTATGCCAAACAACTTCAGTTAATTCTTCTTCATTTAAGTGATTAAATGTCTTAGGGAATATTAAGAAAAAAATGTATATTTATATTTGACAAAGGACTGCAGCATAAACATTCACTCAGTCCTAGATTTTTTTTTTCACATCTTCATATTTCTCTTTTGCTCTTCCAACCATAAATCAGAGAGGATTTTCCATAACTCTTTGTGTTCAATTTGGAGCCATTCCCTCTGTGGAGGGGATGAAGAGGAAGAGGCCTGTGAGATGCAGCTGGCAGCAGGCTTGGAGATCCCGTGGGTTCCTCTGTGCCATATTTCATCAGCATACCACTAGGAAAGGATATTCAGTTCAATTGAGGGGCAAAAGGACCTTTCCCTCTTTAACCCTTCTACTTGACCTTACACCCAAAACCTTTGCTATATTTCGGGCCTCATCAAAATGTAGCAAGCAGATTCGGTTTTCATTTTACTTTCTGAGCACTCATTTAAAGGTTTTCATTTTGAATTGGCCTGAATCTGAGTCGTAGACTTATACACAACAGCAAGCTTTTGCATGGTGAGACTGTCTTGGCGGGCTTGTTTGTACTTTCACTTCCCACCCAGATTCCTGAGTACAGACCAATGGGAGATTGCATCAGATTCCCCAAAGCAGACCAATTAGCTGATCCTGAAATCCCCTCCGTGACACAGTGCACGAAAGCCTGTTTGTATATCACATTGCTAAATTTAGATGTAGTCTGAAAAGAGGCAAAAAGAATGCAAGGAGATCCATCCAAGAATACAGGAAACCTGCCTGGACCAGTTAGTCTTCACTTTGTAAAGCAGACAGAGCAGAAGTTAATTCCAACTCGGCCAGTTAGAACAGAGACCTTGTTTCTGTGAAGTTGCTCGAGAGAAGGAAGTACCTTCAAGGTGCTAGAAATTGAGGTCTGCCAAGCCCACACAAGATGTAAGCTGGGAAGGGTAATTGGTACCCTGAAAAACAAGTCAGTTACCAGCTCCAGGTTATGGATACTATCATACCAATGCTTATGTGAGGGCAACGAATAAGCATATAAATCAAACCCAGAATCCCTAAGGGGACAAGTATCAGTAGCCAAAGTATCATTAATAGTGCTAAGGACATCATTCACATTATTAATGAAGTATTTAGAGCATATGCATGATTAAAACTCAGACTTTTAATGTGTGTTACAATCTCACAGATTTTTGTCAAGTTTTGAATAGCTTTAGTAATTTATACCAACAAGATCAACATTATTCATTTATACTTGATATTTTAGAGGCAGTTATAGGTTCCCTTTTCTAAGTAAAGATGCTAAAAACTAACTGGGCATGTTAACCACTATTTGCTTTTAGACAAACCAGTCTTCTCAGGTTCTTTTCTAATGTTTTTATTCATGGAATAGAGCCTTTCCACCCCTTTGGCACTATGAAGCTTGAGAGCTTTAATCTAAGATGAACTGAAAGCCATTCTCAGGTTGGCATCTCACAGTGCTTCGCCTGATGATGTCTGTGGATAACGACTCAAAAAGATAGAAAGAAGCACAGATAAGGATGAAGATACACAGACTGGAATTCCAAAATGCTTGGGAAGACTGGAAATCCAAGTCACCCTAAGAGAAGACTAGTGAAAAGAATAAAAACAACAGCAACAAAATGTACCCCAGTCCTTTGATAAAGACATCAGTGACTGGACTCCTCTTTCCCATCTGTCTGTCTAAAAGGCTCTGTCCTTGACTGTGAATGCGCTGAAACAGAAAACTTGCATTATAAAACCCATAATTTATCTATGATTTAATCTCAAAGAAAGCACTGAAGTGAATTACACAAACAAGAAAAGAGTAGAGCCCAAACAGAAGAAAAATAAATGTAAGGAAGAAAAATTGTACAAAAACTTATCGTGCAGGCCAGATGGTGGCACAGTGGCTAAACATGATGCTCTGGGAGGCTGAGCCATATGGGATGGCTCCAGGTTAGCATCAGGAGATCTCCCTGAGAATGCCAGGCACACCTGTGCCACGATCCAGAATTGGCTAGAGCTAGGAGTGGGTCATGGTGTCAACACCCTTTTCAGGACAGGGGTATTACTTCTCTGTCTCCATCTCTCTATCTTGTTCTTTAGAAATAAATAAACTTGGGACCAGCAGATGGTATAATGGTTGAGTCACTGGATTCCCATGCGGTCAACTTCAGTTCAAATCCTGGAGCCAGTGGCTTAAAACTCATGCCAGGCACATGTGCGTGCATGCCTAAAATCTCAAAAGGAGAATGAAGGAGAAGGGATTGCGGTGTCATCCCCCTGCAGGATGATTTCTTGCTTTCTGTCTCTCTCTCTCTCTGTCTTCCCAGTGAGCATACTCACCCTATAGCAAAAAAACTCTCTCTCTAAAAAAATAAATAAACTTAAATGTCATGATAAGCTGAAAATAATTTTATAGCTGTATGTGTGTGTTATGTTATTCTATGCTAATAACCAAATATATAATGCATAGTGATTGTATCAGTATCCTCAACTTTCTGTACAGCATTCTTTTAAACAGTAATTTATTCTGAAGTATAGATTTTCCCTTTTTCATTGTTCCAATTTGTCTTCTCTACTTTGAAGTCCCTCGCAATCATTTTTGAATTTTATTTGTAGTTCTGTTGTTTCAGCTACATATTTAAAATGAGAAGAAACCAATTAATGGATGAAAGCAATTTGAAAATAAATGTACTAGTTTATAAAAATACCATAATTCAGAATATGAGATGAATCAAAGAGAGGCATTGCTCAGAAAGAACACACACACACATACACACACACACACACACACACACACACACAGTGAAAAGAAAACTACATCATTAGGCAAGTTTGTTCACTTTCCAACAACAAATGAGTCATTCTTCAGTCCCTATGCCACATATATTACAGGGCTTGAATGTAAAATAGCTTTTATCTTCCAACAACAACAGAAAAGTCCCTACGGTCTCATATTAACTTAGTTTTCCTCTGAGTTTCTAAACATGCTAAACCAGCTCTTACCCTTCAGAAGCACTGATCTGAGGAACTTAAATAGGCAAGGAAAAACAACCAATTATTTTCTTACTTTGCACACATAGCAGCTACAGTGGTTTCTCTTGCCCAAGGCTCTTTCTCCTTTCCCTTTCACTGGAAGCTAATAAAAAACTTAACTAATTAATTAATTAATTTGAAGGAATAATTACTCAAGCCACATGTAGAAGCTGCATATGGGTCAGGTGTTACCTACAACTTTAGAAGAAAGGTTCTAGAAAAATCCAGCTAATAGTGACTCAACAACTAGCTCAGGAAAAGACTAGCAGCATTATATTTGGTGCCTGCTGTTGTGTTGCACTTGGAGATGGAGCTGCTGGGAAGGTTTACGTTCCCACAAGAGTGGGCAGGAGCTTTCTGTCCGTACACGGCCTGTGCAACCTCCTACTTCTGTATCAAGGAACTGTGCAACCTCCTACTTCTGTATCAAGGAACCCGGACGTAAAGAACACAAAAGAGGAATGAGTGAGGAGATGTATCAGTTTCATATTTATACATAAAGTAAAAATGGAGCATGTCAATATTGGTCAATTGTATATCATGTTCACTTGGATTTATTAAATTATTTACTATTGTTAAAAAGAATTATTTAACTAATTTTATTATTATTATTCTTTAAGCTACTAAGGGCACACATGCTCACCAGAGAGAGAGAAAGGGAAAGTGAGAAAGCAAACTGCCAGGTCTGGGACTCAACCACAGTCTGCCATGTAGGAGTTCAGTGCCTTAACCACCACGCCACCTGCTGGGCCCCCCTTCCCATACTTCTTAACTTTTAAAACAAGACAAATCAAAAGAGACTTCACGTTTCTATATTTTAAAAAAATCATTTCATTAATTCATAAAATAATGGATAAAGAAATAGTGACTTGTGTACATGTATACACACACACGTATGTTTAATACACACACACATAGTGAAATGAATACTCCAGTCAAGCCAATTAACATAGCCATCAGCTTACAGAGTTACCTTTGTGTGAGTGTATGGTAAGAGTAACTGCTTAAAAAAGGAGGGCCTTTCATTTGAATATAAAACCCATAATTTATCTATGATTTAATCTCAAAGAAAGCACTGAAGTGAATTACACAAACAAGAAAAGAGTAGAGCCCAAACAGAAGAAAAATAAATGTAAGGAAGAAAAATTGTACAAAAACTTATCGTGCAGGCCAGATGGTGGCACAGTGGCTAAACATGATGCTCTGGGAGGCTGAGCCATATGGGATGGCTCCAGGTTAGCATCAGGAGATCTCCCTGAGAATGCCAGGCACACCTGTGCCACGATCCAGAATTGGCTAGAGCTAGGAGTGGGTCATGGTGTCAACACCCTTTTCAGGACAGGGGTATTACTTCTCTGTCTCCATCTCTCTATCTTGTTCTTTAGAAATAAATAAACTTGGGACCAGCAGATGGTATAATGGTTGAGTCACTGGATTCCCATGCGGTCAACTTCAGTTCAAATCCTGGAGCCAGTGGCTTAAAACTCATGCCAGGCACATGTGCGTGCATGCCTAAAATCTCAAAAGGAGAATGAAGGAGAAGGGATTGCGGTGTCATCCCCCTGCAGGATGATTTCTTGCTTTCTGTCTCTCTCTCTCTCTGTCTTCCCAGTGAGCATACTCACCCTATAGCAAAAAAACTCTCTCTCTAAAAAAATAAATAAACTTAAATGTCATGATAAGCTGAAAATAATTTTATAGCTGTATGTGTGTGTTATGTTATTCTATGCTAATAACCAAATATATAATGCATAGTGATTGTATCAGTATCCTCAACTTTCTGTACAGCATTCTTTTAAACAGTAATTTATTCTGAAGTATAGATTTTCCCTTTTTCATTGTTCCAATTTGTCTTCTCTACTTTGAAGTCCCTCGCAATCATTTTTGAATTTTATTTGTAGTTCTGTTGTTTCAGCTACATATTTAAAATGAGAAGAAACCAATTAATGGATGAAAGCAATTTGAAAATAAATGTACTAGTTTATAAAAATACCATAATTCAGAATATGAGATGAATCAAAGAGAGGCATTGCTCAGAAAGAACACACACACACATACACACACACACACACACACACACACACACAGTGAAAAGAAAACTACATCATTAGGCAAGTTTGTTCACTTTCCAACAACAAATGAGTCATTCTTCAGTCCCTATGCCACATATATTACAGGGCTTGAATGTAAAATAGCTTTTATCTTCCAACAACAACAGAAAAGTCCCTACGGTCTCATATTAACTTAGTTTTCCTCTGAGTTTCTAAACATGCTAAACCAGCTCTTACCCTTCAGAAGCACTGATCTGAGGAACTTAAATAGGCAAGGAAAAACAACCAATTATTTTCTTACTTTGCACACATAGCAGCTACAGTGGTTTCTCTTGCCCAAGGCTCTTTCTCCTTTCCCTTTCACTGGAAGCTAATAAAAAACTTAACTAATTAATTAATTAATTTGAAGGAATAATTACTCAAGCCACATGTAGAAGCTGCATATGGGTCAGGTGTTACCTACAACTTTAGAAGAAAGGTTCTAGAAAAATCCAGCTAATAGTGACTCAACAACTAGCTCAGGAAAAGACTAGCAGCATTATATTTGGTGCCTGCTGTTGTGTTGCACTTGGAGATGGAGCTGCTGGGAAGGTTTACGTTCCCACAAGAGTGGGCAGGAGCTTTCTGTCCGTACACGGCCTGTGCAACCTCCTACTTCTGTATCAAGGAACTGTGCAACCTCCTACTTCTGTATCAAGGAACCCGGACGTAAAGAACACAAAAGAGGAATGAGTGAGGAGATGTATCAGTTTCATATTTATACATAAAGTAAAAATGGAGCATGTCAATATTGGTCAATTGTATATCATGTTCACTTGGATTTATTAAATTATTTACTATTGTTAAAAAGAATTATTTAACTAATTTTATTATTATTATTCTTTAAGCTACTAAGGGCACACATGCTCACCAGAGAGAGAGAAAGGGAAAGTGAGAAAGCAAACTGCCAGGTCTGGGACTCAACCACAGTCTGCCATGTAGGAGTTCAGTGCCTTAACCACCACGCCACCTGCTGGGCCCCCCTTCCCATACTTCTTAACTTTTAAAACAAGACAAATCAAAAGAGACTTCACGTTTCTATATTTTAAAAAAATCATTTCATTAATTCATAAAATAATGGATAAAGAAATAGTGACTTGTGTACATGTATACACACACACGTATGTTTAATACACACACACATAGTGAAATGAATACTCCAGTCAAGCCAATTAACATAGCCATCAGCTTACAGAGTTACCTTTGTGTGAGTGTATGGTAAGAGTAACTGCTTAAAAAAGGAGGGCCTTTCATTTGAAAACAACATGAGTAAAACCGGAGGACATTATACTACGTGAAATAAGCCAAACACAGAAAGAAAAAATACATTTTTCTTCTATGTGGAATCTTTATATATAATATATGTGTGTGTGTGTATTTTTATATATATATAT
>NW_006160040.1:902543-994527 GCF_000334495.1 Tupaia belangeri chinensis | reverse complement strand
AACAACTTGTGAGGGTGGACTAGCAGTTGGCATTGGCTGTGTCGCTGGACTCCCATGTAATCGATTGCAGTTCGAGTCCCGGACCCAGTGGCTTAAACTCATGCTGGGTGCATGTGCGTGCTTAAGATCCCAAGAGGACAATGGAGGAGAAGGGATTGCGGCCTGGTCATGCCCCCCGGGGGGTGATTTCGCTTTCTGTCTCTCTGGCTCTCTCTGGCTTTCTGGTGAGCGCACGTGCCCTGGAGCAAAAAAATAAAAAAAAAAACCTCTCAAAAAAAAAAAAAGGTATCAATTTGCGGTTATTTAGAATGAATTTGTCTCAAGGAAAAATGATAATATTGCAGTGTATTCTAGAAATTTTCTAAGAGAGTACATTTTTGATACTCTTACCACACATAAGCACAATGGTAAGTGATGAAAGGGTATGTTTAATTGGTTTGACTGTAGTAAACATTTTACTATGTATATGTATGTTGAAGCACCTTAACTATATATAATAAAATACTTTCTTTTTCAAAATGCATTTCTGATTTCTGCACTGCCAGTAACAGTGCCATGAACATCAAGGCATTTTATGACTCTTATTTGATGGTAATAATCCCTTTTCTTACACAAAGAAATTCATTCTAAGAAGTCTTGAATCCAGAGTGACTTTCTCTTTCCATGTTGGAATTTTATTGAACCTGCTATTCAGATGACAAAAGACAGAACGTTCTAGAACTGTCTGAAAGATAAATATGATTCAAGCATGTGGCATTTAATGTTCCCTATGCACATTTGATGTAATTCATAATCTGTCAGATTGGAAGGGGCCCTAACCACATTCCCTGGATTTCCTTTACATATGACAGACAAACTCCTACTGAACCTGGTTTGGTTAAACTGTTATTGTTTAACTGGTGTCTAATTCATAGATGTCGGAAAGTATCCTAGTGCTCCTTTGAGTACAACAGTCAGTTATAACATCCTGGGAAAATAGTCAATTCTGTGTGATTCATGTTGGAATAATGCATTGCTTTCTAGTAAGAGATTCCTTGGAGTTGTGTCTACAGTTTAATAGCAGACAGCTTTTATAAGAACATGTTGCTGAACAAAAATTCCCTCCATAACTTTAGGAAATTGAGTTTGCACAAGAATATTCAAATAGCATAGAAGTTACTGAAGGGAGGCCAAATCCAGTGCAGCCATCTGACATCATTTTCCTTCTTGAACAGCAATATTTAAAGCTGAGGCTGAGATTCCATGCTCTCCAATTTTGTTGTTGTTGTTGTTGTTGTTCTGAGGTGGTTTATTTTCCTCCCTGTAGTTTGCCACATTCTACATCCTGGGAATGGAACCATTAATCTCCACTAAGGGAACATTTTTTAATGATCTTGATAGTTCTTGGGATTGTTTTCTCTCTCATGACTAAGCAACTGACTTAAAAACACAGGCACTGTGGATAAGATTCCCAGATCTTCCCGTAAGGTTTTAGGAAAGTTCAGGCAAACCATATGCTACACCCATGCCTCAATTTTCCCACCTATAAAATAGGAGAACAGTACGGATCTGTGACTCAGGGCTATTCTCTATCTTTAGGGGAGAAATGTTTACCTGTAAAAAATGACTCTTAATTTTTTTTTTTTGAGAGATTTTTGCTATAGGGCCTGTGCATTCACCAGAAAGACACAGAGAGACAGACAGAAATCAAGAAATCACCCCTCAGGGTGGATGGCCATGCCACAATCCCTTCTCCTCCATTTTCCTCTTGGGATCTTGGGCACACATGCCCAGCATGAGTTTAAGCCACCGGACCTGGGACTCAAACCACGGTCAACTACATGGGAGTCCAGTGACATAGCCATTATGCCAACTGCTGGTCCCAGACCCTTAGTTATTTTATTGAAATATTTTATTTTGGGGGTGATCAATATTTTGTATTGGTAATCAGTCTTAGTACTTTGATATTTTCCCCTAGGATAAAGTTTTTATTTTAAAATGCAAAAAGAAAGTCACTTAAAATTTCACAGGAAAGAGAAATCAAGCTTTGTTGCTGTACTGAGGTAATAAACAGCTATCAAGATTAGGGATCTATCTAAAGGAAATGGCGAACTTAGGAAACATGTCCAAGAATGTCTGTAACTCACTTTATTAACATTGTCTCATACCAGTAGTTCTGTTGACACAAGAATGTGGAAATCTGGGGCTTTGTCTTAGATGATACACAGTCTAGAAAATAGAACTAGGAACAAAATTCCATTCCCTGTGTCCCAGACTTGTAGGCAAATCCCCATGCCTGTGTTTATTTAAAGTCTCCAAAAGGCATCTTCTGTAGACCCTGGAAAGAAAGTGTGAATGTTTCCTTGGATCTACTTCCTATTCCCCAGCTCTATCACCTCACCCTGTTATCACCCAGGATGGCTGAATTTCTATGGTGTGACATAAACATGGAATCATTGTATTCTATCTTACACAAATATTCTGCAAATATTACTATTGGTAAGCTGTCACTGTATGACAGGTAGGCAATGCTCTTTCTCCAAAGACACAGCTCTAAAAGAAGATGTAAGTCGTGAATTCTTCGATGGTTCTTCTCCTTCATTAGGCAGGGATAGGAGCAGTTCCTCTGTACACCAGAGTTCCCCACACACTCCTCCATCATCTGCATTGCATGGTAATTTTGTGCAAAATTATGTTTTCATGACTAAACTTAGAGAATATTACTATAAAGCCAGAACATAATGGATATGAAGAAAGCATAAAATCTTTCTCTCTCTCTCTCTTTTTTTTTTTTGCCTTCCTTTTCTTTTCTTTATTCATTTGTTTTTTTGCTTCAACAAGTGCTTTTGGAGAGCTAGCTACTAGGTGTGCCAATGTTCTGAATATAATATCTTATTTAATGTCTACAACTCCACCATCCCTCCTGTTTTAAAAATAAAGAAATCATGGGGCCAGCAGATGGTGCGGTGGTTATGGTACCAGACATGGCTGACTACGGTTCTATTCCTAGACGTAACAGTTTGAATATCAAACCGGGTGCATATGCACGCATGCCCAAAATCCCAGGAAGAGAATAGGGAAGGGATTGCAGTATGGCCATCCCCCCTGGGGAGTGATTTCTTACTTTCCCTCTCACTGTCTCTCTCTGTCTCTCCTGCAAGTGCATACACCCTATTGTAACACCCTGAAAACAACTTTTTAAAGGAATTATTTTATTTAACTTTATTTATTTATCTTAATTTTACCAGAGAGGGACAGAGTGGGGGCAGGTAGTGAGAAAATAGGCCACCAGGTCCAGGACTCAAACCATGGTCGTTCATGTGAGAGTCTAACACCCTTAACCACAATAGCACCTGCCACCCCCCCTTTTTTTTAAGAAAATTATTCATTTAATTTATTTATTAGAGTGAGAGAGAGGGAGAGGACCTGAAAATATTTTTTTAAAAAAAAGTTAAAGAAATAAGAAGTTAGCCCATCTTCCTAAATTTAGTGAGCCAAACAAAAAGGAGAAAATCAGGATTTAACATTTTTTAATCAGATTACTATTAGAACAAAGTCAGCATTTTTCTCCCTCCATCAGGATGCTTCCAGGCCTAGGTTGTTACATAGAGAAGAATCAAAGGAGATCAAAATGATGTTGCACGAAGAGCGTGCATGGACTTTTCATCTAGGAAGATCAGGACAGTCTGAGATACTGGGCACACAGAGTGGTTGACAACAGCACTTCCTAAATATATTTAGCTAACCTTTGCATAACCAGCACTGCAGGTCGGTTCCCTTAAGTGCAGGGCACTCAAGGAAATTGGGAACTAAACACTAGTGGGAGTGAATAAAGAATGTAGTGTAAAGGTGCTGGACCCCCACATGGTTGACCGTGGTTCAAGTCCCAGACCTGACGGCTCGCTTTCTCTCTCTCTGTCCCTCTCTGGTTAAATTAAAATAAATAAATAGGTAAATAAAGTTAAATAAAATAATTATTTTTATAAAAAGAATGCAATGTAAAGGCCTCGACAAAAGAAACCCAAAAATGCAGAGCTTGGAAAGAGGGCTCAGGTAGGGGCTGGGAACCAGGACACGGTTTCAGGACAAGGGTTTAAAAGTAGACGGGAGCCCTTAAGGCTGAGCTCTACAGCTGGGAAAGGAGAATTCAAGACTCACAGGAACAGGTACCAATTAACATTTGGCAGGAAGGCAGAAAAAGCCTCAGGAAAATGCCAAGGATTTCATCAGGATAAACTTGTATGAGAATGTTAAGTTCAAGAGCACCAGATGGCATTTTCCAAGGTACTTGGTATTATAAACAGAGATTTCTGATACAGGCATTTCCTCAGAGACAGAGGGAAAGTCGTCCGCAGATTTTTATTTGAGGACTGATAAGTGGAACCAAAGGAAGCAACACACAGACAACTAAATCCTTGTGGAGAGATGGTGAAGTGAATCAGATAAGGACGCTGGTGTCCTCCTGCCTGGGTTTGTTTTCTTTGGTCCAGTTAAGGCTTACTGGTAATATACACATTCAAAAAAATAAACTTTTGGTTTCTCTTTCAGGAAACCTGCTTTTGTTGTCTTTTTCCAGAAACCGTCCTTTCATGAAACTGGAAACTCTCTCTGCTATCTTTTGCCTATCAAACATGAGAAGATCAAGATTTCCTCCCGGCTAATGTATAGCATTTGTTGAAAGCTTTCGGAAGAAAGCATTAAGAGATTTTTTTCATCTAAATGTAGGGTATTTGTTCCTCTAAACTTCATGCTAAAAGTAGGTTATTTGTTCCTCTACCCTGTACACAAAGGTCTCCTGTATTTGTGTCTTTCCTCATCATTTCCTTTGCTCTCTGTCTACGCACCCCACCCCCTCACCCAGCCCCAGCCAGCAACATCTTACATCTTCTTTGTTCCCTACTTAACTTCCACCTCTGTATATTCTTCCACATGGCTCCATATGCTGCAAATAAAAGCCCATTGTCCATCTGACAAGTCACTTTTCTCCTCTCTTTCATATTCCTCCTCATGAGTCACGTCCCTTGGAAGTCCATCTTCCTTTCAGAGAGTCTCTCCTTCTGAACCACTTCAGATCCTGAAAAGATGAAGAGAATCACAACAATACCATATTTTCCTGACTAGTTCGTCACGTAAACACTCTCTGAAGACTTCCTCTCAGAAATTTTCCATCCTTTTCCTTTTATGATGTCTTTTGAGGGACTGTCGTAAGCAAAAGAGGCAGGGATGCTTTGCAACTTTGCTTTGTGCACTTCCTAATTGTTTTTTTAATATTTCTTAAATGTCATCTGGGATGTGACTGTAGTTGCAGTAATAGAAAAAAGTAGAAATGTTGGTGTACAGAGCACATAAAGCCCACTGAAAAGTCAAAAGGACCCCACTCTATTTCACAATTTATATGCTGTGACAAAATCCTAGACTACACCTTTCCAGCACAGAGGGGCATCAGATCCTGCCATTGCAAATATCCATCTAACTGAAGAGATAGTTCAGCATTGCCACTGGCAGTAGCATCCTTGAAATGAGACTTGAGTTCAGACCTATCAATACTCTTAGCAAGCTTCAACACATCCTGGCAAGTTAATCCTGCAAAGCCTCAGATTTTGCTTCTATTATAAAAAGGGGAGGGAGGTAACAGTATGACTCATGGCCTTTTTGAGAAAGTTAACTAAGATAAAACATGTGAAGTGTTCAGCATGATGCCCGCTACGTACAGTCTATTCAATAAATGGGAATTATAATAATTAGATGTCAAGGGGACACCTGGAAGGTAGGCAGATGTTTGAGGAGGCAGACAGCAGTACACAGTCCAACCCAAAGTGGTAGGAGCTAGAAACAGATGGGGGAATTTCTGACTTGTTAGGAAAGCCCAGAGGAGCTGTGGGAATAGGCAGGTTGATGGCAGTGCCACAGGCTCAGCACCAGGAGTCAGTGATTCCCCAGGTGGGAACCAGATCTCAAAGGGGAGAAACCCATAATTGGAACAAGGAGTTTGGTCTTCACTGGAGGAGCCTCAGGGTTGTCTCAGTGTTGAGTTTCCCTCAAGCTCTGTAGATCTCTCCTGTCTCAGAGTAGAAGTGACCTCAAGGCTAGGATAGACTGGTGGTCCCTGAAGTCGACTGAGTAGTGCTTTTCCTTAGAAGTCTGACAGAACTATGTTTCTTTATTTTACATAAGATAAACATGAAAACAAAAATATTATCATAAAAATATATCACTGAGAGAGGGCAGTTTGAATTTTCTCCAAGATAAGCCATGTTTGTAAAATCACTTCATTCGGACCTAACATTCTTAGGTTTCAATATTCCATTCTATCCAACAACTTCCACCATTTTCTTTCCTTTATCTTTTTGTTTGTTTGTTTGTTTGTTTTTTAGAGAGAGATTTTTGCTTTCTCTCTTTCTGTCCCTCTCTGGTCAAATTAAAATAAATAAGTAAATAGGTAAATAAAGTTAAATAAAATAAAAAAGGGTGTGTGCACTCAGCAGAGAGACAGAAGGTGAGAAATCACCTCCCCCCCCCCAGGGAAGATGGCTACACCAAAATCCCTTCTTCTTCATTCCTCTCAGGATTTTGGGCATACATGCACATGTGCCCTATGTGAGTTTTAAGCCACTGGGATTGGGACTCGAACAGCAGGCAACTATGTGAGAGTCCAGCAATGCAACCATTATGCCATCTGATGGTCCCTCCTTTCCTTTATCTTGTTTGCCTGAGCAACACACTGCAAATCTTCCTACTAGAACTACCTACTCGTTTGATCCCCAACACAAAAGAGCTTCACTGCTACCTAGATGACAAGCTAATATAATGTATTCTCTCAAGCATAATTATTTCTATTAATGTGATAGGAAAGCATCATATTTTGAAAATGCACACATTTGCTAGACTACATGTTTAAGAGTTTAGTTTGGTGACAAGGGTATATGCCAATGAATACCAAATGTTAATGCGCTTATTTTTCTTTCTGTGTTGATATGTGCTGATATATGGGTAAGCTAATCATCTACACACTAAGAACTAAGAACTATTACACTGACTTGTGATGGGTGATATGAGATATTATAAGGGCAACTTCTTTTGTCACGTAGATTTGTTACTAAATGATTACTTTCTGAAACCTATGCTAATTTTCTATTCCTGAGTATTCTGAATCCTGTTGCAGACAGCTAATCTGTTGGTTGTTGTTATTGTTCTATGTCTCCAAAAATTACTTCCTAACAGGCCTGCCTTCCGCACATTGGTCACTCAGTAAATAGTGTAGACAGATTGACAAAACCTGAACAGTATATCCATAATGATTCACTTTTTATTTTGCATGTACTTACCAGAAATGTTTGGAAGATTATCAACTTGACTTTTCCCCAGAAAGGAGAAATAGCTGCTACTTTTACATCAGAGGAAATTGGGGGGGTTACCCCTAAAATGGGCAGGGATTCGGTTAGGGCAAGGAAGGAGTGAGGGATTATGCTGCCAGAGAAGCTTAGGGTTTCTCCATAACCGTGCCTATCTGAGCAGAGAAGTTGTCCAGGTGCCCTATAGCTATTGTCCTGAGACTTAGAGTAGAAAGTTTGTTTTCAGGAAGAGGCTAGTGGAATTTCCCAACTGCAGACAGATAATCTAGAAGGTGTGGCAAGTGGTGAGTTGCTAATAGCCTCTGGGTTTTGAAAGAGAATGTCTATAAATCAGGTCATTCTTCAGAAGGAGGAATGTGGGTGGAGGACCCCAAGTAGACTCTCACAATTGCTGAGAGATTCACCTTCCTGGCTAAGGCTAGAGGGAGCCTAGTGATAACACCAAAAGAAGCTTGAATCCTTCAAACTTTGTGTAAGGATAAGTTCAAGAACACCAGATGGCATTTTTTGAGATACTCAGTAAATAAGTATAAAGAGAGATTTCTTATACAAGCATTTTCTCAGATAGAGGGAAAAAGGGGAGGGGGGAGAACCAACCCAAAGACAAAACAAAGAGTTCAATTCAAAAACAAGTCAATGGCATCTGAAACAATGGAAAAAAGAAATTCCTCTTTCTAGCATCTCTTTTTCACCATCTTTTTTCATGCCTTTCCTTCTCATGTATGGTAGTGAAGATGGCAGATTTAAACTTGGCACACTTTATTTGTTGAGTGAGAGATGAAAAAGTCAGACTTTATATTTATTTTTCCCTTCCATGGGTTTGGCAAAGTGCTGCCTGTGGGGAAATTGCTGGTGGTGTTCCGTGGTTCCCAACCCCAACATTCCCAGAACCAGTCACTGAGCTCTCTGGGTCCCCTCCGTGCAGCACCAACACCAGGAACCAAGAGAGCCATCTCTTGGGAAGGCAAGCCCCCCAGTATTGCCTGGAAGGGGGTGTGGGGTCTTAAAATACTAAAATGTGGAACCAGCAGGTGGCGTGGTGGTTAAGGCGTGGTCACTCTCACATGGTCGACCATGGTAGGAGTCCCGGATCTGGTAGCTTACTTTCTCACTTTCTCTCTCTCTCTCTCTCTCTCTGTGTGTGTGTGTGGTCGGATTAAAAAATAAATGAATGGAATACATTTTTTAAAAATACTGAAATGTTGGGACCAAACATTGATGCCATGTTAGTGCGATGCTCTGCAGTGCTGGGGCCACATGGGATGGTCCTGGTTCACATCCTGAGGTCTGCCTGTGTGTGCCAGGCTGCACAGCCCTGAGATCTGGGCTTGCTGAGGCTGGGGTATATGACACAGTATGAAGAACCTGTTGGGAGTGTCTATCTTTCTCAAGGTAATAATAAATAAATAAACTTTACTAAAATACAAAATGCTGAAGTAGACAAAACCAAATGATGTGCTTTCTCAAAGAATGAAGAAAAATAAAAGTAACAGTTCTTTACCTCTTCCTCATGAATTTGTAACGAAACTTTTTGAGGCATTGGCTTCATTCCACTGCTCTTTTTTCCCCATTCTTTGTTACTTGTATAGGTCAAGGGAGGAATAAATGAATCCATAGAACAAGCTTCACACAGTGCATAGATGTATTAGGACTCTGCCACCCAATAAAATGCCACAGAGTGGAGCCTAAATGGCCATGGGATGGAAGATCTTGGGATAATCACCTCTAGCTCCTAAGAGTATCAGGCCCTCTAAAAGTTTTCTCCTAGATTAATCATCTCAGTGAACCCAATTCTTTCCTTGGCACTGAATTTTTCCTTATTCTTTCCCTGTCATGAATAAGTTCATCAAAGGAGGAAATGCTTTATTGGAGACCAGAGTCCTAAAATAAGACATTCCTGGGAAACCCATTTGGGCAGATAAGAAGCCTCGTAGAATCCCAACCCTTGCTTTCTTTAACTCTATCACTCTTGGCTTGGCATCCTCAAGGCCCACTTTCTGACCATGCCTTTTGACCCCTGGAAGGTCAGCTTGTGACAAAGGGAAGCCTCTCACTTTCCCCACTGAATAATCTAATGCAAATTACATCATGCTTTGCTTCTGAGTTTACCTTATCTCCTCCTTCTCTTTCTTCTGTTTTCTCTAATTTCATAACCTTTATTCTTGGTTTTCCCATCTCTCCCCTCTCACCACTCCCCGGCCAGTTTCATACCATCAGTAAATCTTTCTGTATACATGTGACTCAGCAGCCAGTGATAACAAACCAACCACTTAAGCCTTCCTTGCTCATTTTCTTCATGAGACATCTGAACCAAAGAACACCACGGGCTTTGCTGTACCAGCACTAAAAATCCCAAACCCACCTACTTCAAGAATGTTAATAGTAGATTGACCCATCTAATGAGAAGAAAAAGGATCATTCTCGCTAACTAAAACAAGTGTCCCCCACCTCTTCTGCCATCGAGGAGATTAAATATAGCCACTTTTTAAAAAACCCCAGCTATCTGACTGCAGGGCTCACTGGTATTTTACAAGATATATGAGAACCCCTACATCCTTAACATTCATCAAGGCTGGTACTACGTAAAAAAGACTCATATCTTCCTAGTTAAACCGAAAACAATTATGTTCATTTGATCTGCATCTGCTCCTTAAATTTCTTCAGTCATCTTCATCCTCGTGCTATTATATACACCAAGGGCTTTATTATATCTTCTATTTAGTAATGCATTCTACCTCATATGAACACAACATCTTTGCTTCACTTCTGACCCTTAATTTGAAACCTTCTATTCCCTGGATAGGATAGAGAAATAATTGGGCAAATCTTGGCCAGCCTTACAAAAATTCACAGATGCTGCTTTGAATAGAACAGTTCATAATGGTTTCAAAGAGACTTTCTGCTCTAACTTTCATCTCAACAGATGAGGTGGGTGGTGGGGAGAGGAAGGAAGTGGATCAATGGCCAAAATCAAGTTTTGATCATCTCAACTCTAACCTAAGCCCCACCCACAAACATGGACTAAAGCAAGACCATTTGTCAGCACTTCATTCATGAACATCATTATCAAAATTCCACAATTCACTTATGGTATCAAAGGTTTGTTTTAACGGAAAGAATTCATATGGCATCTTCCCTGTGAAGAATCAGGAAAGTCCATTTGGAATCTCGACTTTGAACACTGTGGTCTGAGTGCAGTTATGTGCTGCTGAATCCAAAGCCTGCTGCAGCCGGCACTGAAATGGATGCTACAGATGTCACCCAGAACCCAGTGAAATGAGGAACTTCAACAAGTTAGGAAAGAAAGTGAAGAGGAATGTTTTCCCTTCTGACATTTCCCTAACAACTGTGTCTAACCTGAAAATGTGGCTCCAATCCTTTTCAGAACTATTATTTTCTTTACAGCAGAGTTCTGAAAACTTGGTTTCTTTTGATTTCTCCCCCCAGGCAGGAAAATGACACATTTGGGGCCAAGGCATTAAAGCACAGTCTCTCGGGAGAAGGGGGAGGGGGGCTATTGCTTTCGAGTCCACAAACAGTTGCAGGTGCAAAAAATGTGCACACGAAAAGGGAGGTCTGGTAGAGGCCTCTTTTAAAATGTGGCCTTTTAAGTTCAGTAAATCTCTTTGCTCTTCCCTCCATGAGCTGTGTGCCTCCCTCCCACGCTCTAATGCACATCCCGGTCTCCAATGTGGCCTCCAGAAGGGATCTTCATGTTTGTTGTGAAGTTTTCCGTAATTACATAATCATTAAAGTCTGTGAGTTCGTGTTGAGGTGGCTGAAAAATGCAAGCCTGGGGATTACAGTAACATAATTAGACTGCTTCCTGTAAGAGCCAAGTGACTTTTCCCTGGGTCAGACTGATTGGCTGCCTCGAAGGCCATTCTCTTCCCCAGTGAATCACAGCTCCAAGGGCATTTCTGCAGGCCAACCACTGGAAGGTGTTTTGCCGCATTTGTTTGTGTTGTGGGTGAACTTAGCATACACACTCTGCATCAATTTGATCATGAAGGTAGGGGCCATGAGACCATAGGACTGTGGTTTCTTGAATGCCTTTGTGTCTCTGTGGCGATAGAGCCAGTGCTTAGCTTGTCTGGGCCACGGTATCTTGACTCATCTGGTGGTGTCTAGAAGCCTTGATTCCTTGCCTTGGGGTGTTAGGGGCAAAAAGAAAGAGAAGAGAAGAGAGAGACCATAGCTGAGTTGTAGGTGTGTAATAGTTTGGTATCTGATATGCCTCATTTCTTATGAATGTTTTCTAAATCAGCTGGATATTGAAGATTATAGATTAAAAACCAAACAGAACCAAAAATAGCTTTTTATTATCCATAATATCATGCCATTAGAATGTGCTTTCCAGTGTTTAGCAAGCCTCTGACATGACTGTGTGCTCTCTAAGTCCCTTCTCTCTCTCCCATGTTCAGTTCCACGTGTGTTCTTGTTTCTTTAGTTTAATCCTGGCACATAGGCATACCCTAGAAAGTTTTAGAAAGCACAGGGAAAGATGTGACAGCAGCTGATCATCTTCTAAATGAATGTAACTTTATCATACGGGAAGCCTTTACACAGGTATCCTGTTATTTAGCTGGTTCTCATAGAACTTGAATGGAAAACCATCAACTGTCCATTGATGGTCCCATCAAGAAAGTAGTTATGAAATAAGAAAAAATGATCATGAGGAAAATATCCCCCACTGTATTTTGTTCTATAAGGCATTAAAACCTCCAATTCTGTACATGGTACCTAAATTGAACACTTAGTTTTTAAAATGAGAAGAGAGGACCAGCCAGGTGACATGGTGGTTAGATTCTACATGACCAACTCCACAGTTCAAGTCCTAGACCTAGTGGCTTGAAAAAACACCCCATGAATGTGCATATACGTGTCCAAAATCCCAACAGGAGAATGGAGAAGGGATTGCAATGTGGTCATCCCACCTGTGAGGCGATATCTCACCCTCACCCCCCTCCCTCTGTCTGTATCTATCTAGCAAGTGCACATTCCTTATACCAAACCTTAAAAGAAAAAAAGGAGAAAGATCTAATATCTAATTTTCAGAAGAGTCAGGATGGGTTTGATTGCCAAAGATCACTCACATTCAGCAAGTACAGAATTTTTCTCTGGAGCAGACAGTTGATCCAAGTTAGTGAATCCTCAAATAAAACCCCTCTGGAAGTCCCTATTCCATCTGCCCTGAACATTTCTTTCCCTGTTCTTCAGAACCCCCATCTCTTCTGTCATCAGGCTGCTCATCAGTTCTGTCATGTCTGCTCTCAGAGTTACTCTTGCATCATAAATACACAGGGGAAGCATTCCCTGACTCTTCTTTGCTCCCAATGAGTTTAGGGGACATAACTCCATTCCTTACTATTTGAAAAGAATCTCTTAGAAAGTAAACTGAGTGCTCTGCCCTTTTGAAAGGTAACTTAAATAACGTTATCTCTTTGTTTTTAAAAATAACTCTTCTTGGGGCCAGCAGATGGCATAGCGGTTATGTTGTTGGACTCCCATATGGCTGACCACCATCCAGTCTGGGCCGGTAGTTTGAAAACCACATGGAACACATGTGCATGCATGCCCAAGATCCTGGAAAGAGAAAGGATTGTGGCATGGCCATTCTCCCTTGGGAGTAATTTCTCACTTTCCCTTTCTCTCTCTCAGGCAAGCGCATGCACCCAAAGGCAAAAACCTCTTTTAAAAACAACAATATGCTGAATGGGGAAAAGCTGAAAGCTTTTCCACTAAAAAGGGGTATAAGGCAAGGCTGCCCACTTTCTCTACTCCTATTCAATATAGTGCTGGAAGTTCTAGCTAATGCGATCAGACAAGAGAAGGAGATAAAAGGCATTCCAATAGGAAAAGAAGAGCTGAAATTATCTCCATTTGCAGATGACATGATTGTATACATAGAAGACCCAAGAGTATCCATGAAAAAACTTCTCAAAGTAATAAATGCATATAGTAAAGTGGCAGGTTAAAATTAACTTATAACATCTCTATATACAAACAACAATCAGAAGAAGAATGTAATTACATTTACCACAGCCACAAGAAGTATAAGATACTTAGGAATAAAACTAACCAAGGAAGTCAAAGACCTCTACAAGGAAAACTGTGAAAACCTTAACAAGGAACTTGAAAAGACACTAAAAAGTTGAAGGACATACCATGTTATGGATTGGCAGAATCAATATAATAAAAATGGAAATCCTACCCAAATTAATCTACATGTTTAAAGCAATCCCTATAAAGTTACGAGACATTCTTCACAGATCTAGAAAAGACAATCATAGCATTTGTCTGAAACCATAAAAGACTCCATTTTGCTAAAGCCATCTTGTGCAAAAAGACTGGAGTAGGTGACATCTCATGTCCTGACCCCAAAATATATTACAAAGCTGTGATCATCTAAACAGCATGGCATTGGCACAAAAGTAGACATGAGGACCAATGGAACAGAGTAGAGACTCCAGAAATAAACCCTGAAACATATAGCCAACTCATCTTTGACAAAGGGTACCAATCAATCCAGTGGGAAAATGGTGCTGGAAAAACTGGGTATCCACCTGTAGAAAGATGACTCTGAATCCCTATCTGTCACCAGTAACAAAAATCAACTCAAAGTGGATCAAAAATCTAAACCTCACACCGCAAACTAAAACTACTGGTGGAAAACACTGGGGAAACTCTGGGAGACATTGGGATAGTCAAAGACCTCTTAAGCAAGACCCCAAAGCACAGGCAATAATCCCTCAAATAGACAGGTGTGATTACATCAGATTAACGAGTTTCTGCACAGCAGAGGACATTGTAATTAGTGTGAATAGACAACCCACAGACTGGGAGAGAATTTTTGTTAACTGCACCTGAGATAAGGGACTGGTAACCAAAATACGCAGGGAACTCAAGGAGCTTACCCGGAAGAAAATGATTAACCCAATTAAAAAATGGGAAAATGAGCTGAATAAACAACTCTCTAAAGAAGACATATGAACAGCCAAAAAGGGTTTGAAAAAATACTCAACATCCCTCATTGTAAGGGAGATGCAGATCAAAACCACAATGAGATACAACCTAACCCCAGTCAGAATGGCAAAGCATAACAAAACAAATAATGATAAATGCTGGAGGGGATGTGGTGAAAGGGGAACACTTCTACACTGTTGGTGGAAAAGAAACTTGGTCCAGCCACTGTGGAGAATGATATGGAGGTTCCTCAAAGACCTTCAAATAGAACTACCATATGATCCAGCAATTCCACTCCTGGGTATCTACCCAATGGACAGGAGAGCGGTCAGTCAGAAAAGCGCTTGAACAACTATTTTCACTGCAGCATTATTAATGATTGCTAAGACATGGAACCACCCAAATGTCCACAGACAGATGAATGGACTCCATGGAATACTATTCAGCCATAAAAAACAACAATGCCCTGGAATTTGATTGAAAGTGGATGAATATGGAAGATTTGTTGCTGAGTGAAGCAAGTCAGGCTATGAAAGAAAGACATTATATGTCTCCACTTAACATATACCAACTGTCTGCATTCTATGGTAGAGACTGAAAAACTGGAGAATATAAAAGTATTAAAAATTGTAATGGTCACTAGAGACTAAGTGGAAAGAGAGTGTGGAAGGGAAAGATCATAGGAAAGAACATTTGGGGGGAAAATGGAGAGGTAAGACACTTGCAGGACACAGATAAGATTCATTATCTGTTGATGAGGATAAGTATGGTGGTCTCAACCGGGCTGGACTGAGGTGTATAAGATGCTGGGTAAAGTCTCTTCATAATGTAAATAACAATTAGTATATGAAAAACAATTTAAAAATTTTAAGAAATGACAACAAAAACTCTTCTTGTTTTTTGTCTTTGCCAAATTTCAGCTCCAAATAATAAAACTATTAATGATATCTATTATAACTAAGTCCACTGTAAGTTTTCTAAATGATCATAACTAAAGATTTCATCTTTTGCTTTATACATGGAAAATGAATATCAAAAATTAGATTTGTTTGGAATTCTCAAAATTTTAAATATCTCAAAATTAGTTAATGGTTCTCTTATTGATCAGATGTATGATAAAAAAAACTTGCAAACTAAATAAGAGGTTCAGTCACATTGAAGTGAAATGTACTCCTATAAAGATAATTCAGGTTTAAAAAAAAAGACATATTTGTACTAATGAACAAAGACAAGTATGATAATTGTCAGTAGAATAATGGGGGAAAAAGACTTTTTTAAAAAGATTTACATGTGCTTGTCAACTGGTGACATTTATAATACACTTTATGGGTTAAATTAATGATTTCTTAATACAATCATTGTCTATAATATATCCTTACCCCCAGTACAATCAATGATTAAATCCCTATAAAATTTTTTATGTAGAAATCTCAATAGAACAGAAAATCTACATTTTAATATTGTTATAGTTCATATTACAACAAAAATATTCTTATAAAACTTCTATTTTTTTTTCTGAGACATTTTTGCTATCAGGCACATGTGCTCATCTGAAAGACAGAGAGAGACAGAGAGACAGAAATTTGCAAGTGGCTTAGCTGGGCTGTTCTGGTTGGTATCTTTCACGAGGTTGTAGTCAGGATATTGCCAAAGCGCCAGACATCTCAAGGTTGTGAAACTTGGCTTATGAATTTCTTTGAGGAAGTAGAGAAATCACCCCCCCAGGGTGGATGGCCACACTACAATCCTTTCTTCTCTATTCTCCTCTTGGGATCTTGGGCACGGGTGTGCACAAGCTCAACTTGAGTTTTAAGCTACCAAGTATGAGATTCAAACCACTGTCGACTACTTGGGAGTCCAGCAATGTGATCATTATGCCATCTGCTGGTCCCATTATCATAAAAGATAATCAGAACTATTTCATCTTATTTTACCTGTTACACTGTTATCTATGACTGTATAACAAATTACACACTCAAAACTTAGTAAGTTCAAACAACAAATGTCTATTATCTCATAATCTCTATAGCTCGGTGCCTCTGGCTTAGGGTCTCTCATAAACTGTTGGCTACAGCTCAACTGGAAGAGGATCCCCTCAGAGATAACTTATTGGAAGAATTCCGCTCCTTATGGGTTGTTGGACTGAAAGGCTTAGGTACTTGCTGGCCGTTGGCTGGAGCGATCATTCCCTTGCCATGTGGGCTTCTCTATAGGGCAACATACAACATGGTATCCAGCTTTCCTCAGGGTAGGCCAGTGAGAGTAAAGGAAGACAAGTAAGATGGAAGCCACAAGCTTTGTGTACCCTAATCTTGAAAGTCATAACCATCTCTCTCTTTGTATTTAACTAGTTAGAAGCAAGTCACTAGATACAATCTACACTTGGATAATTATACAAAGACATGAGTATAAGGACATGAGTTTTGCTAGGAGCCATCTTAAATACCAGCTACTATAGTTATCATCTAAAGGGGTTTCTGCTTCTTCCTAATTACCTAAAGTTTCAGCTATAATCAGAAACTGAGTCTTCTAGAAGAACCAGTAAAAGACCTCAGTAAAGTGTAAGTGTAATACTTTGGCTTTCTGCTGGTTCAAGAGTCTAGATTAGTCTATACTACTGTCCAATGGTTACGGTACTTCCCAAACCAGATTTATCTGGGATCAGTTCATAGACTCTGGCAAAAATGAGCTCCCTGTATCCAAATTATGCCTTATGAAGACATGTCCAACCAAGGTGTATCTTACGCAGCAATGTGATCATTATGCCATCTGCTGGTCCCATTATCATAAAAGATAATCAGAACTATTTCATCTTATTTTACCTGTTACACTGTTATCTATGACTGTATAACAAATTACACACTCAAAACTTAGTAAGTTCAAACAACAAATGTCTATTATCTCATAATCTCTATAGCTCGGTGCCTCTGGCTTAGGGTCTCTCATAAACTGTTGGCTACAGCTCAACTGGAAGAGGATCCCCTCAGAGATAACTTATTGGAAGAATTCCGCTCCTTATGGGTTGTTGGACTGAAAGGCTTAGGTACTTGCTGGCCGTTGGCTGGAGCGATCATTCCCTTGCCATGTGGGCTTCTCTATAGGGCAACATACAACATGGTATCCAGCTTTCCTCAGGGTAGGCCAGTGAGAGTAAAGGAAGACAAGTAAGATGGAAGCCACAAGCTTTGTGTACCCTAATCTTGAAAGTCATAACCATCTCTCTCTTTGTATTTAACTAGTTAGAAGCAAGTCACTAGATACAATCTACACTTGGATAATTATACAAAGACATGAGTATAAGGACATGAGTTTTGCTAGGAGCCATCTTAAATACCAGCTACTATAGTTATCATCTAAAGGGGTTTCTGCTTCTTCCTAATTACCTAAAGTTTCAGCTATAATCAGAAACTGAGTCTTCTAGAAGAACCAGTAAAAGACCTCAGTAAAGTGTAAGTGTAATACTTTGGCTTTCTGCTGGTTCAAGAGTCTAGATTAGTCTATACTACTGTCCAATGGTTACGGTACTTCCCAAACCAGATTTATCTGGGATCAGTTCATAGACTCTGGCAAAAATGAGCTCCCTGTATCCAAATTATGCCTTATGAAGACATGTCCAACCAAGGTGTATCTTACGGGAAAAAATTCCTTCCTATCGCTCATGGTGCTTGATTTTACTTACCCTTGCTTCCTTTCCATCATTGCTCCCTCTACTTCTAGGGTAAAAGTATGCTCTCTTCTCATATTTCCAGTGCTTACTAGAGTGCTTGACATATAGTAGATGCTTGGTAAATATATTTTTATTGCATTGGTAGTATTGAATTAATTTGGCAGTAGATATTATTAAAATACTTTAGTATTCCTGTCATTTCAGCTCTAATTCACCTTTCTGAATTTCTTCCTTTTTTTTAATTGTCAGAGAGTGTGTGTGCTCACCAAAGAGAGACAGAGAGAGAGGGTGAAAAAGCATCCCCCTGATGGGGCGTGGTCACACCACAATCCCTTTTCATCCATTTCTCCATCCTGTTGTGATTTGGGGTGCCCACACATGCATGGAAAATACGTCTTTCAAGCCAATGAGGCCAGGATTTGAATTGTGGTATACCATATGGGATCAGAAGTGGGGAGAACAGATGACTTCCAGGTCCCCCTTTCACTGCCTCCAGCTAAAAAAGATGGAGGTGATGAACATGGAGGAAAGAGAAAGAGGTCAGGAGCTCCAGGAGCAGTATGGTTTTAGATCCTGCATGCAAGGCAGAAATTCCAAGGCAGTAACAAACCCTCAGAGAAGAAAGGATCCAAGGTATAGCTAGGCTGACGGACCAGTGGCAGTCCTACACAAAGCTCCTGTTCTCATGACACTTTGTTGGACAACCAACCAGTGTGAGATGCATTCTTGGGCATTGGGAGAAAGGGGGTGAAGGTGCTAAAAAGATGAATAATAATCTTTTGGAATCAGAGATTAAATTGTTGTAAATTGCGGGAATTTATGTCTGCTACACTTGATTGATTAATTTGTTAGTAAAGTAAAGTTGGCAAACTAATTGCCTAGCAAAACCTAGAAAGGGGGAAAAAAGCTCATGTTTCATTCCATTAAAAGGGAATGTATTACATAATTTTGGATCACAGCCCTGTCACTAATTAGTTGGGTACTTTTGAGAATTATTTCAGTCTTTTTTTGTCTCAGGTATATTATATATTTTAAAAATACATAAAATAATATTATTCACCTTTATGGGTTGATGAGAAGATAAATTGAGATAATACCTATAAAGTTCTCAGCAGTGATAACCATCATAATTAATAGTACAGGCCATTTTTAGGATTAAAGCACCTTATCGTTCATGCAGACCAATTACTGAGTGACCTCATATTGTAATTTTGACAATCCAAAAAATATTTTTCTTACAGTATTCAAAATTAATCTTTCGGGACCAGCAGTTAGTGTAATGGCTATGTCGCTGAACTCCCATGTAGCCAACCGCGGTTCGAGTCTGACCTGGTGGCTTAAGCACACGCCGGACGCGTGTATGTGAGTGCCCAAGATCCTGAGAGGAGAATTAAGGAGAAGGGATTGCAGCGTGGCAATCCCCCCTAGGGGGGTGATTTCTCACTTTCCGTCTCTCTGTCTCTCTCTGTTTTTCTGACGAGCGCACACGCCCTCTAGCAAAAACCTCTCCCAAAAAAATAATCTTTCAAAACTTAAGGAATATTTTAAGGAGAATTTAGCATTATTCATAGAAGAAATGAACAAAAATAGTTCTCAATTTTTAAAAATTCTCAACTAAAAAAAAAATAAAAAGAGTAGGAAGAAAGCCATGTACCCAGAGACCTTTTGAGCATTAAAAAAGTGTTAGATGAAAACACACACACACACACACACACACACACAAATAAGTTATGGATACTGCATATCATCATAACGTCTGAATTAAATTGTATATATTCATATATTATATACACATGCTAGATAAGGAGTCTTTTTTTAATCCAAGATGAATTTATAACCGATATGTCAATGAAATCCAGTTTTTTGATGATAGATAGGATGCCATATATAATGATGAGGAATAGGCTAAAAGCGAGAGCAGTAAATGGCAATCTTCTGACTTACTGTATGTGTCTCTGGAAAGAGTGATGATTTCTCACAAGTAGAGGTGAAGTCAGGGACTATTATCGTCCATATTTAAGTGGTTCTGCTCTTTTTTTCTCACATCCACCAACATGATTAAATAACAATCTGGTATATAAGACTCAAGTTTGGTGACTACAAGTTCATTCCCAGTCAAGTTTATAAATGCTCTGGTGTTTGACTTTAGAGAAGTGCAGAGATAAGGAACAGCACCATTAAGTCAGACCCGGAGAGGGTGGCCCCAGGGAGAAGGCAGTAATATCAAGGAGAGGTAGTGAAGCAAGAATTCCAAATCTGCCCTTAACAGATTTGGCTGTTTCCCAGCCCCAGATAAATCCTAGTCTGGGGTGGGACAGAGGTGCTGTAGGGGCCACCCCTTAAGAAAGTGCTTTAAACCCTTTCAGTCTGAGTGCAGAAAATCCTAAACATGACAGACATTCCAGTAGTTTCACAAGATAATCAAGGGAGACAATTCTCAGGAGAGTCAGGTAAAAGTATTAGAGTCACATTTCTGTTCTAGCATTTCAGTGAAAGGATGGCAGGGGTGCTGTTAGTGTTCCAACCTGTGATCTCAATTGGCATTTTAATTGGGTCTTGGAGTGGGTGGGAATAGAAAGACATCTTTTCAGAAGAAGCAGAATGTCTTAGGATGGCCTAACATTAAAGAACTTCAGACAAGGTCTTAACGTCTTATCTTTTTCTTTTATTAATTTGCCAGTGAGTCAGTTACTGAACTTCTACTGCATTCACAGTTAGGCTTAAGATCCACGATGTTTAATGTCAAATATTTGTTCAGAAGTGTAACAAATTCTTATGTCTAAATAAACCAATCTTAGAAGAAAACAGGTAAGAAAAGTGTGTATGGGAAATCAATATCCTGTCCCCTGCCTTTCTTCTTCCTTCCCTCCCTTCCTCCATTCCCCTCTCTCCTTCTCTTTTAAGGATCTGACAAATACTTAGGTAGTTCTTACGATTCTCATTTTAATGTATTATCTCCTTTAATCACTGTAAGAGCACAATGCAGTGAGCATGAGCCCTCTTTCCAGATGAGGAAACTGAAACTTAGAGAAACAACTTGCCTTAGGCCCCCTACCTACTAAATTGAAGAGGACTTTGCAGCCAGGTCTCCCTAATTTCCACAGTTGTGTTCATCTCTCTACAATTTCTACCTTCCATGGAACAATAAGCCTTTGTGTTAACAATCTTATGCTGTCATTTGATAAACTTTGTTGACTTTTTCTTTTTTTGGTCTTTTCTCATTTATTTTTATTTCTATTTTGATTACTAAAGAAAAATGTTCTATCATTAAAACAACTGTACCTTGACAAGATAATGAGTTAGTCTCAGTTTACAGCCCACCTCCCATGACATGCTATGTATATTTAGCAGGTACATTCTTAAAATGAAACTTAGAATCAGTCCCTTAAAAATTCCTTTCTCACTGGGGAACAGCAGTTAGCGTAATTGCTGTCACTGGACTCCCATGTAGCCAACCATGGTTCGATTCCAGACCTGGTGGCTTAAACTCAAGCTGGGCGTGTGTGCGTGCATGCTCAAGATCCCAAGAGGAGAATGGAGGAGAAGGGATTGCGGCGTGGCCATCCCCCTGGGGGGTGATTTCTCGCTATCTCTCTGTCTCTCTCTGTCTTTCTGGTGAACACATGCGCCCTACAGCAAAAAAACTCTCAAAAAAAAAATTCCTTTCTCACAAAGATTTACAGCATCTCATAGGCTATTATCATTTGAATATGAACCCCAAAATTAGAAGGTTGAGCCATTGTAACAAGATTAAGAGTAAAAACTTGATCCAATTAGACTAGGATTAAGGCCATTAGAGTGGGGCCTCTGTGATTGGGTTCCGGTGGGTGTGAGGTGTGTAAGGAGAAGAAAAAAGACCAAACAGAGAGGCTCTGATGGACACCACGCCTCAGTTCTGCTCTCCACTTTGTGATGACATTGGGACTCTGCCAGACCCCACGAGACCTGGACCTTAGGCCCCCAAATCATAAGCTGAATAAACTTCTATTCGCTTAAATTACCCAAAGTCAGGTGTTTTATGTTAACCCCAAAATGTACTAGATAACCAGCTTTTCCCTATTCCTTTCAATTTGGTAAACTAAACTCTAAAATACATAATACACTTAGGAAAAAAAAACTCTTAGAATTACAATTTTCTTTTTGTCTTCCACATTCTAATACAATAATAAGAGGGGTAGGAAAATAGATTTATGAAATAGTTGAAGAATTACAAAATATACAAGAAGACACATACTTTATTAAAAAACATTTCCAAATAGTTGATTCATTTTCTATGTGTGAGGTAAAACTCCTTTACCTATTTTACTAAATTTAATCCCAGTTTATATATGTTTCCTAGTATAAAAAGTCTATTTTTAAGTTATTTTAAAGTAAGCTATTGCTGATGTATATATAATATATAGCTTATTTTTGTATATTTGTCTTCTATACAAATATTACTGAATAATACCATTCTGATAAAATTAATGGTTAATTCTTCCCTACTATTCTAAGTATCTATTAATATGGTTTGCAAATAATGAAAACTGCCTTGAATAAAAGAGCAACATCTAAGAGCTGGCCAGTGACTATTAGCTAGGCCTTAGAGTTCTGCAAAATATAAACAATTCACAGAACATCAACATCTGACAAGGCCACTCTGTAACCATCATCACTCCAGAAAAAAAGCAAGAGCACTCTTTTATCATATCTGAACAGACAAATTATGAACACAATACCCAAGCCACAAAATAGCAAACACATCTTGATTTTGGATTATTATATATGATCATTGCATTTTTATCAGTTATGTTTTAGCCTTCATCTAGTCTCCCATCCTTCTAGACACGATTTATTAAGATATTCAATCATAAAGTTACCCCTAATTCATGACAGCATCTTATCTAAATATATTGGGTTGTTAGAAAAGTCGTGACGTGTTTCCTATGCAAAAATGCATCATGACTTTTCCAACAACCCAATATAACTCTGCTTCCATAAACCCTCTCTTAAAATTACTTAGTATCAGCCCAAATTACAAAAGTTCTTTTTATCAAAGTATGTTAATGTGAGAAAGGCCCCACTTTAGTTTTCCTAAGCCAACCTCTTCCTTAGTAAGTTGCTAAATTACAGCCAATCACAGCAGCTACACTTTAGTCAATCACAGACAGCCTGCCCTTTAAGCTGTGTTAACATAAACTCCAAGATGTAACCAATCCAATTATCTCTCTGCCTCATTGCCAGACTTCCATGTTTGTACACCACTTTCTCATTCCTGTATATATCACTTTCCCTTTCTGATCATAAATGCGCTCAATCGTGAGACCCAGAGTTCCTTAGAAGCCATTCCAGGATCCCCGATTTTGAATCATGTTTTTTTTTTTTTTTTCTGTTTTTTGCCCAATTAAACTCACTAAATTAGACTGATGAAGTTTTTCTTTTAACATTTCTAATACCTTGTTCCTGAGACAGCTACAATTCTCCATGTGCTCTATTCTTCAGCAAGCTCTCCTCTTGTGCAGTAATGGGTAATATTGCCAATTGTTCAACCACAGGTATCACCTGGTCATCTTTGAAGGACACAGACAATCTCTTCATATAAAGCTTTTTTATTTCTTCCTTTTAAAAAATACATACACACACACACACACACACACACACATGGGCATTGTTTAGATTCTAAAATAACAAAATAACATAGAATAATAATAGTGAGAAATCACCCCCCAGGGGGAATAGCCACATCACAATCCCTTCTCCATTCTCCTCTCGGGATCTTGACAAAAAGTGGAAGAACATGGAAGATTTACTGCTGAGTGAAGCAAGCCAGGCTATGAAGGAGAGACATGGTATGTCCCCACTTAATATATACCGAGTGTCTGTACTCTATGACAGAAACTGATTGACTAAAGGATATAAAAACACAGTATATGGATGTGAATACCTGATACAATGTGTGTGAAAGAGTAGAGTCTGAGGAAGGAAAACAGAGAGGCAAAACATTAATGGGACAAGGAAATGTGGTATTATCTATTGAAGATAATTTTATAATTTTATCAACTAGACAAAGGAGAAAATGTTCAGAAGTTGGAATATTCACTTTGTAAGCTAAATAATGTGATTGAATGTAAAAAAGAAAATGAAATAAAAAATATTTTAAAACGAGTAATAATAGTGACAATAAACATCCTTGTTCAAAGGGCCGGCTCATGTTTTACCATAGAATTTATATTTGTTTCTATTTTTAAATAGGTCTATTTGGGACCAGCAGGTGGTATAATGGTTACATCACTAGACTCCCAATTAGTTGACCGTGTTTCAAGTCCCAGACCCAGCAGCTTAAAACTCACACTGGGCGTGTGTGCCAAAAATCCTGAGAGGAGATTGGAGGAGAAGGAATTGTGGCATGGCCATCCCCTGGAGGGTGATGTCTCATTTTCTGTCTCTCTGTCTCTTTCTGTGTCTCTGGTGAGTGCATGTACCCTGTAGCAAACATCACTCGAAAAAGAAAACAGAGTCCTTATTAAACAAAAACAGTTTTGTTTTGCTTTGTTTTGTTTTGTTTTTAGAGAGGTTTTTGCTATAGGGTATGTGTGCTTGCCAGAAAGACAGAGAGAGACAAAAGACAGAAAGCGAGAAATCACCCCCCAGGAAGGATGGCCATGCCACAAACCCTTCTCCTCCATTCTTCTCTTGGGATCTCAGGCACACACACACAGGTGCCCGGCATGAGTTTAAGCCCCTGGGTCCAGGACTCAAACCATGGTCAACTACATGGGAGTCCAGCAACGTAGCCACTCCTTTACCTATTTTACTAAATTTAATCCCAGTTTATATATGTTTCCTAGTATAAAAAGTCTATTTTTAAGTTATTTTAAAGTAAGCTATTGCTGATGTATATATAATATATAGCTTATTTTTGTATATTTGTCTTCTATACAAATATTACTGAATAATACCATTCTGATAAAATTAATGGTTAATTCTTCCCTACTATTCTAAGTATCTATTAATATGGTTTGCAAATAATGAAAACTGCCTTGAATAAAAGAGCAACATCTAAGAGCTGGCCAGTGACTATTAGCTAGGCCTTAGAGTTCTGCAAAATATAAACAATTCACAGAACATCAACATCTGACAAGGCCACTCTGTAACCATCATCACTCCAGAAAAAAAGCAAGAGCACTCTTTTATCATATCTGAACAGACAAATTATGAACACAATACCCAAGCCACAAAATAGCAAACACATCTTGATTTTGGATTATTATATATGATCATTGCATTTTTATCAGTTATGTTTTAGCCTTCATCTAGTCTCCCATCCTTCTAGACACGATTTATTAAGATATTCAATCATAAAGTTACCCCTAATTCATGACAGCATCTTATCTAAATATATTGGGTTGTTAGAAAAGTCGTGACGTGTTTCCTATGCAAAAATGCATCATGACTTTTCCAACAACCCAATATAACTCTGCTTCCATAAACCCTCTCTTAAAATTACTTAGTATCAGCCCAAATTACAAAAGTTCTTTTTATCAAAGTATGTTAATGTGAGAAAGGCCCCACTTTAGTTTTCCTAAGCCAACCTCTTCCTTAGTAAGTTGCTAAATTACAGCCAATCACAGCAGCTACACTTTAGTCAATCACAGACAGCCTGCCCTTTAAGCTGTGTTAACATAAACTCCAAGATGTAACCAATCCAATTATCTCTCTGCCTCATTGCCAGACTTCCATGTTTGTACACCACTTTCTCATTCCTGTATATATCACTTTCCCTTTCTGATCATAAATGCGCTCAATCGTGAGACCCAGAGTTCCTTAGAAGCCATTCTTAGCACTCTTTACTCTTTTTTTTCTGTTTTTTGCCCAATTAAACTCACTAAATTAGACTGATGAAGTTTTTCTTTTAACATTTCTAATACCTTGTTCCTGAGACAGCTACAATTCTCCATGTGCTCTATTCTTCAGCAAGCTCTCCTCTTGTGCAGTAATGGGTAATATTGCCAATTGTTCAACCACAGGTATCACCTGGTCATCTTTGAAGGACACAGACAATCTCTTCATATAAAGCTTTTTTATTTCTTCCTTTTAAAAAATACATACACACACACACACACACACACACACACACACACACACACACACACACACACACACATGGGCATTGTTTAGATTCTAAAATAACAAAATAACATAGAATAATAATAGTGAGAAATCACCCCCCAGGGGGAATAGCCACATCACAATCCCTTCTCCATTCTCCTCTCGGGATCTTGACAAAAAGTGGAAGAACATGGAAGATTTACTGCTGAGTGAAGCAAGCCAGGCTATGAAGGAGAGACATGGTATGTCCCCACTTAATATATACCGAGTGTCTGTACTCTATGACAGAAACTGATTGACTAAAGGATATAAAAACACAGTATATGGATGTGAATACCTGATACAATGTGTGTGAAAGAGTAGAGTCTGAGGAAGGAAAACAGAGAGGCAAAACATTAATGGGACAAGGAAATGTGGTATTATCTATTGAAGATAATTTTATAATTTTATCAACTAGACAAAGGAGAAAATGTTCAGAAGTTGGAATATTCACTTTGTAAGCTAAATAATGTGATTGAATGTAAAAAAGAAAATGAAATAAAAAATATTTTAAAACGAGTAATAATAGTGACAATAAACATCCTTGTTCAAAGGGCCGGCTCATGTTTTACCATAGAATTTATATTTGTTTCTATTTTTAAATAGGTCTATTTGGGACCAGCAGGTGGTATAATGGTTACATCACTAGACTCCCAATTAGTTGACCGTGTTTCAAGTCCCAGACCCAGCAGCTTAAAACTCACACTGGGCGTGTGTGCCAAAAATCCTGAGAGGAGATTGGAGGAGAAGGAATTGTGGCATGGCCATCCCCTGGA
This sequence comes from Tupaia belangeri chinensis, assembly GCF_000334495.1. Taxonomy (NCBI): domain Eukaryota; kingdom Metazoa; phylum Chordata; class Mammalia; order Scandentia; family Tupaiidae; genus Tupaia; species Tupaia belangeri. Next base: position 967,660 of record NW_006160040.1, on the reverse strand, counting down.
GGGTGATGTCTCATTTTCTGTCTCTCTGTCTCTTTCTGTGTCTCTGGTGAGTGCATGTACCCTGTAGCAAACATCACTCGAAAAAGAAAACAGAGTCCTTATTAAACAAAAACAGTTTTGTTTTGCTTTGTTTTGTTTTGTTTTTAGAGAGGTTTTTGCTATAGGGTATGTGTGCTTGCCAGAAAGACAGAGAGAGACAAAAGACAGAAAGCGAGAAATCACCCCCCAGGAAGGATGGCCATGCCACAAACCCTTCTCCTCCATTCTTCTCTTGGGATCTCAGGCACACACACACAGGTGCCCGGCATGAGTTTAAGCCCCTGGGTCCAGGACTCAAACCATGGTCAACTACATGGGAGTCCAGCAACGTAGCCATTACGCTAACTGCTGGTCCCAACCAGAACAGTTCTACATTTTGAAAAAAAAAAAGCTTATTTTGAAAATGTCAAAAACTTTAAAATGGGTTTTGTGGGATTCTATTGTTAACTTCTCTTGTAAACATATTGGGATGTTATTTTCATATTTCCTTTCATGATTTTTAGGATGAATCTTGTCGACTATCATAAATTATTATTTTAACAAATTCCAGCTTTAATAAATTATGTAATTTGTTCATTTTAGTCATTTAACAAATATTCTTTAAACGCACATATATATTAAACTCTGCCTTAATAAAGATACTACAATTTTTTAAATTACAAAGAGGGTGGTGATGGTGGGTATAAAAGGACAACATTATGAAACCTGTGATGAAGCTATGGTGGTGGTCAAACTAATCCACCTAGGATAAAATTGCATAAAACTAAACATACACAAGAGCTCATATAAAACTGTTGAATTAGGAATCAAGTTGGTGGATTGTGTTAAAGTCAGTTTCCTAGCTGTGATATTATATATGGTTGTTTAAGATATTGCCACTGGGGAAACTGAGTGAAGTATCCATTGGATCTCTCTGTAGTATTTCTTTTTCTTCTCTCTTTTTTTTGGTGGGAAGGGGTGAATTTTTCCATACGCCATACACTCACCGAAGAGAGGCAGAGAGAAGGAAAGTGAGAAATTACCCTGAGGGGAATAGCCAAGTTGCAATTCCTTCTCCTCCATCCTCTTGTTGAGATTTTTGAGCACGCATGCACATGCACCCTGTGTGTTTTTCAGGCCACCAGGTCCAGGATTCAAGCCCACAAAGAGGGCTAAGTGGGATCCAACACTTCAACCACCACACCACCTACTGGCCCTCCATAGTATTTCTTACAGCTTCAGCTTGTTTTAATTATCTTTAAAAGTTTTAAAAAATTATAGTCATTGACATCATATAGAATATGGTCTAGTAATAGAAACAGATTCTAGACATGGCTGTGTAGTTCAAGTCCTGGACCTGGTGGCTTGTAAAAAATGCTGGGTACATGTGTGTGTATGCCCCAAATCCTAAAAAGAGAATTTCTCTCTTAGGGCTTTATGGAGTCACTCTACCCCTTATGGGTTGCTTTTGCACTTTCTCTCTTTCTACCTCTCCAGTGAGCACATATACTCTCTACCAAGTTGGAAAGATACTTTTTTTAATTAAAAAAATAAAACTATATTCAGATTTCACATGGACAATAGATAGAGAAGCCATGGTCCCAGGTGGGGGAGACTAAGGGAAGAATAGATTTGAAGAGGCACAGGAGATGGTTTGTTTCTGGCCTGTGTCTAAGATGAAGTGCTCATGAGACTTCCAAGTGGAGATTGCAAGTAGGCAAGGAGATTACTACAACAGGAATACAAAAAAAAAAGAAAAACCATAGACAGATGTTTTAAGTCTTTGGCATGTTTTTTTTTTTTTTTTTCAAAAAAGTATAGGAAAATGTAATTGAAGTACTTTAATCAGGTACAAAACTTTTGAAATTCATGTAGTTTTTTTATAATATGCATTTTCCACAAACTTTTTGAAGACCCCTAAAATTATAAGTCAAGGGGCTAGTATCACTATTAAGAAGAATGGGATGAAAACATAAAAAAGTATTCCGGAGGAAATTCCTGAAAGCTTGAATAATTACAGGCCATAAAGAGGAGAAAGTACCAGCAAGGAGATTGGCAAGGAGCGGTGAGGGAGAGGAAATCCAAGAGAGATGTTAGGGAAACAGAGGGAAGAGAATGTTCCAGAAAGAAGACAGTAAATCCTGTTCACTTCTCTATTGAGAGGTCAAGTCAGAGTTACAGAAGATGGTCACTGGATTTAGCAACATGGATATTATTTGCAACAGGCTAAGAAGGAGAAGAGACATGCAAAAGGAGATAGGCTTACAAATTTGGACAGAGGAAGATGAAATTGAATTGTAGTTGCATAATGGAAAAAGACATGTTTGGAAAAAATTGTGCATGTGAAACCAGCAGATGGTGTATTGTTTAGATCGCTGGACTCTCATGTATTGAATACTGTTCAAGTCCTCGACCCAGTGGTTTAAACTCACGCCAGGGGCATATGTATGCATGCCCCAAATCCCGAGAGGAGAATAAAGGAGAAGGGATTTCAATGTGGTCATTCTTCTGGGGGGGTTGATTCCTCACTTTCTGTCTCTCCGTCTTTCTCTGGCTCTCCAGTGAGCGCACACACCCTCTAGCAAAAATATCTCTTTAAAAAAAAAAAAAAAAAGGAAAAGACGATGCATGAATTCAGGTTTTTTGCAATAAAATAAATACATACTTTAATTCTTTTTTTTTATGAAATTTTTTCACCTCATCTCATATTTTTGCCACAACAATATGTATAAACACTGAGGAAGGGAGGTTTTAGGACGATAAGGAAAGTATAAGATAGTTGTTGCAGAAGAGGGCAGTGAGTAGACTAAAAAAAGCATTCTAATGACAGAGATAACTGTAAGCTAAATACATGGAAATTATCCAGGTTTTCTCAGGGATAGGAAGACTCACTACTGCAAAAAACATTGGGAGCTATAGGGCTGCACAGCAGTTAGATACAATGCTCTGTTGTACATAGGAGGCTATTACGCATAAGACAGCTCCAGGTTTGTGTCCGGAGACCTCGTGAAACATGTAGGTAGGGGTATGCTAATGAACCAGGGCTGACTGAAGCTGGGGCTCAGTTGCAGTGTCAAGGCCATGATGCTGTCTTTCTCTCACTTGCTCATGGAAGAAATAAACTTTTTAAAATACAGTAAAGATTTTAATCCTTTTCACATTTATTATTATATTTGATATCATAACCATAATATTAAAGTTACAATTATGTTTTACACTTGTAGAAAGACATGATCCTCTATGTCACACACTGGGTTAAATGCCTTTAAACCCCTAATCAAAATTGCAAGTACAAGGAACTTGCAAAATGACTGTGAAGTTTATCTGAATAATAAACATGTGAGAATAGCTAAGAAAATTCTGGGAAAGAAAAAAATGAGTGTGGATTAACCAACTATAATTGTGGCTTACAGCAATAGAAATCTCAATGAAAAGAACACAAAAATAATCATAAGCTTATGGGTAACTTCATGAAGTTGGGCTTTCCAACCAGTGGGAAGAAAATAGTTTTATAACAAAAAGTTTTGGGATACCTGGATAACCATCTGTAAAATAATAAAGCCAGATTTCTACATAACTTCTTAACCTCCAAAATAGATGGAGCAAAGATGCCCATGTGAAAAAATCAACTCTAAATATTTGTATAACATTGTACTAAGAAGATCTTTTAAAATATAAGAAAAATATTTATCACTGAGTAGACAAAAACACACATGTACACATGCATACACACTTTTTTTTTTGGAGAGATTTTCGCTATAGGGTGCGTGCGCTCGCCAGACAGACAGAGAGAGACGGAGAGACAGAAAGCAAGAAATCACCCCCCAGGGGGGATGGTCACGCCGCAATCCCTTCTCCTCCATTCTCCTCTCGGGCTCTTGGGCACGCACGTACATGCGCCTGGCGTGAATTTTAAGCCACCGGGTCCGGGACGCGAACCACGGTCAACTACGTAGGAGTCCAGTGACATAGCCATTATGCTAACTGCTGGTTCCCAACACATGCATACACACTTTTGAGGAGACTCCAAAAGTTCATGGAAAAGGAATTAAACTATGATTTTATTTTGGTGCCAAAATTTTTTTAAATCCATGCAGTGTTTTTTAATAAGTTTCCCATGAAATTTTTTAAAGACTCCTTACATACACACACTCAAACAATGCAAAAGACAAATGTTAAGCTGAGAAAATACAGTCAATTTTTTTAGACAAAAGATTGACCTTTCATAAATCAATTAAAAATATGAAGTATCCCTCCAAAACAGTTTTTAAAATTATAGAGAGCTTTCTCTCAATAAGGACAAAGGCCGGCCACAGAAGCGCATGTTGCTAAGATGCTGTGTTCCACAGACTGGGACCACATGAGAAGCCACGGTTCAATTCCTGATCTAATCTAAAGACCGGTTGTGGTGGCATGCACCTGACATCCCAGTGAATCTGCGAGTCCAAGGCAGAAGGATCATGAAGCAGTGGGACTCTGTCTTTAACAACAAAAAGACGGAAATCACCAACAGGATAAAAAATAAAGCTCACTCGCTGCATCCCTATCTTACCACCATATGTAGGCTGTCTGTCCTGACCTGCACTCACCTGTGTGTAGTCCCTTCCCTGCTCCTCTGAGGACCACCCTCTCACAGCACAGGTGCCTACTCAGGGCCCACTGTCCTTATTCTTTAGTTCACATCTTCTCATTTACATTGTTGCCATGGACAGCACTTCTTAAATGGGTTATTGTATAAAGTTTGCTGCAGTACAAGGAAAACATTTTCAAGTTCACACAAACACTTTTTGGTGATCGTGGTATCTTGAGGATTATAAACTTCACGAGACACCTGGGAATTTCCTGGAAGAGATAGAGGTACAGATCCTGGTTAAAGGCTTGAGCTTTGGAGCCAGACCCATTGTGAAACCTGATTGCGCTGTTATTTGTGTATCTCAGCAGGTGACTCCCCTCCCCTGCCCCCGCCCCTTTCTGAATGTTCGGGATAATGCACCTACCTGCCGTGCAGAGTAGCTAAGAGGACCAAATGATATCAGGGGCTCCTAACTTTTTGTGCCATGGATTCATTGGCAGGCTGGGGAAGCCCTGGAAACCTCTTCTCAGAATAAGATGTCTTCTCTTTATTCATAATGGAGGACATGTGCACACACCTGAGAGTGAAAGACAGGGAGATAGAGAGGGAAATGGGCACCCCACACAGGGTCTGGTCGAGTTGTGATCCTCTTCCTCTGGTCCTCTAGATCTTGAGTTGCTCTCAGTGTGTTCCAGGCTGACTGGGCCAGGGATTCAAAGCAGGGTCACCGCATCGGATCTGACTTCTTCTGAGCAGTGCGTTCCCATTGCACCCTGTAGCTGGCCTCAGAATAATACTTAAAATACATAAAATAAAAGATAAAAATAGTATAATACGAGCCAATCATAGTCACCAAGATGTTTCTAAACACCAATTTATGGTTAGTAATAATTACCTTTAAATAACAAGATCTAAAAGTGAGCGTATATCAAGAGTAAATATCAAGTTTGTGATGAGTGTAAGTATTTCAAGATGTCTGTAACAACTGTGATATCATATGAAAGTGTCTGTAACATCTACTGGTGACAAACATGTAAGTAGTACTAATGTAACCAAGGTTTGCTGTTTGCATGTACATTTGACAAAAAAAAAAAGTTAAATTCCAGTTAAAGAGTTGCAAAAAATAAATACGTAATTTTTTTTCATCCAGATTCAAAGGTCCTCCTCAATTATAGTCTCAGACTTTTTGGACCCCATGTAAAGAGCTTGGATGAAGGGGCCAGCATACATGTTATCATCAACAAATAATTTTTCATTTCTCATTTCTTTTACACACACACACACACATTTCCCCCTTATTTCTCACCCTGTGCCATTTCCCATCCTCTCACCTGTCTCTGGAATCTGCAGTTGCTTTCCATTCCTTTATTCTTTCCCACATTTCATTGATTCATGAAATATCTTAATTAATCTACTTTCAATAGTAAGTTCAGCTGATACACACATATCTATGAACAAATGTTGACTTTAGGCATGAAACTTTGTGGGTAGAATGAATATACTATAAAGTAGCACCTAGCTGAGGCTATATGGCTTAATGTTGTAATTAAGTAGGTATTTTTAATTTTTTTTTTAATTTCAAGAAAGGCAGTTTTAGCTTTAATAAACCAAAATAAAAAATGTAAAGAGAACTTTGCTTAATACTTAAAGCCAGGGAACAAGTTATGATTCTGTTCAAATAGTAGGTACATGGACCAGTCCACAGCTCAAGAAAAGATAAAAATGCTTAACTCTAGAAAACAAAGCATAGAAGATCAGTGTTTTAGTCAAAAATTATAAAATTCTATTTCACCAGTTCAAACTCATGTACTTTTTCGACTGTCATGGTCCAATATTTTCATTTAAATTCTGGAAGATAACGTTCAGCTCTGGACTTGTCTCTACCACTCAGCTGGCCATTTTCTTAGCTGTTTCAGAACTCTTATTTCTGTGTGTCTGATTTAGTTTTCCTGGGATAGCACTCCCTTCGGAACTTCTTGGAGAACTGGTCTGTTGTTGGTAAATTCTTTCAGGTTTTGTTTATCTGAGAATGTTCTTGTCTTCTCTTCCCATATGAAGGCTAATCTTGGATATAGTATTCTTGGTTAAACTTGTTTTTCACTCAACACTTTTGAGTATATTTTCCCATTCTTTCCTTGCTTTCATTGTTTCTGAGAGGTCTAGGATTATGGGATATCCTTTGAAAGTAACTTTTCTCTCTTGTCAATTTTAGTATCTTGTCTTTGTGGTTTTGGTCATTCTGGCTATAATTGTGGTTTTGGTCATTCTGGCAATTTAAGATCTTCTTGGAGAAGATCTTCTTGGGTTGATCCTATTTGGGGTCCTTTGTATTTCTTGGGTCTGGATCTTTGAATGCCTCTCTAGGTTTGGAAAGTTTTCTTTCAGGATTTCATGGAATAGATTATCAGTGCCCTTATTAATTTATTCACCTTCTGGAATATTGATTATCTGGATGTTCAGACTTTTAATGGTAATCTAGTGTTTCTCATATATTGTTCTCATATTTTTTTTTTTTTTGGCTATTTTCTCAGTCTTCATGGTGGATTTTACTAGTCCAGTAATTCTGTTTTCTACATCTGAGATTTGATTTTCTGTACGATCTAGTCTGCTTTTAATACTTTCAAAGGAGGTTTTGATTTCCTGCATTGTAGCCTTCGTCCCCAACAGTTCCATTTGATTCTTTTTTTATGGTGTGTATTTCCTCTTTGAGCTCTCACAAGAACTTCCTCACATCCTGGAACTCATCGGCTCTTTTCTTCTGGAGTTCGTCGTCTTTCTTCTCTTCCATCTCTGTTAGCTTTGTCATTATGAATATTCTGAATTCTTTATCAGACATTTCCATGAATTCCCTTGTATTGTCTATGGATAAAGAGGAGTTATTCTTTTCCCTTGGGGAAGAGGTATTTTCTTGGTTTCTCATATTTCTTGTGCCTCTGTGGTGATTTCTAGTCATCTGATGGGTTATTCGTTTCTTCCTAATTTTTAAAAGTTCAATTTGAATGATCAGAGGAGAATAGGAGAAGGTGGTCTGCAAACTTTTTGGCATTCCATTTTTCTCCCTTTGTGTCACAGATTTAGTGGGAATTGAGGAATATGAGGACCCTAATTGTATTCGGATGTTTGGCTACTTTTCACTTAGACCTGTCTAGACAATGCATGGAGGCAGGGTGACTTCTCAGCAGAACATCTTCATTGTTCTTATCCCTAGATAAGAGCACTAGATCTCAGCTCTCACGGTGGATTTGGTCTTCTTCTGGCCTGCCCTTTTTGCCTCTCCAGAGTGATTTCTCAGCAGAACATCTTCATTGCTCTTATCCCTGAAAGCCAATAGTGCCAATTTTTTAAGTGAAAAAAAAATCAAATTTCAGTAATTTCTTATGACTTGGTCTACTATAAACAGACTTTAAAAAGTTTATGAAAGAAACAGAACTGAGGTGCGAGTTTATTTCTGTTAAAAAAAAAATTGAAATCCAGGCATAGATGACAACACATTTTCCATAGAATTTTTCCCCTAAGATTTTAATAAAAATAACTTAAAGAAACACACCATACAAAAAAGTTACAAAAACACCAAAGTATAGGCAGGCAATCAAAAATGAGAATTATTTTTAAAAGAGAAACACAATAGAAAAGAAAATTAAACCATTTTTACATACTATTTATACATTACTTGTAAACCATAGCAGTCAAAGCTTCCTGAACATTGACAAAAACAAAACAAAACAAAACAAAACAACAGAGAACTTTTTGGTCTTCCATACATTCTCTTGAAATTCTGCCAGGTGTTCAAGATGAGGAGCACAATCTAACATTTCATAGTCCCTTGCTTCATTTAGATGCAGGGAAAACATAAATGGCCTTTCAGGATTCTCAGGATGCTTGGGGTTAGTATCAGTGAATATAAACTCCAACTTATCCCCATAAATTTTCCTGATTTCTAGTCCAAGTCAATCTTTATACAAATCTACAGATTTCTGCAGCTTTTCAACCTCTCTTCATTAGCTTTGTTAGCAGTGGGAATAGCTTTCCTTCTTAGAATATTTTTCCTTAAGGTCCTGGATGTTTGCAGCCAGAACTTCCAGTTCCTGCTTTTTGCTTTTTACTTCAGCAACCAACTTAAACAAGTTTTCTTTCTTTTCTTTTTTTTTTTCTTGAAAGAGTTTGTTGTGTCTGCAGATCTGATTTTGATATCCCAGGACATCTCAATCATTCACTCTTCTTCCTTTAATTTCAGAGACAGCTTTTCTGCAAATGTTTTAATGGAATCCTTGTAGGCATCTCTTAGTCCCACTATCTGACAGGAAGTGTCACTGACAGTACTTCTGAATTTATTCCAAAATTCATTTATGCCTTTATCAAATAGTTTCATTTCGTCCTCTACCATTTTGTAAGACAGCTCTTCACCTGCATGCCTGAGTCCTTTCACCTTCCCCACCAGATCTGCACTGCCCCAAATAATATCCTCCCTTCAACTCACATAGACCTTTTGAAGACTTCATATAATTTAGGAACTCTATAAAGTAACATGTGAAACTATGTTAATTCTTCAATATATACTATAAGGATTTTTTTCCTCCTCAAAAAGTATATACTAGGTTAGTGGGTTTTTTTTTTTTTTTAAAGCATGAGCTATTTTTAAGTTTGTTTGAGGATTTCTCTTGGTTCTTTCCAGTAGTTGCTGACAAAGACAAATGGACATATTGTGGGGTTATTCTAAGATTTATTATGCTTCTTAACATACACCTTTATCTTCTTAATTATAGAACATTTGTTATGTCTGGGATTTACTCATTCCTAATGATTCATTTAGACAAAAAAAAAAAAAAAAAACTCTTCATGTTGCCAAATAGTTTAGTCTTATTAATTTGGAAGAAGTCCATGACCTAGCCACATTTAGGAGTTACACATAATTTGGAAATATATTTTAAAGAAGGTGCTTCAATCACCTCATATGAGTATCTCATATGGTCATGGAAGTAACATGTCCACCAAGTAGCACTACACATCGTCACATTGAAATAATGGAGTAAGAAACGGTGTTCAGTTCTCTGATGGAAATGCAAGTTCTTACAGCAAAGTGTTATCATTGCCATTGACTTTCCTATAGCCCTAGCCTGATGGTAAAATCCAAGATTAGAGAATCTTCTCTCCCTGGTTTGTTATGGCATTCCCAGTACTTAGTCCTATGCTGGCAGAGTAGACACTCAATAAATATTTGTTGACTAAAAGAATGAAGAGATGAAGAAATCTAAGCCCCACCAACTGTTTTTCTTACCTCCAGCTATAGAAGTCAGTGGACTAGGAGTTAGCAGGTGGCTTAGTGGTTAAGGGTCTGGACTCCCACATAGTCATTTGCAGTTCAAGTCCTGGTTCAGGTGGCTTGAAACTCACCCTAGATGCATGTGTGTGCATGGCCAAGATTCCAAAAGGAGAAGGGACTATGGCATGGCCGTATCTCTGGGGGATGATTTCTTGCTTTCTGTCTCTCTCCAGTAAGTGCACATGCCCTATAGCAAAAAAAAAAAAAAAAAAAAAAATAGTCAGTGGGAGAGGGTTCCAGTTAGGTTTTCCTTTGACATTCCATGTTAATTCCATGTTAACAGCACTCTCAGCAATACTATTAATTAAATAAAATATAATTAAATGGGATAGAAATTAATTTTGTAATTATTGAAAAACATGAGGGTGGAGATTGAACACTCTGTGAAAAGGGGACAAAAGATGTGTTCATCGATTAAACCTATAAATAGGATTGCAAGGATAGTGTTTGACTTGAGAAAAGAACACCTCTCAAGCATTGTGAAGTTATTGAGAGACTTCTGCCTCCATGCAAACTGCCAATTGTACTATTAAAAATTGACAGTTTATTATGGAAAATATTCCCACAAGAAATATTAGGTAAAATATTTACAATTTACTCAGAAGTAAATCATAAAAACACTTGATATATAGTAAGTGCCCCAAAATAACAATAATTGGGTTATTTAATGTAAATAAGAATTAGTATGTCACATAATCCTTTTCATTTTTCTCAAAATTTGTGCAAAACTCAAGCATCTTTTCATGTTTATTAACCATATCCATTTTTTTTACCCTGAGCCATCTTTTTTCCTTTCTTCTTCTTCTCCTTTTTTTGTTAGTTTTTTTAATATTACATTTAATCACATATATCTTTACAATGTATAGTTTTTTCCAGCATGACTACCATGCCTATCAGTCAAGACAAAGTCATTACTATCCACATCATCATCATCAAATAGCTTTTCATGTTTTCTCAGATTATTATTATTATTATTCATTCTTATTATTTTTTAAAACATTCAATCACTGTATTTCACTTAGCTTGTAAAGATAATTAACCTAACATGAAATACTTCTCAGACCATTCTAGCTGAGAATATTATACATGTTATCATTGACAGATAATAAACCATTGCTGTGTCCCACAAATGTCATGCCTCTCTACTTTTTCTCCTGCTTTCCTTCTCTATACTCTTCCCTTCCCCCCTCACCATTTCACACTGTCTTCAGCATCTATAACTACTTTTACTGATTTTATGTCCTCCAATATTTCAATTCCTACCATAGAGTACGGGTAGTCAATATATATTAAGTGGATACATATATTTCTTTCATAGCCTGACTTGCTTTGCTCAGCAATAAATCTTCCATATTTGACCACTTTCTATCAAATGCCAGGGTCTTGTATGGCTGAATACTACTCCATAGAGTATATGTACCACACTCTGTCAATCCAATCATCTGTTTGGACATTTGGGTTGTTCCATGTCTTAGCAATCAAGAATAATATTGCAATTAACACTGATGTGCAAGCACTTTTCTGACCGAGCATTCTCCTGTCCTTTGGGTAAATACCGTGGGATTGCTGGATCAGATGGTAGTTTTATTTGTGAGCTTTGAGGAACCTCCATATTGTTTTCCACATTGGCTGGACCAATTTACATTCTCACCAACAGTGTAGGAGAGTTCCCCTTTCACCACAACCCACCAACGCTTATCACTTTTTGTATTTTTAATCTCCACCATTCCGACAGAGGTTAGGTGGTATCTTATTGTGGTTTTAATCTGCATCTCCGTTTTTATGAGGGATGTTTGGCATTTCCTCATATGGTTTTTGACTGTTCATGTGTCTTCTTTAGAGAGATTTTTGTTCAGCTCATTTTCCTATCTTTTAATTGGGTTAATCTTTTTTTTTTCCTGGTAAGCTGCTTAAGTTTCCTCTGTATTCTAGTTATCAGTCCCTTATCTGAGGAATAATTTACAAAAATATTCTCCCATTCCAAGGGTTGTCAATTTACAGTAATTACTGTGTTCTTTGCTGTGCAGAAACTTCTTAATCTGATATAGTCCTGCTTGTCTACTTTAGGGATTATTGTCTGTGCTTTCAGAGTCTTATTTAAGAAGTCTTGGCCAACCTCAATGTTTCCCACAGTTTCTCCAATGTTTTCCATCAGTAGTTTTATAGTTTGAGGTCTTAGGTTCAGATCTTTGATCCATTTTGAGTTGATTTTTGTTAATGGTGAAAGTTGCAGATTCAGTGTCATCTTTCTGCAGGGGGATACCCGGTTTTTCCAGCACCATTTGCTAAAGATATTTTCCTTTCCCACTGGATTGATTGGTATCCTTTGACAAAAATCAGTTGGAAGTAAGCTTTGGGGTTTATTTTTGGAGTCTCTATTCCATTGGTCAACCTGTCTAGTTTTATAGCAATACTATGCTGTTTTGATGATCACAGCTTTAGAGTATATTTTGGGGTCAGCGAGTAATATGCCACCCACTCCGCTCTTCTTACATTGTATTGTTTTGACAATATGAGGTCTTTCGTGATTCCAGGCAAATTCTATGATTGTCTTTTCTAGATCTGTGAAGAATGTCTCTGGTATTTTGATTGGAATTGCATTAAATATATAGATTAATTTGCCAAGAATTGCCATTTTGATTATATTAATTCTTCCAATACAGGGACATGAGATGTCCTTCCATTTTTTTGTGTGTCATTGCAATATCTTTTTTAAGGCTTACATAATTTTCTTTGTAAAGGTCTCTGACTTCCTTAGTTTCCTTTATCCCTAGGTATCTTATACATTTTGTGGCTATAGTAAAAGGGATTTCTTTCTTCAGATCTACCTTGTCCAATTTATTGTTTGTATATAGAAATGTTTTAGATTTTTGGATGTTGATTTTGTATCCTGACACTTCACTATATTTATTTATTACTTTGAGAAGTTTTTCCATGGAAATCTTTGCATCTTCTAAGTATACCATCATTTTATATGCAAATAAGAATATTTTCAACTCTTCTTTGCCTATTTTAATGCCTTTCATATTATTCTCTTTTCTGATTGCATTGGCTAAAACTTCCAGCACTATATTAAAAAGTAGTGGAGAATAGTGCACAGCATTGTCTAGTACCAGTTTTTAGTGAAAAAGTTTTTAGCTTTTCCTCATTCCGTATGTTAGCTATAGGTTTTTTATATATGGCTTTCATTGTGTTGAGAAATAACCCTTGTATACCAATCTTGCTGAGAGTCCTAATCATGAAGGGATGTTGTATTTTATCAAATGCTTTCTCTGCATCAAATTGAAATGATCATATGGTTTTTGTTGTTGTTGTTGTTGTTCGTTTGTGTTTTGAGAGGTTTTTGCTATAGGACACATGCACTTACCAGAAAGACAGAGAGAGACAGAGAGACAGAAAGTGAGAAATCACCTCCCAGAGGAGATGACCATGCTGCAATCCCTTCTCCTCCATTCTCCTCTCTGGATCTTGGGCACGCATGCAAACGCACCTGCTGTGAGTTTTAGCCACCCGGTCTGTGACTCAAACCATGGTTGATTACATGGGAGTCCAGCTACATAGCCATTACACTAACTGCTGGTCCCAATGATCATATAGTTTTTAATCTTTCTTTCTGTTAATATGGTGTATTATATTTATGATCTTGTATATGTTGAACCATAAGTATCTTGCTGAGAATTTTTGCATCTATATTCATCAGAGATATTGGTCTGTAGTTTTCCTTTTTTGTCATGTCTTTATCTGTTTGGGGAATGAGAATGATTGAGGCTTCATAAAATGAGTTTTGGATGTTTCCTTCCCTTTTAGAAATAATTTGAGTAGAATGGGAGTTAATTGTTCCTTTAAAGTTTTGTAGAATGTAGAAATGAAGCCATCAGGACCTGAGCTTTTCTTTGTTGGAGATTATTTATTACTGATTCAATTTCATGACTTGTTATGGGTCTATTCAGGTTTATGTCCTCCTGATTCAATCTTGGTAGATTATATACATCCAGGAATTTTTCCCATTTCCTCCATGTTCTCTTGTTTATTGGCATATAGTTGCTCATAGTATCCTTTAATGATGTTTTGTATTTCTATTGTCTGTTGTAATGTTACCTTTTCATTACAAGTTTATCTAATTTCTTTCTTTTTCTTTATCAGTCTAGCTAATGGTGTGTTGATCTTATTGATCTTTTCAAGAACCAACTTTTGCTTTTATTTATTTCCTGCATAGTTCATTTACTTTCTAGTTCATTTATTTCTGCTCAAATCTTCATTATTTCTTTTCACCTGGCATTTTTGTTTTTTTGTTGTTGTTGTTTTTCCAGTTCCCTGAGGCATGACGTTAGGTTGTCTATTTGCCACTTTTCCATCTTCTTCTTATGCACACTAATTGCTATGAATTTCCCTCGTAGGACTGCTTTTGTAGTGTCCCATAGAGTATGGAAACTCGTGTATTCATTATAATTTGTTTCCATAAATTTTTAAATTTCAGACTTAATTTCTTCAGTAGTTAAGTAATTCATAAGTAGGTTGTTTAGTTTCCATGTGTTTGTGTATTTTTGAGGATTTTTCTTGAAATTAATATCAAGTTTAATTCCATCATGGTTAGAGAAGATGCTGGATATAGTTTCTATGTCTTTGAATCTGTAAAGGCTTAATTTGTGTCCTATCATATGGTCAATCTTTGAAAATGTTCCATGCAAGGGTGAGAAAAATGTATATTTTGTGGTCTTGGGGTGGAAAGTTCTATAGATGTCTGTCAAGCCTATTTGATTTATAGTATCATTTAGGTCCTGTATCTCTCTGCTTACTTTTTGTCTAGAAGATTTGTTTAAAGGAGATAATGGAGTGTTGAGATTCCCCAACAATTATAGTGCTGCAATCTATCTCTCCTTTTAGCTCTAGCAGTCTTTCCTTCACATATTTATGTGCTCCTGAGTTGGGTGCATAGATATTTAAAAGCATATGTCTTCTTGATGAATTAGCCCATTTACTATTATATAAAGCCCTTCTTTGTCTCATTTTACAGTTTTTGTCTTAAAACCTATTCTGTTTGAAATCAGTATCACAGCTCCAGCCCTTTTTGATTTCCGTTTGCATGGAAATCGTTTGCATGCATATCTTTTTCCAGCCCTTCACCTTTAGTCTATATATGTCTCTATCCATAAGGTATGTTTATCCATAAGGTATGTTTCTTGTAGGCAATGGATAGAGGGTTTCTGGTTGTTTTCTTTCTTTTTCTTGTTCTTTTTTTTCTCCATTCATCCAGTCTGTGTCTCTTGATTGAATAATTTAATCCATTAACATTCAATGTTATTATTTATATTTCTGGACATGTGCCTATCATTAATTGAGCCATATTTTTGGTTTTGTTGTGTGTGTGTTTTTTTCCTTTTTTTTTTTTTTTATTTGTCTATCTGCTTTTTTAGTTTTCCTAGTATAGCACTCCTTTCAGAACTTCTTGAAGAGCTGATCTAGAGTTGGTAAATTCTTTCATGTTTTGTTTATCTGAGAATGTTTTTTTATCCTTTTTAACCATATGAAGGATAATCTTGCTGGTTATAGTATTCTTGTTTGAAATTGTTTTTTGTTTTTTGGGGGTTTTTTTGAGAGTTTTTTTTTTTCCACTATAGGGCGCGTGTGCTCACCAGACAGACAGAGAGAGACATAGAGACAGAAAGCGAGAAATCACCCCCCAGAGGGGATGGTCACGCTGCAATCCCTTCTCCTCCATTCTCCTCTCGGGATCTTGGGCATGCACACACACTCGCCCGGTGTGAGTTTTAAGCCACCAGGTCCAGGACGCGAACTGCGGTCGACTACGTGGGAGTCCAGCAACATAGCCATTACACTAACTGCTTGTTCCCGAAATTGTTTTTAATTTAACACTTTGACTATATATCCCTATTCTTTCCTTGTCTACATTGTTTCTTTTTTTGTTATTATTATTAATTTTATTTATTATCATAATCTTGGTTATATTACATTGAATCACATATAACTTTACAGTGTATTACATTTCTTTTTTTTCTTTTTTAAAAATTTATTTATTTTTACATTTTTCCACAAACATTTACTTTACATATCAAAAAATTTTAGCTCATACTTCATAGTTGACAGTTTACAAACAACTTTCAATATTTCAAAATACTGAATTTTAAAGATAATGTTCAAAATATTTCTTATAATTTTGTATAATTTTATCACACTATAACAACAGAAGCAGTATGGTTTCAAATTTTTTTTTTTTAGAGTGCAGACACTCAGTATATATTAAGTGGGGACATACAATGCCTCTCCTTCATAGCATGGCTTGCTTCACTCAGCAGTAAGTCTTCCATATTCATCCACTTCCTTTCAAAAGCCAGAGTTTTGTTGTTTTTTTATGGATGAATAGTATTCCACTGAGTATACATGCCACAATTTTTCTAACCATTCATCAGTTTGTGGGCATTTAGGTTGTTTCCATGACTTAGCAATCGTGAA
Source organism: Tupaia belangeri chinensis (assembly GCF_000334495.1). NCBI lineage: Eukaryota > Metazoa > Chordata > Mammalia > Scandentia > Tupaiidae > Tupaia > Tupaia belangeri. The sequence goes on along the minus strand of NW_006160040.1, from coordinate 951,278 downwards.
AAGTGCTGCAATAAACATCCACGTGCACGCGCTTTTTCGATTAAGTATTCGTCTGTCCTTTGGGTAGATACCAAAGAGTGGGATTGCTGGATAATATGATAGTTCTATTTGTAGATGTCTACATTGTTTCTGACAAGAGGTCTGATGTTAACCTGATGGAATAAACTTTGTAAGTGACTTGACATTTCCCTCTTACCAATTTTAGTATCTTGTCTTTTTAGTATCTGTGGTTTTGGCCAATCTGGCTCTGATGTGCCTTGGAGAAGATCTTCTTGGATTGATTCTATTTGGAGTCTGATGTATTTCTTAGATCTGGATATTAGAGATCTTAGATCTTGAATGCCTCTTTAGGTTTGGAAAGTTTTCTTCCAGGATTTCATGGAATAAATTATCAGTGCCTTTATTATTTTCTTTCTCTTCTGGGATACCAATTATCCAGATGTTTGGGGGCTTGATAGTATCTAGTATTTCTTGTATATTATCCTCATTTTTCTTGCTTGTTTTCCCAGCCTTTTAGAGAATTTTTTCTAGGTCAGAGGTTTTGTTTTCTACATTTGATCTTCCATGTGATCTAATCTACTTTTTATACTTTCAATGGACATTTTAATTTTCTGTATCACATTCTTCATCTCTAATAATTCCATTTGATACTCTTCTATGGTGTCTATTTCTTCTTTCAAAACATGAAATGACTTCCTCACCTCCTGGAGCTCATTGTCTCTTTCTCTTGCATCTCATTTAGTTTGGTCACTATAAATATTCTGAATTGTTTATCTGACATTTCCATAAGTTCCATTATGTTGTCTGTGGGCTATGAGGAATTGATGTTTTCCCTTGGGAAGAGACATTTTGTGGGTTGCTCATATTTCTTGTGCCTCTGCAATGGTTTCTAGTCACCTGGTGATCTATATGTTCTTTCTTAAATTATTCAAGGTATTTCTGAGCATTCAAAGGTGTGCAGGAGTAGACAATTGGAGATCTCTCTGCTGCTCTGCCTCCCTGTTGCTCATCAGCAGCTTATACTGTTGCCACTGCTCCTGGGTGATGCAAAATTCTCCCTGTTTCTAGAGAACAGGTGTGCCTGAAACTGAGCTGCTAAGCTTTACCTCAGTAACAGTGATTGTGCAGCTATGCTTTGTGCACAGTGCACCATAGAAAACACCAAAGTCCTGGGAGTTCAAAGGTGAATGGGGGAGTGAATGAGCCAAGAGCCCAGCTGTAAAGCCTTCTAGTCACAGGCATCCTGCCATCCAGCAAAGTCCTTTGCTGGAACGGCTGTCCAGATGGGGCAGGGAGGGGTACAAATTTGTCTCAAAGTCCCAAGAAACAAACCTGAGAGTCCACAGGTGAGTAGGAAAGGAAAGGGGATGAGTCACAGTTCCCAGCCATTAAGCCCTCCAGCTGCAGGGAGCCTGCCATACCTCCTTTTTATTTTTTAAGACTGAGTCTTGGGACCAGCAGTTGGCATAATGGCTATGTCATTGGACTTCAATGTAATTGACTGTGGTTCGAGTCCCAGATCCAGTGGCTTAAACTCATGCTGGGCACGTGTGCATGCATACATAAGATCCTGAGAGGAGAATGGAGGAGAAGGGATTGTGGCGTGGCCATCCCCCCAGAGGGTGATTTCTCGCTTTCTGTCTCTCTGGGTCTCTCTGTCTTTCTGGTAAGCGCACACACTCTATAGCAAAAACCTCTCCAAAAAAATAAAAAAGACTGAGTCTTTCCATGCCAGGACCCTTTTGCCCCAGTCTCCCAGCTGAAACTACAGACATATGCCCCCATGCCCATGCCTTTTTTAGTAGTGTCTTGCTGCATTGTCCAGGCCAGCCTCAAGCTCACAGTCCTCCTGCCTCAGCCTCTCCAAGACCCTGGGGTTACAGGTGCAAAACACCTCAGTTAGCCTTTAGGTTGGACTGAGAATCAAACCTGAACCTCCCATGTGTTCCCAGCCTGTGAAGTGAAGCATCTTAGGACCATGCCCCATTTTTCCTAGGTCCTCTGCTTTTTTATTTTTTTAATATCTGTTTTTATCCTCTCTTTTCTCTTCTATATCCATTCAGTTTCTAATTTATATTTCTCTCCTGCTTCTCCATATCCTACTCAATTTTCATTTTAAAATGAGAGAAATATGTCAGATATGAGCAGATAAAATTGAGGCTTATGCATTTATTCATCTATTTGTGCTCTCACTGATTTTTACATGTAATAAAAAGAAATGAAGTTTACAAAGGCAGAGGTTGCCCCACCTAACTAGGAAAGCACTAGTGATTCCATATTTCTTTCTTTGTTAGTATATGCATTATTTATACTTATTTACACAGATCCTGGGCTAGGTCCAGGGGAACCCAACTACTCTTCTGTGTTTCCAGGGTAAAAAAATATAACAAACACCACTTCTCCAAACACTACTCTTCTATTTTATGTAGCAGTAGATGTAGATTTGATAGCTAATTTCATGTTAATTAAAGAACAATGAGGATCCCAGGACACTGTACCATTACTGGGACACTGGCTGGATCATAACTGCTAGAGCAGCCATGTTGATGAGCTCCCACTGTTGCTATTACTTCTCTTGATTGATTGCCATGAGGTTGCCTCTGTCATGGTGATTTAGAGACCATGATTCTTCATTCAGTGTCCAAAGTTTAAATTCCCACCTCCATATTCCTAGCTAGCTCATCTTGGGCAAGTTAGTTAACATCTCTGTGTCTTAGTTTCTTCCTCTGAAAAATGAAATTGATAATATTACTCTTCTCATGAGGAGGTTGGAAGGACTAGAGATGTTTTCAAAGTACTTGGCACATCATTCAATAAATGATAGCCATCTTAATCATGACTAACACCATTATTTTCTCTGTGCTTCTGCTTTGCCCTTTATGTCTCTTTGCTACCATTAGCTTCCACTTCATTGAGGAAAGGAAATGTTCAGGGATCAGTAAAGATAACATTTCTCTTGTCACTTACAGGTTTTTACTGGCAGAGGACATGATGAAACAAATTTATCCAGCTATTTGGACAGACAGGAAAAAAAAAAAAAAACATCTAAGAAGGGTTGTCTCTCTCAGCAACAAAAGCGTGTGCTTCCAGAGGGAGTACCCCTCCAAGGAGAGATGAAACCTTTGTTGCCAAGAAATTCTAAGTTTTCCTAATCATGTGAACATAAATAATTAACTATGTTAAAGGTATGGATATTAGAACTTCAGTCTCACAGCATCCTTGAGGCTTATGCTCTAGAATCAGTGTAGAGTTGAAACCACATAATGATGATGGGCTTCCAGTCATTTAAGCCCATTTGATGAACTCAAAATGGAGAAGTTAGAAAAGTAGCATATATTGAGCACTTCCTCTGTATCAAGCACTTATTACCTATTAGGAGATTTCTTAAAAATATATTATCCTACTAAATCAGCCCAATAGCACTATGAATTAGGAATTGTAGCTCACTTTTAATAGATGAGAATATTGAATTTAGCAAAATTCAATGTGTGAAAAATAAAACACAGCCAAAAAAGACATAGTATTAGGATTTGAACACTGGTCAGTGTGACTGTAGGACCCACATTCAGTCACACATTCCACCCTGGGTACCTGTATGTTAAATGTGCTCATAAAGGTGCTGAAGGACACTAGCTCACATGAGAAAACTGCCTTCCCACCCACACCACATCCCCCATCACAAAGTAGTTTATATTAATTATCACTGGCTTTCACAAACCCATATGAGATTGAAATTATTATTACAATCTTTTTAACCTTGTTAGTACCATAATCATTGTTAAAACTGCCAAGAATCCATAACCCCAGAACGAAATGCTATGCCAAAGGTTAAGCAAAAATTAGAAAGTGAGTGATTTGACTAAAAAGAACATGCTAACCCTTAGATTTCTCTGGATAAGAGTCACATCATTCCAGTAGACTCAGAATTTGTCATTTGCCAAAGTCCACAGGAGGGAAGGTGTTATCTTTTTCTGCTGAACTCCAGGTTCACTAGACAGGGGATATTGCAGAAAAAGAAAGTCAAGAGGTTATCTACCACAAACATTAAAAGACTCTGAATAGTCAGGGAACAGTGTTTGAGATGAAATTCTCAAAGATCTTATCATTGGACTAATGGTTTTAAAAGTGAACTTTTTCCTTCTATTGGCATTCATGAATCATTCCATAAATGACTGCCCAGGATTATACTGAGTCTGAGTATTAACCATTTCATAGCTCTGTATCCATGTTTGCCCATGAATCTCCTCTTCTCAGAAACAAATTTTTCATACTATGTCCTCCTGCCTGACATTTTAAATCAAATTAAGCTGAGCTCTGAAAGTGCCTTGGGCTTGTTCAATAAAGCTAATCCAATAAAGTCAACCATAGTCTTAAAAACATGGTCCATATCTTCATTGTTGATATGTAATGTTTTCTCTTCTAAATTTCCTACCCAAAGATACTTTGCTTCTAAGAAAGTATTCATTTTTCAATTATTCATTTTTCATCCAGTCAATAGCTTCTTGTTTTCTAGCAATAGCCATGCCAGAGGGGATTTGTTCTTTTGAGTCAAGGGGTTATACAACCAGTGGAAACAGCCACAGACCAACTCCCATGAAGACAAATAGTCCTCAAAGGAAAGTTAGCCAGCAAATGAAGTTGTCAAAGAACTGTCACCTGGAAAGTTGAAAATTCTGAGTATTTTTCTCCTGGGATGTGACTCTGAACAAGTACAGTAATTCACTATTTCGAAAAAGTAGTAGCGGAATATCCAAAATAAAAATCTTCCCAATATAGATAACCAAAGAAAGACCAGCTCATTTATCTCTCTGTGGTCAGTTTGTCTTCTGTGAACTGGAGTAGAGCATCGCTAATAGTCCACATGGTTCTGGGGTTGATTCTGATTCTGTAGCTGGGGCTATAGTTGTCCTCAGAGTAATCTTCTTCTAGAGCCAGTTGGAGACCTCACAAGTATTGATAGATTAAATGAGGAAAAATATTTGTTGAATATTTGAGAAGAGTTAGAATTTTCATCTTTCTGGAGCTTTTCTTCTTTTCCTTCCAATTGGCATTTGTAATAGCATAAGAACAATTTTCTAAATAAAGAGGCAGAAAGAAAGGCCACATTAACAATATCACTCAGCAGACCTTCCTAATCTTAAAAAGTCAATATCACGTATTATTTCACTCAGAAAGGGTTTACCAATGTCTTTTATATACTAGATTCTGTGCTGAGAATTAAGAAAATGCACCAAATGTTGTCTAATAAAAGACAAAAATAATTCAATTTTTAAATTTATATAACCACTCTATCTTTTAATACTATTTTTGATATAGTGCAGATAAGAGAATACAAACAAAAACAACATTTTTCTCCACATAACTTTGAAGTGAGAAGAAATTGTAGTCATTAATGCAGTCATGTGATGACCAACATATTGACCAGCTGTTCAACCATTATGTCAAAGTCTTCACTCAGTTTTGAAATACTAAAGGGCCACGTCTGTCCTTGGCCCAAGCATACCATTCTCATTAGTATGAGTGGGATATAGTCTTCCAAGCAAAGGGCAACTTTCAGCCCCAATTCTGTAAGAAAAAACCTGATTCATATCAACATTATCTTAGTCCTGGCTTCTCATAAGCTAACTTATCTTATCTATCATGCACCTTGACAAGTTTTCTGTTTTTACCAGTCTGACTATACAAGGCTTTGTCTAAAACTCTTGGATGATAAGGGCTTTCATTCTCATAAACATGTTTAAGCCTTATTCAATATCAAGTAAATCTAGATGGAACATTTATTTAGAAAAAAGTTAAGCAGAGATTGGGAATGTTTGTGGACTAGCAGTGTCAGGCAAAGAGAATCTATGTCAGAAAAATAACTATCTGCTCTTAATTGTATCAGAAAACTAGATCTGCAATTCACTACTTACAGCCCAGGGAAAGTCACCTGAACCAATGTTTTCCTAAATTCTTCATTCTAGAGTTTCCCACCCATTGACTGAAACTGATGCTATGGGGGAAAAGAATGCAAGGAAGAGGGTGCAGAAAGATTATCCTTAGTCATACTAATAAAGCGAGAGAAAGAAAAGAGAGTGACAGACTCTAGTAAATATATTAACTCATCAAGAATGTCCATGTTTAATGTCAGTTTCCAGAAGATGAAAGGAAGGTGTGACAGGGAGAAGGGGACACAATTGCTCTGATGGTAGCTCTCAGGGACGAAAGATCAACATGAAAGCAAAACTGCTGGAGTCATTCAGCTTTCCTACAGTCGCATTCTAGCAGGGGCACAGTGGCCTCCACATTTTCAGTGTGATGGTAGAAATGTCCAGTAATGTCGAGCCCTCTAGGCTTTCATAACATCATTTGAATTCCCAATACAAGATGAAATTTAATTAGGAGCTAGTTGTTTTCATCCTACTGATGAAAATCCTGAAACAAAGGAAGAATTAACAAATTATTCATAGTCACAAGACTAGTAAGTGACAAAGCTGTGACTCAAAGCCCTCTCTTCTGATTCTACACCCTGTGCTCTCTGCGTAGGATCTCAGTTGCTGCAGTAATCTATTTTGTGATGAACTCTAAGGTGTACCGTTAACACATAAAGGATTCAAGTGGAATTGTGAAACTAGCATCTAAGATAAGCCAAGGAGTGGCCATAAATGTTAAATGAGATTTCTGTCTGCTAAACTGATTCATATGACACCCTGATTTTAGCCTTCTTAGAGATGACCTATGGGAAGACAAGCTGCTTATAGCCCCAACACCATGACTTTGCCTGACCCAATTTCAAACCAAAAGACTGGGAAGCTGTATATTGAGTTGACATGAATCAAAATATGAATGGTATGGGTGCGTGTGTGTGTGCGTGTGTGTGTGTGCCCACACACACGCGCACACGTGCATGCATATTGTGCATAACAAAGAAACAGTAGGGGAGAAGTCAACCTATGTGCTTTCTATTTCCTAGTGTCTATAATGTGTCCAAATAGAGAAAGAAAGAGAGTCAGGAATAATCCATTTTTATATTAAAAATTACACATAGTGACTAAGAAAATTGTTCTCTGTATGCAGATGTCTGAGTTTTACTAAATCTTTGTTTCTTTTCCCTCCACAGCTTTTCTCATAATATGAAACAAGCATGGTGAATCCTCACTGACCACAGGCTGTTGCCCTTCTCATTTCAGTGTATTCATCTTTTTTTGTGTGTAGGGGAAAATGCCCAGATAGACCAGCTGAGGTTGTGCAGGAAGGCATGCCGTACGGGAAAGGGTAATAATTGTGGTACTGCAGCACGCGTCAGCTGACTTGTAAAATTTCCTGACAGCACACTTATTGCATGTTGTAAAACCCGTGGACATGAACTTGGGGAAAGCTCCCAAGGCCACAATAACACTCGATGTGTCCAAAAGTTCTTTTCAGTCAAGTTAGTGGCATCAGTGGTAAAGGGATGGGCTTCTCAGGAAAACCTGAAGTAAATGCCAGCAAAATTCAAGTGTATATTAAAAAACTACATCTTAAAAAAAAAAAAAAAAGAAGTACTGTTATTATTAGCAGTACTGTCCACTGTTACAAATATTACCTCATCTACAGGCTCTCTACAAATGATCTTCCTAGCAACAGGGGTTAGTTGGGTGGTCCTTTATCATGACCCCTTCCAAAGGAGTTCTCTGCAGATGGTACTTTCATTTCCCAGGTTTTTATTTAGGCTTCAAACCAGCATACTCCTATTTTCTACCTCTCCTCCTTTCTACTCCACTAAAAAGGCTTCTCAAAGATCATCAGGCACCAGTTCCATGGTGTGGTGGTTAAAGAAGCTGGATCCCAAATGGCTGACTATGTAACTCGAGTCCTGGACCCAGCAGCTGAGAAACGTGCCTGGTGCACAGGCATATGTGCCCTAAATCCCTAAAGAAGGGATTGCAGCATGACCATGCCCCATAGGAGGTGCTCCCCCCCCCTCTTTCTCTCTCCTTTCTCCCTGGTGAGTACATGTAAACTCCCCCCCCCAAAAAAAATGGAAATAAGAGAACCTTCTTGCTAAGTGCAGTGTTTTGCTTTTTTTCCCTAGTCCACACTATACATTTTCTTCCTCACTTGGCATCACAGATTCTACATTCCCTAACTCCCTTCCACTGTATTCAGTGTGCTTTGCTGAATCTTCCTCAGTCTCCAGGCTCTGAATTTGATGATGTTTTAGCTTCAGAGTCAAGGAACCTTGAAAATCTGATGGAAATGAATGTGCACATATTCCAATACATAGAAAAGTTTGACCCCAATGAGATACCAAATTGCTAATAACAATGACAATAATACCAATAATACCAAATCCTGGCAAGAATGTAGAATGACTGGAATTCTCATTTTCTGAATGCCAAAATGCCAACTGGTATAGCCACTTTGGAAAACAGTTTGGCAATTTCTTAAGAAATTAAACACATACCTACCATACAACTCAACAATCTTACTCCTAAGTAGTCACCCAAGACAAACAAGAGCATGTTAATACAAAAGCGTGTATGTTAATGTGTATAATGGCTTTATTCATAATCAACAAAAACTAGAAATTTTTAAAAATTATTTATTTGACTTTATTTATTCGGTCATTCATTTTTATTTGACCAGAGAGATGCACACAGACAGAGAGAGAGAAGGTGAGAAAGCAAGCCACCAGGCCCAGGACTCGAACCGTGGTTCAGCCATGTGGGAGCATCCAGTGCCTTAACCATCATGCCACTCGCTAGTCCCCCAGAAACTAGAAATTATCAACTGATGAATGGGTAAACACACAAATGAATACTGCTCAGCAATATAAAGGAACAAATTATTATTATATTATTTTTAAAGTAATTATTTAATTTTTATTTATTATCATTATTATTTTTTAAGTTTACTACAGGTCACATGAGCTCACCAGAGAGAGGGGGCAGAGAGTAAGAAAGCAAGCCACCAGGTCTAGAACTCAAACTGCGGTTGGGCATGTGGCTGTCCAGCACCTCAACCACCATGCCACCTGCTGATCCTCCGAACTATTTTTTCTTTTAATTGTCAGAGGGCACATGCAATTGCCAGAGAGAGAGAGAAAGGGAGAGAAGAAAGCACCTACCAATAGGCTGTGGTCATGCCCTTGCCTCAATCCCTTCTCCTCCGTTTCTTTCTGCTGTCATGATCTGGGGCACGCATGCACAAGTGTCCCACATGTTTTTCAAGCTGCTGGAGCTGGGATTTGAGCTGTGGTTAGCCATGTAAGGTCAAGGCTCCTTTAACTGCTAGCTACAAGGCCAGCCCAGGGGTGAACTATTGATACTTGTAATAACTTGACTGAATCTCAAGTACCTCATATTAGTAAAGGAAGCCAAACTCAAAAGGCTGCATATTCAAAGTCACACACAATTCTATGTATAGGGTGTTCTGGAAAGGCGAAAATACAGAGTCAGAAAACTGCCTAGTGGTTGCCAAGAGGCTAGGGCGTGGAGAGGCATTAACTACTAGGGGGCATGCGGTATTTTTTGAGAAAAATGGAAATGCTCTAGATATTTATAATAATGGTGGCTATGCAACTGTATGTATTTATCAAAACTTATAGGACTATACATTCTAAAAAGGATGAATATTACTGTATAAATTTATACTTCAATACATCTAAAGAAAATCTTTCCCTCCACTCACAATCTCAAGGGATACTAGGTTAAAAGTTCTACTGCATTTTGATTATATTAATTCTTCCAAACCAGGAACATGGGTTGTCTTTTCTTTTGTGTGTGTGTGTCATTTTCACTGTCTTACATAGAAAATTGGTTTTCCCAGCATGAATACAGTGTATGTTAGTTTAGTCAATTACCACAACATTGTCAACAACAGATAATTTTTCATTTTTATGTCTATTGAATGTTTTCCTGCTCCGCCTCACTTCTTGATTCCCTCCCTCCCACCCTCCTTCTACACTGTCTCTAGTGCTCACAGTTACTTTCCATGCTGTTATATCTTCTGATCTTTTAGTTTCTGCCATAGAGTGTAGACATTCAGTATAAAGTGGAAACATACATGCTGCTCTTTCATGGCCTGGCTTGCTTCACTTAGCATTAAATCTTCTATATCCACCAACTTTCTATCAAATGCCAGAGTCTCATTGTTTTCTGTGGCTGAGTAGTATTTCGTAGTGTATATGTGCTACAATTTTTCAATTAATTCATCTGTTCTTATACATTTGGCTTAATTCTATAGCAATGGTGAATAATTCTGCAATAAACATGGATGTGCAAGCGTTTTTTTCAACTATTTCCCTCTCCTTTGAGTAGACGCCCAGAGTGGAATTGCTGGATCGTATGGCATTTTCTATGTTATAAAGATATACAGTAATTGGGGACCAGCAGATGGCATAATGATTATGTTGCTGGACTCCCATGTAGTCGACTGCGGTTCGAGTGTCAGATCCAGCGGCTTAAACTCACGCTGGGCGTGAGTGCGTGCGTGAGTGACCAAGATCCCGAGAGGATAATGGAGAAGGGGTTGCGGCATGGCCATCCCCCCTGAGGGGTGATTTCTCACTTTCTGTCCCTCTGTCTCTTTGTCTTTCAGGCAAGTACACGTGCCCTTATAGCAAAAACCTCTCAAAAAAGAAAAAAGATATTCAGCGATTGAATGTAAAAAATACTTTTAAAAAATTGAACAGAAATTAAATATATATATATATATGTGTGTGTGTGTGTGTGTGTGTGTGTGTGTATAAAATATTTCTACCACAAAAACTTATTCTCTGTTTTCTTTCCTTTCTTCTCTGTATGTTCTTCCTAAGTTCTCATCTTCTCTTATGACTTCAAGCACAGGCTCCATATTGATGACTCTAATTTTTACATCTCCTAAAAGCCAATTCAAAATTTCTGCTGACAAGGCAAAACCACCACATCCAAAACCTATACTCCTCTAGGTAGTTTCTTTCCAAAATTGCACTTTCTGTGTTTCCTACGTTCCTCACTTAAACCTCCCTGCATGCAGGACACTTTTTATTGGAGTCATTTTTAACTCCTCTCTCTACACTCATATCTCATCAGTCACTGAATCCTGTTGATTATACTTTTTAATTATATATTTAAAAACTCTGAAATCCCTGTTGTTACAATCTTTTCTTTAGACCATGGTAATTGCTCCTTCCACAACTAAGTCCTTATCTTGCCAATCCACACCCCACTAATACGATACACCTTCAGTTGCACGTTTCCTTTGCTGAAAACCTGCAAAGTTTCTCATATTTATGGGCTAAAGTAAAATCCTCTTAATCTGATTTTGGAGCTCTAAAATAATTGAGTTCAAACACCCTTTCAATCTCATCTTTTACCATATCTTTCCACACACACCAGTCTCCAAAAACATTATTAATACAGGGCCCTGCAAAAACCAAGTGTTTATATTTTCCTGGCATGTGCTAGGCCTCTTTCCAGAATACCTCTCCTCTAAAACTATTTGACTAGTGATAAAATTTTCCTTCTTTTTTCCCCCTAAGTTTTCCTATCTCTTCCATGAGAGAGGGAAACAGAAAGAGACAGAGACAGAGTGCTCACCCCAACAGAGTCCTCACTCCACAATCCAGCCCCAGCCAGTCAGGTCACAGGCATGCACACACAGGAGAGGAAGACCTCAGGAAACTTCTCATACGCCTCAGCATTGTGGAATGTCACGGCACCACTGCATTATTGTGACTGGTCCCAAATTTTCATTCTTTGGAGGCAACTCAAGTATCAAAACCAATAGTAAACCCAAATAATTCCTCTCAGAATCAATTACTCTCTTCTTTGGCTCATCTTAGAAGGGGGTGGGTGCATGTGTGTGTTTCTTAAAGACTTATTGACAATATTGAAGTTATTTATGTAAATTCTGGATCCAACTAGACAACCCCTTTAGGACTGGAACTACATCTTACTCACATCTCTTAACCCCATAGCGTCCTAGTAAAGAACCTCTCCCAGAGAATATAATCAGTTAATATTTGCTAAATCAAAATTAGTTTAGATTTTCTTTCAATTTTTTTGAGTTCCACACAAAATATAGCTTAAATTAAGAACCCTATTTCCTTGAGATACTTGTGTACTCTATCTACTATGTAGACTGTATTCCAAGTTGTTATTCAAAGGATGTAGAATGGCACTTGCCCCAAAATATCTCCCTGATTACTCTCTTTTTTGAGAGAAAGATTTTTGCTATAGGGCACATGTGCTCACTGGAGAGAGAGACAGACAGAGAGACAGGAAGCAAGAAATAGTTCCCCCCCTCCCCACTGGGGAGGATGGTCAGGCTGTAATCCTTTTTCCTCCTTTCTCCTCTCAGGATTTTGGGTACGCATGCACATATGTCCGACGTGAGTTTCAAACTGCTGGGTCCTAGACTCAAACCATGGTCAGCCACCAACAACATAACCATTACATCATCTGCTGACCCCCGTGACTCTTAAATTCCACCATATGTAATCAGGGCAACAGCATCTGATATAGGAGAAGAAAGGCCTCTGTTACACATGTCACCTGAGACTTGCTCTCTTCAATAGCAAAGGTGATCCTATTAGACCTTTTTTGTTTAAGTCACCTTTGGGCCTGCATACAATCTTTTGTTAAAATAAAATGTTTGTGGAGCCAGTAGGTGGTAGGGTAGTTAAGGCAATGGATTCTCATATGGCTGACTGCAGTTTGGGTCCCAGACCTGGTGGCTTGAAAATCATGCTAGGTGCGTGTGTGTGCATTCCCAAAAATCCCAAGAGGAGAATGGAGGAGAAGGGACTGTGACATAGTCATCCTCCCAGGGGGATGATTTCTCACTTTCCCTCATTGTCTATCTCTGTCTCTCTGGTGAGTGTACGTGCCCTGTGGCAAAAACTAAAAATATTTTTTAAATTTTTAAAAACTAAATAAAATATGTTTGCCTAAGGGTTTTAATGCTAAGAATTTCTCTGTTTCAAATGATAATGGGGGAATAGTTCCCTGGTATAAATTCTTTAAATGTTAAATGAAAAAATTAGAAATTGAAAAAAAAAATCTCATCAGTGTTTCAAGCCTTTTGTCAATCAACAAAAATCATAGAACATTTATATGAAGGTGATACTATTCAAGATAGTCCAGAGGTTATAAAAGGCACTGGAATATGCTCTTCATTCTCAAGGAGTTTAGAGCCAAGAGAAGCAGCAGAATTAACGTGAAGAGTCATGGTAAGGGATTATGAAGAGCAACACATTTAGAGAAAGCAGAGCCCTCTGTGGGCTGGTATTCCGTACAGACTCTTTCAGAGCACCGTCTACATGGTTTATTTGAGAGAAAGGTTCAGTGTGGAAAAGCCAGGGTATTAGTTTCCTAGGGCTGCTATAACAACCACAAACCGGATAGCTTGAAACAATAGAAAATGATTCTCTTGCAGTTCTGGAGGCAAGAATTCTGAAATTAAGGTGTTCACAGGACTCTGCTTCCTCCGGAGGCTTTAAAGGAGATTCTGTTTCTTGTCTCTTCTGGCTTCTGGTGGTCCAGCCATTTTGTGATTTACGGCCACATCATTCCAAGCCCTTGCTTCCATGGTCATATCACCTCTTCCTCTCCTCTGTGTCTGTCTACTCTGTGTGTCTGTCTCGTAAAGACACGTAAGAGTGTAAGTAGACCTATATATATTCAGTATAGATTCCTCTGCTTAAAATCCTTACCTTAATCACATCTTTGTTCCATACAAGGTCTGATTTATAGGTTCTGGTGATAAAGACATGGACATATTATTTGGGGAACCATCATTTAACCCTCTCCAGCCAGCTACATAATTTGCAGGGCCTAGTACCAAGTGAAAATATCAGGCCCCATGTTCACAAACCAGGCAAACGGGGCTATTAAAGGTACTAAAAAGCATTTTTCTTTTCTTTAGTAGTCTCTCTCTTTCTTGATATGTCATGATTTTTAAAAATTGCTATTTAATGACATTCTGGCTAAATAAATGTTAAATTTTAAGTAATGGCATGAATTTTATTCATAGTAATATTGTACAATGCCAGTTTTAAATGCAAATATAAAAGCATTTAACTGATAGGCAGAATCAAACTTATACAATTATACAAACTTATACAATTGGTATTTCATAATTAATGCATGCATATATATTTTTTTACTTTTACCAGAGCAGTACAAATGTTACACAAAATCAGTTTAATCATTTTAATTACATTTATGGATGCATACACTTTCTTTTTTTTTTTTTAAGAGAGATTTTTACTACAGGACACATGCGCTCACTGGAGAGACAGAGAAAGACAAAAAGCAAGAAATCACCCCCAAGAGGGGAATGGTCATGCTATAATTCCTTCTTCTGCAGTCTCCTCTTGGGATTTTGAGCACACATGCACACACACCTGGCATGAGTTTTAAGCCACCAAGTCTGGGATTCAAATCGAGGTCAACTACATGCAAGTCAGCAGCATAATTATTTTGTCATCTGCTGGTCCCTAATACACACACTTTCTGCCAACATTCTGTCTTTGGCTTATTGATGATTAAGAAAGCACTGAAAGGACCAGGAGATCTGGATTGTTCTCTTTCCTTTTCCTTCAGTGACATCATTTTCAGCATAAGTGATTGGTAGATACGAGAAAGTAATATGAGTGAGAAAGGATATGATCAATACTTGGTAGTGTATGTATCACAGAATGCCGCTGCCTTCTTTCTCATCTGAAGCTAGTTCTAGCTCTTGGTGACTTCTCAAGGCTCTCAGTGCCCTACTCAGTCAGACGCAGCACACTTACCTTGCACTGTGAGTTTCATGCCCACACGTGGCAGTGCACCAGAATTCTGTGCAGTAGCGCATCATGAATGCTGCATGTGAATGAGTGGGAAGGGCAGCAGAGAGGCAGGTTGGATGTATCTCCTCTAGCATGTGCTCTATCATCCTATTGGACTCACTTCTACAACACAAGTTGAAAGATTAAATGATTTCTTTAATTACGATTTCTAGTTTATATATAATCATATATCTTTGTGAGTATGGTTTTTTAGGGCATACATAAAGTGTATAATAATCAAATCAAGGATATACACTTTTATTTTTAAAAGAGAGATATTTGCTATTGGGCAAGTGCTCACTGAAGAGACAAAAAGACAGAAAGTGAGAAATCACCCCCCCGGGGGGTAGTCATGCTGCAATCCCTTCTCCTCCAATCTTCTTTTGAAATTTTGGGCATGCATGCACACATGCCCAGCATGAGTTTTAAGTCACCGGGTCTGGGACATGAACCACAGTCGACTCTGTGGGAGTCCAGCAATGTAACCATTACGCCATCTGCTGGTCCCAATAAATACATATCAATCTTCTTCAACATGGAACATTAAATTATATGCACATTTGTTAATATTTCTAATAGTTTGTTAGTTTTTTGTTGAACTATGTATTAAATTGTCCACATATTTAACTCTGCTGTGGTACACCAGCCCATGACCACTTTCACTTATTTAAATCTATTATCTCTTTCATAAAACTTTTCTCAGAAACTCCTCACCCTCTCCCAAGTAATTCCTAGCATCGCCAATTACTGTCTCTATTTCTATGCTTTTAAGTACTTCAGTTTGCAACACAAAATGTAGACATTCTATATATGTTGAATAAGGGACATATGGTACTTGTTTTTTTATAGAATAGTTTATTTCTTTTTTTTAGACTTATTTATTTAATTTTGTTTATTTATTTATTTTAAATTGTCCAGAGAGAGAGAAGGAAAGTGAGAAAGCAAGCTTCCAGGTCTGGAACTAGAATCATGTTTGACCATGTAGGAGTCCAGCACCTTAACCACCACACCACCTACTGGCCCTAGACGAGCTTATTTTACTTAACATTGTGTTTTCTAGGTTCATCTACTTTGTGTTATATGATAGAATTTTGTTTTTCTTTATAACTCAGTAGTATTCCTTTGTGTATGTGTACCATATTTTCCCATTCCATTCATTGGTTTTTAGGCATTCAGGTTGATTCCATGGCTTAGCTATTGTGAATAATGCTGCAATAAACATAGATGTGTAGATGTCTCTCCAACTGAGTGATTTTCTGTCTTTTAGTTATATACCCAATAGCAGGATTGCTGAGTCATATGGTAGATCTAGACTGAGATTGTTTTTAATCAATTTATTTAGTTTTTATAATTTCTTATTTCTATTTGTCATACATCTTTGTGGAGTACAATATAGCCTTTGAAAGCATACATGTAGTGAGTAATAGGGAAATAAAGGCTATT
The DNA here is from genome assembly GCF_000334495.1 of Tupaia belangeri chinensis. Taxonomy (NCBI): domain Eukaryota; kingdom Metazoa; phylum Chordata; class Mammalia; order Scandentia; family Tupaiidae; genus Tupaia; species Tupaia belangeri. The sequence continues at coordinate 935,059 of NW_006160040.1, read as the reverse complement.
ACCATATCCATTATGTTCAACAAAGAACATACAATGTATACATACCTTTATTTTTTACTCTACTAGGTTTACTTTTTTTTCTCTTTTAGATACTGGCAACATCTCTTATTTCAATCCATAGCACAACACATTTGCACCTGTCTACATGTGTTCCTGTATCTGTTAAATCCTTTTTATCTGAGCCCTTCCCATACCCCTCCCCCATCTAGTCTCTGCTATCATGGTTATCCTCTCTGCTGTTATGTTTTCAAATCTTTAATTTATGCCATAGGGTGCAGACACTGGGTATGTAATGGGGCAAGAACATACCATGCTTGTCCTTCATAGTCTGGATTATTTCACTTAGCATTAAATCTTCTAAATTCATCTACTTTGTATTGAATGATACAATCTCACTCTCTTTTTTTTTGATTTTTTGCTATAGGACGTGTGCACTCACCAGAGAGATGGAGAGAGAGAGAGCGACAGAAAGAAAGAAATCATCCTTTAGAGGGGATAGCCACACTACAATCCCTTCTCCTCCATTCACCTCTCAGGAGAAGAGCGGCACGCGCACACACACACACACACACACACACACACACACACACCTGGCATTAGTTTGAAGCCACAAGCTCTGGGACTTGAACCGTGGCTGGTCATGTGGGAGTCCAGTCATGTAACCATTACACCATCTGCTAGTTCCAATTTCACTCTTTTTTATGGCTGAGTAATATTCCATTGTGTATATGTGTCCCATTTTTTTATCCAGTCATCAGTTGTTGGAAATTTTAGGATGATTCCATGTCTTAGCTATTGTGAATAATGCTGCAATAAGCATACATGTGCAAATGTCTCTCTTACTGTTTTTCTGTCCTTTGAGTAAATATCAAGGAGTGGGATTATTGAGTCATATGGTGTTTTTATTTGTAAGTTTTTGAGGAACATCCATATTGTTTTCCACAGTGAGTGTCCTCATTTGCATTATCACCAGCAGTACACAAGAGTTCTCTTTTCTCTGCAACCTCGCCAGTACTTGTTCTTTGTTTACAGTTTTGTGTTTTTTGTTTTATCATAGCCATTCTGGCAGGCTAGATGATATCTCATTATTTTGATTTGCATTCTCTTATACGAAATGTTGAGCATTTTCCATATGCTTTTTGGCCATTCATGTATCTTGCTTTGAGATTTGTTTGCTCAGATCATTTGGCAATTTTTAAATTGGATTAATTATTTTGCAAGTGAGCTGCTTGAGTTCCCTAAATATTTTGGTTTCCAACCCCTTATCTAAAGTATAGTTTGCAAATATTTTCTCCCATTTTTGTCCTGTCTCTTTACTGTATTTATTGTTTCCTTTGCTGTACAGAGGTTTTTAGCTTGATGTAATCCCACTTGTCTATATTTTGGAGTTGTTACCCACATTGTAGGGGTTTTATTTAAGAAATTTTGCCTACTCCAGTACCTTCAAGTGTTTCCCTGTGCTCTCAACCAGTAATGTTATAGTTTCAGGCTTTGCATTTAGATTTCGACTCATTTTGAGTTGACTTTTGTTAATGGTGAGAGATAGGGGTCTTGTTTCATTTTTCAAACAGATATCCAGTTTTCTCAAAAGGCTTTCTTTTCTACACTGCATTATCTTATGCCCTTTGTCAAAAGCAGTTGGTTGTATATTTTGGTGGTTATTTCTGGATGCTCTATTGTGTTCCACTGGTCAATGTCTGTTTCTGTTCCAGCTCCATACTGTTTTGATTACCACAGCCTTGTAATATATTTTGAGGCTGGGTAATGAGACATTTCCAACTTCATTCTTTTTTGCTTGTATTCCCTTGGTGATATGGAGTATTTTATAATTCCAGATAACATACATATATATGTGCGTGTGTGTGTGTGTGTGTGTGTGTGTGTGTGTGTAGAGAGAGAGTGGTTTTTTCTATAGGATGCATGCACTCACCAGAGACAGATAGCAAGAAACCACCCCCTGGGGAAATGGCCACCACAATCCCTTCTCCTCTATTCTTCCACACATACACACACACCCAATGTGAGTTTTAAGTGCCAGGTCCAGGCCTCAAACTGTAGTCGACCATGTGGGAGTCCAGCGATGTAACCATTATGCCTTCTGCTGGTCCCAGATTCCATATAAGCTTTGTGATTGTTTCTATTATTTCTATGAATAATGTCTCCGGTAATCTGATAGTAATTACATTGATTTTGTAAATTAATTGGGATGTAATTAACAGTTTAATTATATGAATTCTTCCAATCTAAAAACAAGGGATATTTTTACATTTTTTGGTATAATTTTTAATTTTCTTCTTTAGTTTTTCATAGTTTTCTTTGTAGAAGTCTTTCATCTCTGATTAAATGTATTCCTAAGTCTTCTATTTATTTATTTATTTATGGCTATTGTAAATGGGATTGCTTTCTTCAATTTTGCCTCAGTTTATTCGTTGTTGATGTAAAAAAAAAAAAAAACTATAGATTTTAGTATAATGATTTTGTATTCTGCTACTTTACTGAATTCATTTATCATTTCCAGAAATGTTTTCATGGAATCTTTTGGATATTCTATATGTCTAATCATGTCATTGGAAAATAGGGACAATTTTGCTTCATTTTCTATTTGAATGCCTTTTATTTCACTCTTTAGTCTTGCATTGGCTTGGACTTCTAATACTACTTGAAAGGAATGGAGAAATTAGACAGCTTTGTCTTGTTCTAACTTTTAATGGGAAAGTTTACAACTCTCCCCTATTGGTTGTAATCTATTCAGTATTATTCAGCTTGTACAGGGAGACCTTCTAATGCCTTCCTGGACCTTCTTTCACATAAGTTCAGCACTGCAGAGAATTGAGTCATTGGGGTACCACCATGGTGGGCCCCCATATGCCTTTAGATAGTGTTCCCCTAAATGATCAGAAAAATAATAATTTAAAGAGTTATAAAGGCTAATTAAATATCCAAGTTTATGTATTAATAACTGTGAAGTTGATGGACTTTCAGTAAATTGCTAAAGTACCATTTGCTAAATATGATTGGCAAATACATGAAATGCAATAGAAAGAAATAGTGAACCATTAGTAACCCCTCAGTTTGGAATTGAAATAGATAAATTGTCTCAAAAAGGATTTACAAAACATCCTTTGGAAAATTTTAATCATGGTGGCTATCATCTGCCACACAATCCTAAAACGCTGAAAATGGTGCAACTAGGCCAAGCCATTTCGAGAAATCACCTCCATTTGGAAGGGAAAGACCACAGATTGTGGTTTTATCCTGTTCATATTATGTAACATCTTTGGGCTTTAATCCAGAAAAGAAAAGAGGTTACTTGGGATACATAACATTTAGGTTCTTTATATATTTCTTAAAATGGTTGTTTTTTTTTTTTTTAAAGATGTTTTTAATATAACAAAACATCTGGGTTTGATGCCAACAATAGTGTAATAAATCCGAAGTATTTTTCAAACTTCAACACTTTTTGCTCTAAAAACTGTACAGATTTTCCTTTTTATATCCATTTTGTTTTTATTCAGTTCACAAAAGAGCAGAGATCTAATAGCTACCTCATTCATCAGGCAAAGACAACAAAGACATGATTTCACTGATCACCAGAGGGTCTGTGGTTTTAACTACAGACCGTTTGAAAAGGAAACTCCAGTCTCTGGGTGGGATAAGAACTGAAATGTGGAGGAATCTAAAGTGAACAGTTCCTTTACCCTCCCCCAAAATGTATGGACTCAGGAAACATATTTCTAACATCCCTGAACCACGTTGCAGATTTTACGAGAGAAGAGAAAGTGGGATTCCTGAAAAAAACAACAAAGTAATTCAAACACATCTTTGGCTGCCAGAACATACTTCAGACAAAAAGGTTAAAGGCATCAAGAAAGGAGGCAGTGCAGTTCCAGAGAACCAGATGCTGTGGTAAAAATGCATCTTGTGTGGATTTTGCTTCAGACATCAATATACACATTGAACCTTTGGGGAGGTGAGAGAAAAAATCAGAATTAATAATTTCCAGATTCAAGTCTTCAGGGCACACCCTGCTCCACTGGCAATTAGTCAGTCTTTATTTTCTCTTCCTGGTCTGTGTCGATGCTAAATTATGTTTGTAAGTTTTGTTTAAAGCATCTGTTGTTCTTTCCCATTATTCTTTTGAGATCAGCTCCTCCTCTGTGATGGTAAATTGAGCATTCCCTCTAACTTTGGGCTGAATATAGAGGATAACCATTTGAAGTGTCTGATTGACTTTAGAGTCAGCCCTGTAGAAAACAAACACCATGTCTAATGATTCCTGGTAAACACACGGAGTAAAACTTTCCCTTCAGAGATCCCAAACTATTAATTCATAATAAACCAAAAAGGGCAATACAATCATAAGCATTCTGAGGAATTCAATATACCGATGGCTCTCATAAGTAATGTGGCAACGAAATCAGTTTTCTGTTATTAGTAATTTGACCATTTCAGTTAACAGCACTATCATCAGGAAAAAAAAAATAATTCAAGACTTTCAGAGTTAGGAGTAAGTCAAAGACCACAAATCTCTGTATTTGTTTTTGTTTGTTTGTTTTGCTTTGTTTTTTAATGGGAAAAGTTCTGCCTTGTCTTATCATTGTCCAAAATGTTAAGAAAGAAAACCAAAATCAACACACAAATAAATACAGATCTAGCCTATGAGGTAGCACATTCTTGAATAAATTTAAGTGAACTTTAGGCAAAGCATCTATTTCCCAGTTTGCCAAGAACCTACCATCCCCTGTTATTTCTTTAGTTCACATTCTATGTTACCCTCCAGTAAGTGCATTTGAATTTGTAATTGCTACCCAGATCACCAGGAGACTTAATAATAAGGATGCGATTCTTAGAACTTCTGGATGGCTCATCCACATGCTGGAGGGTGAAATGCTGAGCCCAGCTTTACCAGGCTGGAAACCATGCTCAAATTCCTTCTCAACATCACCCTGTGTGTCTCTCCATATGGTTGTTTATTTGTATCCTTTAAAATGTCCTTTATAATGAACTAGCAATTTTTTAAAAAATGGTTCTTACTATTACCACAAAGCTGCGAGAGATATTGATGGGTCCATTGATTAAAGACTGCCATAATAGAACACATAAATAATTCACATAAGCAGAACCTTCATGCAACAAACTATGAATGGAAGGTTTTAGAATAGAAGAATAATCACAAGATACTACATAATGGAAACAAAACACCTTTATAAAAATGAAGTAGAACGTTATTCTAGAATTCCAGAATCAGGGTGTGAAGTAAGATATAGGTAAAGCTTACACACCAGCAATGTACAGGAATATCTTTTTATAAATCTTGTTTGTTGGAAAAGCAAATAACAACCACAATGAGATATCATCTATCCCCAGTTAGAATAGTTATTATCAAGAAGACAAAAATAACAAATACTGGGGAAGATGCAGAATAAGGAGAACTCTTTTTCTTTAAATATTCATTTATTTAATCCCATTGTCGTTATTTTTTTTTTTTAATTGAGCAGAGAGAGACAGACAGAGAGAGAGGGAAAAAGAAAAAAGGCCACCAAGTCCAGGACTCAAACCACGGTTGCCCATGTGGGAATCCAATGCCCTTAACCACCTTGCCACCTGCAAGCCCCAAGAAGGACTCTTGGTAGTAATATAAATTAATATAGGCATTAAGGAAAACAGTATAGAGAATTCTATTTTTAAAAAAAAAACTCAAAAATAGAATTGTTGTATGATCCAGCACCTCCACTACTAGGCATATATCCAAAGGAAAGAAAATTAGTATGTTGTAAAGATATCTGTACCCCCATGTTTATTGCAGCACTATTCACAATAGCCTACATATACTGTAGAATACCAAGTGTCAGGGCTGGCAAGTGGTGTGGTGGGGTAAGGGGCGGGATTCCCCCCTTGGTGGGCGGTCCACTTGGCTGACTGGTTCAAGTCCCAGACCTGGTGGCTTGCTCTCTCACTTTCACTTTCTCTCTCTCTCTGGTCAATTTTTAAAAATTAATTATTTATTTTATTTTATTTATTCACTTATTTATTCTTTAATTTGACCAGAGAGAGACAGAGAGAGAGAAAGAGAGAAAGCAACTGCCAGGTCTGGGACTTGAACCATGGTTGGCCATGTGGGAGTATCCAGCACCTTAACCACCATACCACCCCCTAGTCCCTCTGGTCAAATTTTTTAGAAATTATTAATAATAATAATTTTTTTTAAAAAAATGAATACCTAAATGTCTATCAACAAACAAATGAATAAAGAAAAAAAAAAAGAAGAAAACAAGGGAGCTAGTCAGTGGCATGGTGTTTGAGGCAGTAGGATCTCATTGTCAACTGTATGATTCAAGTTCCCTAACTCAGTGGCTTTGGAACATACTGGGTTTGTGCATATGTGCCTAAAATCTCAAGAGAAGAGATTGAGATATATCCTCTCCCATTGGAGGATATTTTCTCACTTTCTCTCTCTCTCTCTTTCTCTATCTTTCTCCAGTGAGCATATATATCCTACAGGAAAATATTTAAGAAATAAAGAGAAGAAGAAGAAGGAAGAAGAAGAAGAAGAGGAAGAAAACAATGGAATACCATTAAGCCATTAAAAAATAATAAAATTAATTTGAAGTAACATGGGTGAGCCTGGAGAACATTATGTTGGGTGAAATAAGTTAGACACTGAAAGAGAAATACTACATATTCTCACTCAGATATGAAAATTGAAAAAAGATCACTCATAGAAGTAGAGAGTTGAGAGTTTCTACTACTACAGGTTAGGAAGCATAACAGGAAAAAGAGGATAGAGTGATGTTAGTGGAAACAAAATTATCAACAGATAAGAGGATAATTTCTAGCATTACAAAATATAGTAGAGGAAATACCATAAACAACAATTTACTATATACCTCAGAATAATTAAAAAAGAGGATTTTGAGTGTTCCCAACACAAGTAATGGCAAATGGTTGAGATGATGGAGATACTATTACCCTGATTTAATCATTACACATGGTATTCTTGTACTGAAAAATCACATTGGACCATGTAATTATGTACAACCATAAGTCAGGTTTGGTTTGTTGTTTGTTTGTTTGTTTTGTTTTTTGTTTTTGTTTCTGTTTTTGTTTTGTAGAGAGAGAGATTTTTGCTATAGGGTGTATGTGATCACCTGAGAGACAGAAAGTGAGGCCTGCTCAGGGAGAATGGCCATGCCCCAATCTCTTCTCCATGCTCACATATGCACCCTGCATGAGTTTCAAGTCACCAGGTCCAGGACTTGAACTGTGATTGACCATATGGAGTTCAGTAGCATAACCACTATGCCGTCTACTGGTCCCCATAAGTCAATTTATTTATTTATTTATTTATTTATTTATTTTGCATCATGATCGGTAGACTTTATTCCAGGAATAAAATGTTGGTTCAACATATGCAAAACTATAAACGTAATACACCATATTAACAAGAAGAAAGTCAATTTTTTTAAATAACAAAATGTAAATACACAAGTAAAAAATGTTATCGGGTATATACCTGACAGGACACAATATACAGAGTTAAACATTAATACTTGTCTGTTAAATAAGCATTCCTAAATATAGTTCTTAAATTGTAAACCAGTCAGGTATTTACATTTCAAGTTTGACATGAATAATTTAGGATATAAGGTGATCAAGGAGCTGGATTGTGGTGCAGTGAAAACACTCGATGCTATGTGAGACCAACCTGCATGGAAAGGTTTGGGGTTTATGTCTGGGGACCTCCCTGAGTAACACTGGGCACAGAGATGTCTATGACCCGGGGCTGGCTGAAGCTAGGAGGGAATCACAGTATCAAGTCCCTATTGGGGTTTTTGTCTCCCTGTCTCCCTGTCTCTCTTGCTCTGTCTTGCTCAGGCAAGAAATAACTTAGAAAAAAAAAATGATTGACATGTTTTTAGATTATTCTTGGCCACTCAAGCACACTTTCTCCACACTAAGAAGTAAATGTCTAAAAATTTTTTATTTGCAATATAAAATTATTTGCATTTCAGTGGAAGTTTACAACCAGACAGAAGAGAGGAATCAAGGTAATAAGAAAATGAGTAATGACACTTTACTAAAACCTCCAAAGGGATTCTATTTTAAAGGTGAGACTGCAAGAGTGTTTACACCTGTTTCTATTACCAATGGGGAGGAGGGGAACTCAGCAATATCAGGTATTTTTGTTTTTTAGAAAGTCTGAAGACCATTTTTATTTTCCTTCCCGTTTTGCTTTTGAAACCTCGAGTTTTCCAAAACATTTTTTCCTTAAGCCTTTGTTTTCCAAAGGAAATTTAATTTTAAAAACATGTTTTTATAACTAAGTTCAAACTTCTATTACACAAATAAGACAGATTGTTATTTGAAATTAATTCTTATTTGCTTTCAGACCTACCAGGGAAGTCAAATTTAAGACGCATTTTCAGAGTTGACAATGATACAGGCTAAACCATTTCAAATTCTGTTCTCAGTTCAGATTTGAAATCATTTTACTTACTATTTTTTGGGGTTCCAGGATATGAGTAAAAATACATAGCAGTAAATAATGATCTGGAGCTGATGTAAGAAAAACTTAGTTCAAGATCACTTTAGAAAGGTAAAGAAGCTGACAAAATCTCTCTACTCATCTCTAGGTTTTGGGTTGGAGAAGTAGCCTGATGCACCCATATTAGAAACCTCTGCTGGGGCCAGTAGGTGTCATAGTGGTTAAGGCTCTGGACTCCCACATGGTTGACCACAGTTGGAGTCCTGGACTCAACAGCTTGAAACTCACACCAGGTGTGTGTACATGTATGCCCAAAATCCCAAGAGGAGAGTGGAGGAGAAGGTATTGCAGCATGGCTATCCTCCTTGGTGAGGGATTTCTCAGTTTCTCTCTCTCCATCTCTGCTAAGGGGAAAATGCAGGGCCAAGCAGTAGTAAGTAGATGTCCTCCTACCTCTGTCCCTGATTTAATCATTACACATGGTATTCTTGTACTGAAAAATCACATTGGACCATGTAATTATGTACAACCATAAGTCAGGTTTGGTTTGTTGTTTGTTTGTTTGTTTTGTTTTTTGTTTTTGTTTCTGTTTTTGTTTTGTAGAGAGAGAGATTTTTGCTATAGGGTGTATGTGATCACCTGAGAGACAGAAAGTGAGGCCTGCTCAGGGAGAATGGCCATGCCCCAATCTCTTCTCCATGCTCACATATGCACCCTGCATGAGTTTCAAGTCACCAGGTCCAGGACTTGAACTGTGATTGACCATATGGAGTTCAGTAGCATAACCACTATGCCGTCTACTGGTCCCCATAAGTCAATTTATTTATTTATTTATTTATTTATTTATTTTGCATCATGATCGGTAGACTTTATTCCAGGAATAAAATGTTGGTTCAACATATGCAAAACTATAAACGTAATACACCATATTAACAAGAAGAAAGTCAATTTTTTTAAATAACAAAATGTAAATACACAAGTAAAAAATGTTATCGGGTATATACCTGACAGGACACAATATACAGAGTTAAACATTAATACTTGTCTGTTAAATAAGCATTCCTAAATATAGTTCTTAAATTGTAAACCAGTCAGGTATTTACATTTCAAGTTTGACATGAATAATTTAGGATATAAGGTGATCAAGGAGCTGGATTGTGGTGCAGTGAAAACACTCGATGCTATGTGAGACCAACCTGCATGGAAAGGTTTGGGGTTTATGTCTGGGGACCTCCCTGAGTAACACTGGGCACAGAGATGTCTATGACCCGGGGCTGGCTGAAGCTAGGAGGGAATCACAGTATCAAGTCCCTATTGGGGTTTTTGTCTCCCTGTCTCCCTGTCTCTCTTGCTCTGTCTTGCTCAGGCAAGAAATAACTTAGAAAAAAAAAATGATTGACATGTTTTTAGATTATTCTTGGCCACTCAAGCACACTTTCTCCACACTAAGAAGTAAATGTCTAAAAATTTTTTATTTGCAATATAAAATTATTTGCATTTCAGTGGAAGTTTACAACCAGACAGAAGAGAGGAATCAAGGTAATAAGAAAATGAGTAATGACACTTTACTAAAACCTCCAAAGGGATTCTATTTTAAAGGTGAGACTGCAAGAGTGTTTACACCTGTTTCTATTACCAATGGGGAGGAGGGGAACTCAGCAATATCAGGTATTTTTGTTTTTTAGAAAGTCTGAAGACCATTTTTATTTTCCTTCCCGTTTTGCTTTTGAAACCTCGAGTTTTCCAAAACATTTTTTCCTTAAGCCTTTGTTTTCCAAAGGAAATTTAATTTTAAAAACATGTTTTTATAACTAAGTTCAAACTTCTATTACACAAATAAGACAGATTGTTATTTGAAATTAATTCTTATTTGCTTTCAGACCTACCAGGGAAGTCAAATTTAAGACGCATTTTCAGAGTTGACAATGATACAGGCTAAACCATTTCAAATTCTGTTCTCAGTTCAGATTTGAAATCATTTTACTTACTATTTTTTGGGGTTCCAGGATATGAGTAAAAATACATAGCAGTAAATAATGATCTGGAGCTGATGTAAGAAAAACTTAGTTCAAGATCACTTTAGAAAGGTAAAGAAGCTGACAAAATCTCTCTACTCATCTCTAGGTTTTGGGTTGGAGAAGTAGCCTGATGCACCCATATTAGAAACCTCTGCTGGGGCCAGTAGGTGTCATAGTGGTTAAGGCTCTGGACTCCCACATGGTTGACCACAGTTGGAGTCCTGGACTCAACAGCTTGAAACTCACACCAGGTGTGTGTACATGTATGCCCAAAATCCCAAGAGGAGAGTGGAGGAGAAGGTATTGCAGCATGGCTATCCTCCTTGGTGAGGGATTTCTCAGTTTCTCTCTCTCCATCTCTGCTAAGGGGAAAATGCAGGGCCAAGCAGTAGTAAGTAGATGTCCTCCTACCTCTGTTTGTTTCCTATTATCGTGTACATGGCTGTGATAAATAAATAAATAAGGCACAGATGTAGATCATAGAACTGCTCTGAAGATGTGTTCTTCTCAAGTCTAAAGCCACTTAAAGCTATTTAATAATTTCCCCCATCCCTGCTGCTTCTTTAAAATCAGCCCACACATGATGTTTTTGATCCACTCATTTACTAGTGCATTGACTAATTTATTGCTCCGTTTCAAATACCAGGTGCTGGCTTAGGCACAGAAAATACTGTAATAAACACGATAATCCTCCAACCTCCATAAAGCCACAACACTGTAAGGGAGAGAGATGAGTAGTCACTAGGGATAAATGAGACAATATATTTCTGAAATGAATCAACGCATAGGGAGCAGTCTCTGTTTCTGACTACGCAACAACTGAAGATTCTCCTGTGTTGAGGGAGCACCCTGTTCTGTTACTCTTAGGGGAAGACAGAGAAAGGAGAAGGATCCAGATATCAAGGAGCTGGCATGACAATGATACTGAGGAGCAGGGTTAACAGGGGACCACTAGAGCCTGCAGGAGCAGTTTCAAGGGTCCAGAGGCTGAGATGCCACAGGTGGTGCCTAACCACATAGCTGGTGTGGTGAGAGCTAATCCCTGCAGTGTTTTGAATTGAATTATGTCCCTCCAAAAGATGGTGAGGTCTTAACTCTCAGTACCTATGAATGTGACCTTATTTCAAAATAGGGTCTTTACAGATCATCAAGTTAAGATAGGGACATTACAATGAGCCCAAAGTCAGTGTGACAGTTCTAAAAAGAGGAAATCTGAACACCGATACAAACAATACTGGAAGAACACCACCTGCACAAAAAGGCAGTGATTAGAATGATGCATCTATAAGTCAAGGGATGCCAAAGATTGCCAGCAAACAAACAGAAATTAAGAGAGAGGTCCAAAATATATTCTTCCCACATAGCCCTCAAGAACAAACACCCCTGCTGACACCTTGATCTGGGTTTCTAGCCTTCAGAACTGTGAGATGATACGTTTCTGTTTTTTGAGACATTGGTTTGTGGAACATTATTATGGCAACCCTAACAAACTAATCTGTGCACTTTCACAAAAGATGGTTTTCAGCTTGCCTGATGCTTTGTCAAGCTATCCAAACTCCTTCTAATAAATCCCTTTCCTGACTAGAGTTGGATTCTCATTTGTACCTTAAGACTGATTGATAGCTCTTTCAGTACCTATTCTTCCCTTCTTCCCTTTCCAATAGCTCCAAATTTCCACTTCAGAATGCACATGTTTCTGGGGAAATTAGCTTCACTACAGGAACTAGAGTAGAGCAGGCAACTTCTGTTTAGTAGATCAACGTAGAGATTGGTACCCGAGGGGGCAAGTCCCTGAAAATGATCCAATCACAGCCAAGTGCCAGGGTTTTCTCGGGAATGCTGTGGCAGGGTATTCTTTCCTCTGCACATAAAGATGCCTGGAGTCGAGCAATTCTGGCAAGCTTGCCTCAGAAACAAACCAACCAGGACCAGCAGTTAGCGTAATGGCTATGTCGCTGGACTCCCATGTAGTTGACCACGGTTTGCGTCCCAGACCCAGTGGCTTAAACTCAGGCCGGGTACATGTGTGTGAGCGCCCAAGATCCTGAGAGGAGAATGGAGGAGAAGGGATTGCGGCGTGGCTATCTCCCTGGGGGGGTGATTTCTCGCTTTCTGTCTCTCTGTCTCTCTCTGTCTGGCGAGCGCATGCACCCTATAGCAAAAACCTCTCCAAAAAAAAAAAAGAAAGAAAGAAAAAGAAACAAGCCAACCACAGAAGACAAGAAAGAATAAAAGAAACCTGGTGTTTAGAGTCATCTTGGAGCCACTGACCTAGCCAACCCCTGAGTCAGTTCGCCTTATAGACTTCTCATCACATGAGCCACTCCTCTTCTTACTATTTTAGCCAGGTGAAGATGGATTTTATGCTCTCTCTACTGAAAAGTATCCAAACCAGAAAAACCTCATTTATATTTTAAATATCCCCCCCAAATTTGGTAAACCTATAAATGATGTGCTATTTTAAACTTTTTACCAAATTTAGGAATAAAAATCTTTAAAACAATATCAGTTGAACTGAATGTGGTGCCAGGTGCCTAGAATCCAAGCTCCTGGGGAGTTTGAGGAAGGAGGATTATAAATTTGAGGCCAGCCTGGGCAACACTGTCAGAACTTAATCTGAATAAGTGAAACAGAATAAAAACAGCAACAACAGCATTATCAATCATGAGTAGTTGGATGACATTTGAAGGGCAGAAGTGTTATCATCAAATTCCTGTGATGATGGTATTGATCCTAATGGAAATAACAATAGCAAAGAAGATGTTGATGATGGTGATGGTGGTGAGGTTATCACTTTTGACTGCCCACCGGGTATGGGAAATTTGAGAAAAGCTTCTTTGAAACAAAAGCATTGGATCTGAATCTCAAATAGTACGTTGGAGATAGCCAAGCACTTCAGGCTCTTGTGAATGAAGGACTATCCAAAATCTAGGACACACTTCCCATCTCCCTTTCCTGTTTGGGGACCCTGTGGAGACTGATAGTCACCATGTTTAGCCAACTTCCAATGTGTTATTTTCCCATACTAAAGGCACCAAGTAAAATAAATGTTTATCGTTGACAGAGCCTCCTTTTCATAGGATTCCTTTCTATAAACAGTTGTCTCACTTGTTTTCTCCTTGCATTTGGAAAACTGGAAAGCTTCTGCTTTTCTTCATTGATTGCATCTTGGTTGGGAAGTCATTCCAGCTTTATTACAAAACAGAGTGACATTTCCCAGAAAGATGGAACATATTTTGATCATTCCGAGCATTGCCACCTTAACAAGATACCTCATTCTTTTGTTGCAATACTTGTGTCTGAATCGGAGCTTGAGCTCTAGGATCCCACACCAGAGAAAACTCAGGACTTGCAGATTCTGGCTTTCTTTATGCTGAATCAGGAAACAAAAATGTCACTTTTTGTAACTCTGAGTTTATCCTATTCTCTCATAACCAGATGCACACACTTTGAAAAGATTCTCTTCTTTTATACCAACCATGAATGCAAAGACAATAGCTTGCTTGAATGTGTTTAAATGGAGAACATTAAGTCTTTTATGGGCATCCCTTGATGTGGTACAACTTTCTGATGAGTGGTCACTAATAGAGAAACTACAGAAGGAAAACGTTGTATAATACTGGGAGAGTTTACTACTGACTAATCTATTTGGGTTAATGGGTATTTCTTCTGAACCCAAAGTTCATATTTTTATAGGTAGAGTAATTCTTGACTTTTTTTTCCTTCCCTGACACAAAAATCTAAATCCACTTTGTTATACCTTGTTTCTCATAGAGATACTGCCTTTGTTGTTTAATCAAACTGAAGTCATCTGGATTTTTTTTTTTTTGGTGGGTTGGCTACAGCTGACCAAAATATAACTTTGACTTGTAAAATGTCTATCAAGCTGTGCATAAGCGTCAAGCTCAGGATGACATATGTGGAATTGAAAAAAAAATTTAACACTTTTTGTGATGGAGAGTTGTCCCTGGGTTTGGCACAGTGGTAAAATGTGATGCTCTGTGATAGCCATCTGCATGGGAAGGTCCCAGATTTGCATATGGAGACCTCCCTGAGTACACTGGGCATATGCGTGCCAATGATCTAGTTCTGGCTGAAGCTATGGGTGATTGTGGCATCAAGACCCTATGGGAGATGCATGTGCTTTCTATCACTCTCTCTCCCCTGTCTCTCTTGCTCATTGAAGAGATAAATAAGTAATCTTTAAAAAAAAAAAAAGAGTTGGCCAATTAAAATAAACTAATTTTTTTAAAAAAATTTAAACAAAGAGTTGGCCAATACAGTTTTTATGACCACGTATAACATTTTCTCTCTTCTTTGAAAAGTGAATTTTGTCCTTTATTTGTGTAAAAACAGGGCTTTTAAAGACAGTACATAAAATAAAAACAAAATACTTCTTCATTCTTTAAACAAATATTTACAAAGAGCCAATTATGGTTAAGGCTTGGTGTTGGAGATATAGTGTTGAAGAAATAGACACAGAGCCTCCTTTTCCAGGGAAACCTAAGAGGGTAAGGGGGAGACAGTCAACTAAATGAGCGGAAACAATCAAAATATGGTAAGCTTTCTGTATTATTCATAAAATGAACTAGGGAGTAATACTAGTAACCAAACAAGACAAAAGAATTTTAAGTATTCACTTAGGAAAAAAAAATCTGCTCATAGACTTTTCACTGTATTAATATTAGGTCATCAGGGAAGTCATGATCTATTTTTCTATGTTTTCTATGCAAAAATGCAGCATGACTTTCCTGAAGATCCAATATATGAAAATTATAATTAGCCTTTTTCTTAGTTTGAGAGAAAAGGGCTGTTTTTTTTTTTCCTTCAGTTTATTTATTTCTTCCAGGAGAGATAGAGAAAGACACCCACAGAGACAGACACACCTCCAAAAAGGTCTTCATGCCATGATCTACCCCTGGTCTCAGCCCCACCCCCAGTCTCAGTAGCAGGACCAGGGGCACATGTGCATCACCCAGAGAGTACAGGAGTCCTTGGGAAGTGAACCTTTCCATGTGGCTTCAGCATCACAAAACCTTATGTTACTGCTGTGTCGCCATGGTACGTTTTTATATTATGGTCAGAATAGTTTAAAAAATAAAAAGTCTGAATGGCTCATGACTATTGGTTGGGATTGTCTAAAGGAATTTGTGGAAGATCATTGAAGGAGATGATTTAACTATGTCTGGGAAATTTGACGTGGAAATGAACAAAAGTTCAGTTACTATATAAAAACAGAAGTATGTAGTTTCATAAAACTAAGAGTAGAAGAAGAAATAAGTCATGTTTTAATTGTATAGTAATTTTGAAATAACTTCTCCAAATACCTTGAAGTTTAAATGCTAGATTTCAGTTCATATGTTGAGTTCAGCACTGGAGTAAGAGGTGTAAGATTCAGGCCTTCCTTCGATGGCTCCTTGTCAGGTAGCTTGGCATAGTAGTAGGCAAACCTAAAACACTAGACCAAGATGGGGCGATAAGACAAAGAACATTCATAAAACATTTGTTTGAAAGAGCATGACTATTTCTTGAGGCTGTGATTAAGACAGGCTGGCAAAGCGGAGAGTATACACTGGACAACAAATTGGAGCAACAAGCAGAATACTTACAGATCAGGATAAAGAGCTAAGATTTTAATGAAGTTAATAGAGCTCTTTGAAAGTCTTTTAATCCTTGGGAGTGAAGGGGTGAGATGATGGGATGACACTATTAATCTCTTTTATGAAAAACCTTTCTGGTTGTAGAGTCAAGAATCAATCACAGAAGACTGGTATCAGAGACACAAACCGGGGATCTTTGTAGTACTTTAAGTGAGATATAGTCAAGTTCTGAATCATGACAATGGAAATCAAGAGGAGGAAATGAGCTGGGTAATTGATCAGTGGAGGATTCCAGACAGAGTTGGGTAATGGGGTGGATGGTGGGACCATTTACCCAGACAGGAATTGCAGGAAGAGAGAAGCAGGTTTTTGTGGAAGATAAGGAATTGAATTTTGCATGTTTGGCATGTAAGATGCTGTGGGTGGTGAAGACTTCTGGCAGGCACCCAGAAACATTGGCAGGAGAAGAGGGTTAAATTTGAGATAATGGTTTGTCTGAGGGAAATCACCCAATGTTAGCATGTGAATTAAAAAAGGAGGTCATGGACACAAGCATAGTAAACACAAATACAGAAGGGCTGAGCAGAAAGAGGAATTCTAATAGATGACCAAGAAGAAGAGAAATGAAAAACAGGAAAGATTGGTGTCATGGGATCTTAGGGTGGAGAGAATCTTCAGGAAGGAAAACATAGTCAATGGTGATAATTACTGTAGAGTGAGCCAGGTGTGTCCATCTGGTAACCTTGGCTAGAACAGTTTCAGTGGTAGGGTGGCACCTGAAGTCAACTTGCACGCAAGCTGAGGAGTTCATTAGAGCTGAGGGAGTACAAACAAGGAGTGTAGACGGTTTTTGAAGGTCTGCCTGAGGAAAGGAGAGAGTGACTAGGAAATCTGCAGATCTGTGTTTTGTACTTAGGAATAAATCAATACACTACCCCCCCCCAAACACACACACAGATACAATACGTACACCAAAGAAACCCTGTCATTTGCTTTATTGTTTGAGTTTAAAAGTGATGGAATATGGGGTCAGCAGGTGGTGTGGTGGTTGGAGGTGCTGGACTCCCACATGGCCAACTGTGGTTCAAGTCCCGGACCTTGAAGCTTGCTTTCTCACATTCTCTCTCTCTCTCTCTTACTCTGTCTCTCTCTCTCTCTCTCTCTGATCAAATTAAAAAGAGAAAGTAAGAAAGAAAGAAGAAAAGAAAGAGAAAAGAAAAAAAGAAAAGAAAAGAAAGGAAGAAAGGAAAGGAGGGAAGAAGGAAGGAAGGAATAAAGGAAGGAAGGAAAAGAAAGAAGGAAAGAGAGAAAAGGAAAGGGAGAGAGAAAGAAAGTTAAATAAAAGGAAAGAGAGAGAAAGAGAAAGAAAGTTAAATAAAAGAATTATTTTTAAAAAAAATGATGGAATCTGTTCACACATAAATTTATAACAATAGACACTCAAAATTTTTCCATAGCTCATTCTTTTCTTCCTTGTTTCATTCCTTCCTCCCTCTCTCCCCCCTTTCTTCTTTTTGTAATATAAGAAGAGATAACAAATTATTTGCAAAAAGCAGGAAAAAAATCCAGCAATGCAAAGAAATTAGGAATAACTACAAATAACTAAATACTTAACTAAATTTTCAGATAACAGCAATAATAGTTTTGAAGAACAAATGCAAGTACTTCATTTCAATTCTTGTCTTTTATTATTATGATTATGTTTTTCCACAGGACACATGCACTCACCAGACAGAGACAGAGAGTGTGAGTTCCACAATCTCTTCTCCATTCTCCTCTTGGGATTTTTTTACTCTGTCTCTCTCTCTCTCTGATCAAATTAAAAAGAGAAAGTAAGAAAGAAAGAAGAAAAGAAAGAGAAAAGAAAAAAAGAAAAGAAAAGAAAGGAAGAAAGGAAAGGAGGGAAGAAGGAAGGAAGGAATAAAGGAAGGAAGGAAAAGAAAGAAGGAAAGAGAGAAAAGGAAAGGGAGAGAGAAAGAAAGTTAAATAAAAGGAAAGAGAGAGAAAGAGAAAGAAAGTTAAATAAAAGAATTATTTTTAAAAAAAATGATGGAATCTGTTCACACATAAATTTATAACAATAGACACTCAAAATTTTTCCATAGCTCATTCTTTTCTTCCTTGTTTCATTCCTTCCTCCCTCTCTCCCCCCTTTCTTCTTTTTGTAATATAAGAAGAGATAACAAATTATTTGCAAAAAGCAGGAAAAAAATCCAGCAATGCAAAGAAATTAGGAATAACTACAAATAACTAAATACTTAACTAAATTTTCAGATAACAGCAATAATAGTTTTGAAGAACAAATGCAAGTACTTCATTTCAATTCTTGTCTTTTATTATTATGATTATGTTTTTCCACAGGACACATGCACTCACCAGACAGAGACAGAGAGTGTGAGTTCCACAATCTCTTCTCCATTCTCCTCTTGGGATTTTTGGCATGCACACGCATGCGCCCAGCATGAGTTTCAAGCTTCTGGATTCAGGACTGAAACTATGATAGACCATGTGGGAATCTAGCACCTCAACTATCATACCAACTGCTTGTCCCCAAGTTATTGTCTTTTAAATGGAGGCCTATTTTATTTTTAAACACACACACACACACACACACACACACAAACAAATAATTTACAGTTAGCTTCTGAATAAAATATATAGAAGTTAAAAGTGAATGAGAGCATATTCATTTTGACATGAATCAAAGATGAAATACTCTTCAAAACTTGTATTTTTATGTTGATTGCCTCAGCAATAAAAGGGACTTTAGAAATCATTACCCCCCTTTGGGACCAGCAGTTAACATAATGGCTATGTCGCTGGACTCCCACGTAGTTGATTGCAGTTTGAGTCCCGGACCCGGTGGCTTAAACTCACGCCAGGCACATGTGTGTGTGTGCCCAAGATTCCAAGAGGAGAATGGAGGAGAAGAGATTGTGGTGTGGCCATCCCCCCTGGAGGGTGATTTCTCGCTTTCTGTCTCTGTCTCTATCTTTCTGGCGAGCGCACGTGCCCTATAGTGAAAACCTCTCCAAAAAAAGAAAATAGAAAAAGAAACCATTACCTCCTTTCATAGATGGGAAAACTGAGGGCCAGAGAGGTAAGGTCTAAGGAACAGGACAAAAACTTTATCTCTTAATATCCATTGACCTGGACCGGCAGGTGGCATGGTGGTTAAGAGCGCTGGACTCCCACATGGCTGACCACGGTTTGAGTCCTGTACCTGGTGGCTTGCTTTCTCACTTTCTCTCTCTCTCTCTCTCTCTCAAATAAGCAAATAAATAAAGTTAAATAAGAATATTTTTAAAAAATATATACATTGACCCATTATCACCCCCAAAAGTTTTCCTCTTCCTAAACTGACATAAGTTAGTTGATTACAAAAGGAATAGGATAATGCTGTTCATTTAACTTCCAAAAGTTTCCTGTCAAGGCTGAAAGGGCATACAAAATACAGTGAACTCTAGGAAAATAGACTATATGAACTGAAGGTATTGGCTGTTTCCAAATTCTAAACCTTTTATTTATGTTTACATTTTCCCATTTCCTTGGTTGTTGTCTGCTTTATTGTTCTATATCATCTAGATTCCAGTAATTCTGGTCCCTAATTTCACACACACACACACACACATGCACACACAGACACACACACACACACACACTCAAACATACCTTTGTCTCATAAATTTACTCCCCTTTTTATAAAACTGTCTTCACCTCTGTCAGTTGAGTCTTTGTGTTCTACCTGGTCATCATGTCCATGTGACATGTGTATGCCCACATGTAGACAGTCTGAATATCAATTAGAGACAGTCCCTGTCCCCAAGCCTTGTTCCCACAATTCATAAAGGGCAGCCTCAAAGGACCACCATTTAAGGGTCCCCTGTGGGATTAGAAACAGGAGGTTTTGCCATGAATTTTCTGCACTGGTTGCACTTCTGAGAGCCCCTTGCACATGACATTAAAACTGGAGGTACTTAGGAAATAAAGAAAGAAAAAGAAAGAACACCCTTAAAGCTAATCCTTCTGTTGACAGAAAACAGAATCAGGCCTTGGAAAGTGTCCATTCTTTAATATCGCATATTGCTCTCATTTGTTGTGTAAAATGATGCAACGCACATTGTACTTCGTCCAGTAGGGCACTTAATCCCTATGAAAGAAATAAATGAATCACTGCAGCAAAACCCTTGCCTCCCAAATGACTTTTTCTCAAATTAGAAATGAGTAATTATTAGAGGGATAAATAACTCTGAGTTTCTCAGAATAGATAGGTTTCCTCAAGTCATAAGACAGTGCTCACTGGCTTCTCTCATCCCAAATCCTGGAAACACTAAGCTTCTGACACCCCATTCTTGCGTTCAGGAACTGAGACACGTAACTAGGCATGAGTGGAAAACTCCACATTTGCTCACAGGATATGAATACGGTTTCCTTACTTCGAGTGGTATCTTAATGGGAATTGTATTTCGCACTCCAATGAAAAAGGCCAAGCCCCAGAGAAAGCTTCTAACTTTCAATGGCTCTGTGTCAACACAGTGGGTGAGTGAACAATCACATAGCCACTTTCCCAGGGCAGCCTTCAAGGGCATGGGATCACATAACCAATCACATGAGGAATATCGCTTACGTGTATGGCCACAGTCATTTCTCATTCAGCTGGCATAGTATTGTCACTGCCTCCCCTGCCTCAAATTTTCTATTTATCATTCTAAGTTAGTCCAAGGCAGGCACAACCTTTTTGAGAAAGTAAATACTGTAAAGCCCTTTGGGTGTCCTTCTAGAGGAAAGTAATTTATTGTGCCTCTTTGTTCTTATAGAGGTTCTACTTTCTCTTTTCTGAGCTTCAGATGTCTCCAGTCCTAAGGAAATGTGTTGGAAATTAGGCAGAAGTCAGTAACCAGACTAAAATAAAATAGTTTCCCCAAGGTACAGTCATGATCCACAGGTCTGGATGGAGAACATGTCTGTCTGTCATGCATTGTTCTACTAAGACCTCGCTGGATGAGTAAGAAGCTGAGTTATGGTTTCTTGGCTGAGGTCAGCTGTCTCCAGGAACTTGAGTAACTGTCTCCAACCCAGTGTGTGTTCAGGAAGAGTAGCAGGACCTTAGATAGCTCAGAATACAGCCAACACACAACTGGCCTTGTTATAATCTGCTCATCATACAGAGCAACTGAACGATCACTGACAATCAACCAAAAACTCTTCTCCGAGTAAGAGCAATATAATTTTAAAATGACAAAATCATATCATGCTGGGACCAGAGATATCTTGTGACAAGGTTTTCCCACTGTCATGGTGACCTCAAAAGAGTCTAGATAAAACCACAAGCATTCTGATTTCTCTCAGATGTTTTTTTATGAGTTTGTCATCTATGAATTTAGCTAGCCATGTGAGAAGTGATTTATATCTCAATCTAAGAGCAAGTATTCTGTATACAAGGCGTGAAATGGTTTATTCTTGTTCGAACTAAAGTTTGTAAGTTTATTTTTATTCATGAGAAAGTGTGCGCACATATGCCAGCGAGTGGGGAGGAGAGACAGACACCCTCAACAGGTCACACGGCTAGTGTGAACTCTGGAATGCAAATCCAGGACTGAGGGCTCAGTTAAGCAGCTGAAATTGCTTGCTAGTCCTGCCCCCTGGATTAATTATTATTCCTTTCCTTTAGGTTGGTCCTTCTCTTTTAAGAGGTGGGAATATCCTTTATATTCACAATTCCTTTACCCCATCTACGAATTTCAGTGATCTGAGGTAAAATCAGAACCGCTGGAAGGCACCGGTCTATTGTATCTGTCTCTTCAGCCTCTTCTTTATTTGGGATGAGATTATAGCACATGCACTAGTTCTAATCCCATACGAGTTAGTGTGAACGGCAGTGATGTTATTAATTAAAACCATGGGATGCTACCAGTTTTCAATTTGGACAGTTGGAAGTATACGTATGGCTATTTTCCACTTGTAAATTCCATCTTTTATCCCCGTGAAGCGTCTGAAATGAGAGAAATAAAACTACAGTTGCTAAATATTTGGAGGATTATTTTTTTAAAACCAGTGAAAACAGAATCTTTCATTTGTCTCACCAGTGATGGGAAGGTTTTCTTTTTTATTTTTCTGTGCAGGTCCACTGGGAATGAGTGCACATAACACAAAATAATATCCCTTTAATTTTTTTTCTAAAAACACTATTAGTTCCACATGGTGACATCCATCTCTTTTCAGAAATGCCCTGAGAACTCCCTAGACAGACACAATACAACCCAAAAACTTAAGGGATGGCTTATTTTAACTTTTGTACTAAAGTCTAAGGCAAGACAGTTTAAATAATATATAGGCTCAGAACTGAAGATTATTTTCTCCAAATCACAATATTTTAAAAGTTAAAACATTGCTGGAACCAGCAGATGGTGTAATGATTTAGTTGCTGGACTCCCATGTAGTTGACCACAATTTGATTCCCGAAACTTAGGCCAGGCACATGTGTATGTATGCTCTACATCCCAAGAGGAGAATGGAGAAGAAGGAATTGTGACATGGCCACCCCCTGGAGAGGTGATCTCGCATTTTCTGTCTGTCTCTACCTCTCAGGTGAGCTTACGAGCCCTATAGCAGAATTTCTCTCTTAAAAATAAAATTGTGGGACCAGCAGTTGGCATAATGGCTATGTCGCTGGACTACCATGTAGTCTACCGCAGTTCGAGTCCTGAACCCAGTGGCTTAAACCCACGTCAGGCATGCATGTGTTCATGCCCAAGATCACGAAAGGAGAATGGAGGAGAAGGGATTGCAGTGTGGCCATCTGCTCATTGAGGTGTGGCCATGCCCCCTGGAGGGTGATTTCTCACTTTCTGTCTCTCTGTCTCTGTCTTCCAGGCAAGTGCATGCGCCATATAGCAAAATCCTCTCCACACCCCCCCCCCAAAATTGCTTGCTCCACTGTCTTGGACCTTTACTGTGTAAGTGTACATCTATCAAGGCACCTGGACCAAAAAATTCAGGGTCTTCCCACTGCCTGGGGACTATGGGTACAATATGGCAGCCAACCGAGAAGAGAGCAAGGGGCTACATCAGAAGTTTTAACTACTAAACATTTACTAACATCTCTGCTCTTCAATTAGCATGAAATAGTACAGTTTCTTCCCAATATAGTCTTCTTGCCTGGTATTTTGTAGACAACCTTGATCAAATAAATTTAGGGGATATAGTGCATTTTCTTCTTTTCTACTCATATCACTTGCTGGCTTCTTAAGAGTCTATAGTAGAGAAAACACTTGAACTTTCCTTAATATGATGTTTCCTACCTTTCTGACAGAGATGCTTTTTATCACACAGTATTACATGAAGCTACTACTCCCTAGAACATATTTAAAGAATTGTTGGTCACCAGCAGAAAGGGCTCATGATCTAAGACAGAGTCCAAACTAGATTTCTCTTTTGACTTACACTTATACTTGTCCAAGTATCACTTGGACAAATTCAAACACCTCATTTAGCACAGGTGAGGTAGAAACCATCCTTTCCCTATTTCAAAGGGAGATGGGGAGAAGAAATCAAATCATAGGTGAGGAAACATTTCTTAAATAGTAAAGTTGCGTGGAAAGTTGTAACTATCTCAGCATCTTTAAAAAACAGAGAAGAGAAAAATTAGGTGATTTATTCCCTCCTTCTTTCCCTCCTTCCTCCCTTTAGTTTTCTCTTTCTTTCTCCTTTCTCTTTCTTCCTTTTTACTTTTTAATGACAAAGGGTACATGTGCTTGTCAAAGTGAGAGAGAAAGTAGTTCCCAAGGTCCCCCAATGGGGTATGGTCATGCTGCAATCCTTTTTCCTCCATTCCTCCATCCCATCGGGATTTGGAGCATCCATAGTCTGTTTCTCAAGCTGCCATGACTGAGATTCAAGCTACATTTAGCCGTGTGGGATCTGGTTCTCTTAACCTCTGTGCTACAAGGCCAGCCCCCCAAATTAGATCACTCTTGTCACACAATGAGCTCACAAGTCAGTACTAGGACTGCACTCAGAAGAGGGGCCCTTATCTCTTCTCTCCTTATCCTCACCTTTATCTCCCCATGCATCTTCATGTGACCCTTGGACATGGTCTCTTTCCTTCTCCTAGTATGCCTGTGACAGAGTATCAGAGTTTTCATATTATATCTTGACATATCTGTGAGCCAAAATTTAGAACCGCTAGAAGCACAGGAGATAGCAATACCTCGATCTACTACGAAAATAGGAAATAAATAAATAAATAAATTAGTTATTTATTCCTCACCCTCTCTTCCTCTTTCTTTTTTCTTTCTTTCTTTCTTCTCTTTCTTATTTCTTCTTTTTAATTTCTTTTTTAATGCCAGAGGGCACATGTGCTCATCAAAGAGAGAGAGAATGTACCCCCAACATGCCCCAGTGGGGTTTGGCAAATGCAACACAGGCAAGATTCCCAAAAGGATAAACAAGATAGCTAATTATTGAAAAGAAATTTTGATGTCTAGAGAGTTATTGATGTGCGTGTTATTTTTGTCATGTGATATGCAAACTAATGTCTGTCTTTTGAATTTTTTACTTTTTAAAAAGAAGTTTTATTGTGTATATTTGAGGTTTACAAAATGATGTTATGAAATATATAGATACAGAGATAAATGTAACTACATATAGATCGATATATGTATCATCTCATATTGTCACTTTTCATTTGTGTGATAAGAGGAGGTAAAATCTATTTCACAGTTATTAACCTTAAAATACAGCCTTAATACAAATGATAAGGTCCATCTTTATGGTTTTTAGAATTTATACATCCATCCATTTGGAGGATCTGCCACATGTTAGGCTTGCTCTGGGTTCTAGAAAGAAAGTGATTCTAGAAAGAGACCTCTGTCCTGAGGAAACTTACAGCCCACAGGGGAAGCAGCAAGTGAACCATAGCTGTGATATAGACAGAAAAAGAATACTATGCTAAAATAAGCAGAGAGTGCAATTAACCAGATCGGAAGTATTAGGAAAGAATTATTCAAAAGACTGGTATCTAAAATGGATCTTCGAGGATAGTTTCCTGTGGGTTATGCAGGTCAACAGGTAAGAATGTCACAAGTCAGCAAATCATTAATTTCTATGTATATGTGTATACATATAATCATTTTATTTATTTTATATGTAAAAATATTATGTATCTATGTATGTTTTATATATATATGTGTGTGTGTGTATATATATATATATATATATATATATATATATATATATATATATATATATATATATATATATATATATATATATATATATGCCAGTAGATGGTGTAGCAGTTATATTGCTGGACTCCCGCATCACCGACTGTGGTTCAAGCCCTGGACCCGGTGGCTTCGAAATCACACTGGGTACATGTGCATGTATACCCAAACTCCCAGAAGGAAAATGGAGAAGAGATTGCAGTGTGACCATCCCCCCTAGAGGGGTGATATCTTGCTTTCTGTCTCTCTGTCTCTCTCTGTCTTTCTGGTGAGTGCACATGACTTATAGCAAAAACCTCTCTCTCAAAAAATATATAATAAAATAATATAATAAAATATATAATAATGTATATAATTATATATAATAGATATATAATACTTATTTTAGCATAGTATTCTTTTTCTGTCTAATATACTGTATATACTATATATAATATATATTTGTGTGTATATAAAACACATGGGCTAAATAAAAGAGGCTCTGCTTTATTTGAAATGTATCACCATTGTAAATAAATTATTTAAATAAATAAATGTAAATAATTTTCTAAATTATAGGTTTTGGGGACCCAAATCTGAATATTACAACCAGTCCCAGCTCTTCAGAGCTTTTTCTAGGATAAAAATGAGAAAATAGTAGATTTAATAGGGGTAAGAGAGTGAGTGAAGTTGATAGAATACTGATGAAAATGAATAGAATAAAATAGCTGATTAATAGAATACTTTCTGAAATAAAATTCCTGTGGTCAGAGCTGTCACATCAGCATGCATATGATTTCAACAGGCAATAGTTCCTTTTATGGATTCTGTCCAATACCTTTGGGGATTGCCAGACATTGATCTTTGATTATATTCTCTTCTCTCCTATGTTTGTATAATATTTAATTTACCTACCCATTGTTCTCTTTTTTTTTTTTAGAGGTTTTTGCTATAGGGCACATGCACTCACCAGACAGACAGAGAGAGACAGAGAGACAGAAAGCGAGAAATCACCCCCCAGGGGGGAGGGCCATGCCGCAATCCCTTCTCCTCCATTCTCCTCTCAGGATCTTGGGCACGCACTCACACGCACCCGGTGTGAGTTTTAAGCCACCGGGTCTGGGACGCGAACTGCGGTCGACTATGTGGGAGTCCAGCGACATAGCCTTTACGCTAACTGCCGGTCCCCCCATTGTTCTTTTGAGAACATGCCCTTGTATCACTTGCTTTTTAGGGAAATAGATTTTTTTGTGTGTATAAAATGTATTAAAATTGCAATTTTAATGAGGAAGTTATATGGTGAGGTGAAGTTATGTAGTGTGTTTGTGTGTGTATATAATGAGAAAGTGGCACAGCAGCAAAACATGGTGCTCTATAAGGCTGAAGAGCATAGGCAGGTTCTAGGTTCATGTCTGGAGACTCGCACACCAACCAAACATGTGTGTGCCCGTGATCTGGGCTGGCTGAAGTTGGGGTGGATCATGGTATCAAGACCCTGTTGGGACTGCTCTCACTCGCTCGCTCTCATGGAAAGAATAAATAAAAAAGCTCTAAAAATGAAGAAAGAAGTTATAGCCATAGAGAATTCAAATATGACAATTTGTGAATTCAATATCTTATCTTTGCACAACTGTGTAATGTTCTTTTTTTTATTACAACTTGTTTTTATTTTACATTTTTCCACAAACATTTACTTTACATAGCAAAGAATTTTAGCTCATACTCCATAATTCTTGACAGTTTACAAACAACTTTCAAAGTTTCAAAATACTGAATTTTAAAGATGATGTTCAAAATATGTCTTATAATTTTGTATAATTTTATAACTCTATAACAACAGAAGCAGTATGGTTTCAAATATGTATATATACATTTTAATGTTCTCTTTCCTCATTACTCCCTCCAGTCTGCTCAAATTAGTTCAGACTAACATCAAACCATCATGAGGTATAATGTAATGTTACTTCTACTGCCACTTAACATGATCAAATGTGCAGCTGTTTCAGTCTTCTTTAATTATTTAAAAGCAAACATGACTTGGTGGAAGAAAGTGTTGAGAGTTAGGAGAAGGTTTAATTCTGAAAGTATGTTTCCCCATATTTTTTTTATGAAGTATTGAAAAGAGTGTGGGTGTGAAACCCTTCAGGTAATCCACTGAACACCTCAGACACACTCAATTGTCTGGGAGCCAAGTATGTCTTCCCTGGAAACTCCAATGACAGAGTGGGCACGCTGTGACATGGCTGATTTCCTTTCACTTGAAGTCTAGGTGACTTTCCCAGGAAAAACTGGCTTGTGATGCATCTCTGGCACCACTCCCTCTCCTTAGGTAAAGAGTGGATTCGGTCATCCCAGTTCTTCAGAACGGTGCTTTTGAGGTTGAATATTCTGGGGGAACTGAAGTGATTTTATTCTGACTTTACTGTAGGCTAAATAAATATCTTGGATATCATTTGTTATTCTGGAGATAACACATTGTTATAGATACTGCCTTGAAATGTTATCTGTTCATTGTTGGTGTATAAAAACACTGTCTGGGGAATGTAAATTAACAAAGCCACTGAGTAAAACAATATGGAAGTTCCTCAAAAATTTACAAATACAACTACTATATGAGCCAGTAACCCCACTCCTTAGTAGTTACCCAAAGGACAGGAAATCACTCTGTCAGAAAGACACTTGTGCATCCATGTTTTTTGTAGTGTTATTCTGGATGGGAGGGGCTCAAGAAAAAAATCCCTTAGCAGACACAAGAATGTAAAGTTCCTTGTTAAAAATGATACATATGTTGGGACCAGCAGTTGGTATAACGGCTTTGTCACTGGACTCGCATGTAATCAACTGCGGTTCAAGTCCTAAACCCAGTGGCTTAAACTCACACCGGGCACATGTGCATGTGTGCCCGAGATCCTGAGAGGAGAATGGAGGAGAAGGGATTGCAGCGTGACCATCCCCCCGGGGAGTGGTTTCTCGCTTTCTGTCTCTCTCTCTTTTTCTCTGTCTTTCTGGCGAGTGTACGCATCCTAGAGCAAAAACTTCTCTAAATAAATAAATAAATAAATAAATAAATATGGTAATACTCTTGATTTGATTATCACACACTGCTTGCATGCCTTGAAAAACCATATTGTATACCATAAAGATATACAACAAATAAATCTAAATCAGAAATTATAAAATAAAAGGAAAGAAGTGTTATCCAAAGGGCCTTTGGATATGACCACATTTTGTTGGATCTTTAAGTCCTCGGAAACTCTCCCAGTCATTTTCATACATTGTTTCAGCCAATGTGTCTCAATGGACAATGTACCAGACAACCAAGATCTGAAAGTGAATAATTCAGTTCCTTCTTTTGGTTTTATTACCAACTTGCTAAAAAATTATGCAGCCTACTTAATTAAAATAGAAAAACAGTATTAGAAATTTAGAAATAAAAAATGTAAGAAGAGGGAACCAGCTGTTAACCAGCTGTAATGGCTCTGTCTGTCTGGTGAGCGCACGCGCCCTATAGCGAAAATCTCTCCAAAAAAAAAAAAAAAACGTAAGAAGTATATGATTAAGCAATTTAGCATTGCCAATCCCAATAAAAGTCATAATTAATTTGTTCAAGATTCTTAGAGGCCAATGACTAATTAGCAGGATTTTTTGTTGAAGAATTGTTAATAACTTAAGTCCTGGTGAATGTAATATAGAACATAAAATTTTTAGCTTTGAGAAAGATCATTTCCCATGATTATAGCAATTAAGTATGAACACATTGAGTAAGTAAGTTCCTGTCAAGAGTTGCCAAAGAATGAAATTCACTCACACTTGTGAAATTTAAGCACATATTGATGATGGTAATGAATTTAACATTTCAGGTAAAACAAACAAATGATTTCAATGAATCAGAGAACATTATCTGAACTAGTAAATTAAATATTATCTTCCATAAAAGGCATTTGCTGGAAGTTGGTAGTCAGATATGAAAATATAATGATTATGATAACTGATAATAATAGCTATAACTGTTGCTATCACTAATGCTTAATATTTTTGTCATTTAATCCTCAAAATAATTTTACACGATCATATACAGAATATATACTATATAGCCATATCTATGTATTTATGCATATATACTGTTAGAAACAATTGATAACCACAGACTGGTTAAGAGTGAGTCTAAGCACCTACTTCATTGCTTTTTTGGTTAGGGAGGTATTTTCACTTCTGTCTCCTCTTCCTAATCGAATGCAGGAAAATTCTCTAAGATGTGTCCAATTAATTCCAAAGCAAGTAGCTAAAGATTTTTAAATTTTTTGAAAAAGTCAAGTTGGAGGGACCAGCAGTTGATGTAATGGTTATGTTGCAGGACTCCCATGTAGTCGACTGTGGTTCGAGTCTTGGACCCAGTGGCTTAAACTCACACTGGGCATGTGTGTACACATGCCCAGGATCACGAGAGGAGAATGGAGGAGAAGGGATTGTGGCATGGCCAACCCCCCTGGGGGTGATTTCTCACTTTCGGTCTCTCTGTCTCTCTCTTTCTGGCAAGCACGTGTGCCCTATAGCAAAAACCTCTCAAAAAAAAAAAAAAAAGTCACGTTGGTTGTGATAAAAAGTGACAAAACTAATCAAGGCTACTATGAATATTTTTTATTTATTATTATTATTATTATTTACACATTCAATCACTATACCTCATTTAGATTGTAAAGAGACTTTACCCAGCATGATACACACCTCAGTCCAGTTGAGAATACTGTACACGTCCTCATCAACAGATAATAACCTATGAACATTTTAAAATAATTCTATATGTGATAGAAAACTGAATGTATAACATGCACTGTTATCCAGGTCATAAAAATTTTCAAGGTTCCTTTTGCAATTCAGAGGCAAGACATTGATTTCAAAAAAGTCATCATCTTAATAGATAATATTTCTCATCATAATGTTTTCCATCTCAACTGCATTGTTACTACCATGAGACAAAGAAAATTGTAATATGGTTTAAAAGAGACTTAGCAAACACTAAAATTTAAATGCTTTGTATTTGACTGGAGATATTTTATTTTATCCAATGTTTTTCTTTTTTTCTTGTTTATGTCTTCAATGAATGAGAAAGACAGAACAAGAGAGAAAGTGTGAGCACCCCAGATAGAATCTTGACACTGGAGTCCACCCCTAGCTTCCAGCAAGACCCAGATTATAGCCAGCTGTGTGCCCCGCGCACTCAGGGAGGTCTCCAGAATTGAATTAGGAATCTCCCCACAGAGCATCACATTTTACCACTGCACCACCACTTGTCACCTAATTCAGTAAATTTCTGCAATACAGTAATGTAGATAATCTATCTGAGGGAACATTATGGAAGCCACAGAGAGGTCTATGAAATACCCATTGAAAACCATGAATAACCATCATTTTTTTTCCATTTTTTTTCTTTAGAGTTTTTTTGCTTTAGGGCGCGTGCGCTTGCCAGACAGAGAGATAGAAAGTGAGAAATCACCCACCAGGGGGGATGACCAAACCGCAATCCCTTCTCCTCTCGGAATCTTGGGCATGCATGCGCACGCGCCCGGCGTGAGTTTTAAGCCACTGGGTCCAGGACACGAACCGCGGTTGACTACGTGGGAGTCCAGCGATATAGCCATTATGCTAACTGCTAATGACCATCATTTTTAAAAAAATGCCAGTATATTACTATTTGCATACAAATTCTGTAACGGCCAAATGATTCCCACAGTAAAATGTAAAATTATTATACATTCCTTGAAATTCCACTTCTTCCATGAAATCTTTTATATTAATTAATTAGGAGAGGTGACAGTTCCCCAAGCTAATGGAGAACTGCAATTTTTCTCAATACTCACTTTTCCTCCTCAGCTGTGTGTTACGACACACTTCCTTCACATGTAGTTGCACAATGTTAGGTCTGTTACCTAAGCAGAGACAAACAGACAAACTGAGTAATCTATTAGCCTCTTAAGCTACATGTTTGTAAGGAAAAGAAAATGTTATTCATTTATCTCCTGATTTTGATTCAGCCTTGCTTTGCCCTACAGGCATTCACATTTTGAGAATGATGGGGATAAGGGTGAGGAAGATGGTAAAAATGTCTGTGGAAAATGATGATGACAATATGGCACAAATTCAGAGTCCTTTTTGCTGAAAATCATAAGGTCTGGGCAAAACAAGCAAGGATTTTTAGATAAAGTTGTGAAGGATTTTCTTTGTCTCCCACTGAGAGGCCATCAAATGGAAATGGATAGTCATTTCTTAGACTCTAGGCAAGCTATTTAACCTTTATGAGACTCAAGGTCCTCACAATAAATAATAACAACCTGACAGGATTGATATGAAACTAGGAACCATCGATCATTAGGCAGATAAATAAAATAATCTATAGGGACCAGCAGATGGTGTAATTTTGCTTATATAGCTGGACTCCACATTGTCGACTATGGTTTGAGTCCCAGACCAGGTAGCTCTAAACTCACTCTGGGTGCATGTGTGAGTACCCAAAATCCCAATAGAAGAATGGGGGAGAAGGGATTGTGGCATGGACATGCCCCCTGGGAATTGATTTCTTACTTTCTGTCTCTCTATCTCTCTCTGACTCTCCAGCAAGCTCACGTGCCCTATAGCAAAAAATACCTCTTAAAAAAATAGTAAAATAGGGACCAGCAGTTGGTGTAATGGCTACATTGCTGGACTCCCATGTAGTCAACCACGGTTTGAGTCCTGGACCTGGTGGCTTAAACTCATACCAGGCGCATGTGAATGCATGCCCAAGATTCCGAGAGGAGAATGGAGGAGAAGGGATTGTGGCATGGCCAATCATCCTGGGGGATGATTTCTCCCTTTCTGTCTACTGGCTCTCTGGTGAGCACACACATTCTATAGTAAAAACTTCTCAAAAAAAATAAAATAAAATAACGTTTAAAACATTCTAAGTACTGGGTTTGGTACATGGTTAAAACATTCTGCGTATTGGGTTTGGTGCATGGTTAGCCATCAATAAATGAAATGTTACCTCTGAGTAGGAAGAACATGAGTGACGCTTATGCCCTGCTCTTTGAGTATCTGTGTTTCCTATGTGTTTTGTGATAAACGTGCATTACTTTGTTAAAGAGAAAAAAATGAGAATAATAGTAACAATAAATAAAATTAAAATAATTCTTTTTTTTTTTTTTTGGGGGGGTTTTTACTACCTGGGCGGTTC
>NW_006160040.1:892950-901625 GCF_000334495.1 Tupaia belangeri chinensis | reverse complement strand
CAGGGGGGATGGTCACGCCGCAATCCCTTCTCCTCCATTCTCCTCTCGGAATCTTGGGCACGCACGCACACGCGCCCGGCGTGAGTTTTAAGCCACCAGGTCCAGGATGCGAACCGCAGTCGACTACGTGGGAGCCCAGTGACATAGCCATTACACTAACTGCTGGTTCCCAATAATTCTTTTTTCAAATAAAAACCTTTAAAATTTTTTAAAGAAGGAATTAAGGAATCTGTATTTAACGCCAGATGCAACTGCATATGATTCAGAGTTACGTTCTAATGAGATCTACACTCAATTTTGTGTTTATCTTGTGCCTAACATGTATTATTATAATAATTAATCTCTGTTTATAATAACAGAGTTTTATTAAGTGGTTATTTATTAAGTGGGTCACACAGACAAGGAAGAATAGAATCGAAGTGCAAAGGCTGGCTCTGTGTCACCCTCTTCTGCTAACTCTTCCCCTAAAGAGCTTTCACATCTCCCTGTAGTCTATAATCTTTCTATTTTTCTCATGACTAACTTGGCATTTTTCTACTAACATTATCTTGCTCTTCAAAATCATACCAATAATTCATGATAAGTAAACACAGACATTTACTTTGAATTCTAACAATGTATTTTTCATACATTATAATTAAAGAAATATGTAGATCTTTCAAAAGGTGGGGGATTGAAGTAAAAACTGTTTGTTTTAAATCTAGGGGAAATTACTAGCATTTAGAAT
This sequence comes from Tupaia belangeri chinensis, assembly GCF_000334495.1. Classification (NCBI taxonomy): domain Eukaryota; kingdom Metazoa; phylum Chordata; class Mammalia; order Scandentia; family Tupaiidae; genus Tupaia; species Tupaia belangeri. The sequence continues at coordinate 900,898 of NW_006160040.1, read as the reverse complement.
AGTGCCTTGTGTGCATTTGGTATTTGATAAATATTTGTTCGGTTATTTCTCAGCATTCTGAGTTGTACACTATCTTCTGCTCTTTAACACATAATCTCTCTAATTCACCACCTTCATGACTGCCATATTCATTTCATAAGCCTTTTGAATCTCAGTTTCCTCTCCCACAAAATAGGGGAAGTAATGTCCTCCGTAAAGTTTTCTTGAGACGATTAAATGAGATGATAAACCATTTGGTATACCCAGAAAAATGAATGCCTAACATGTAGTTGTCAATTAATATCTGGAACTATCATCACGCTAAGCACCAGTTATTTATTGCTGACTTCTAAATCTCTACCATTAAGCCACACTACTTTCTGCCTGCAAATACATGCGTCTAACTTCCTGTGACAGTGCCACTTGGATTTTCAACAGCTGTCTCAAAAGCAGCAGCAGACAAACAATGGATCTAAACGGTCCTACATGACCCTTCCCTGTCACATCTCTGTGTTTTCTACTTCTGCTAAAATCCGGTCACCCAAGTCTGAGATTTGGGAATCATTCTAGACATCCTTTTTCTTTGCTCCTTCATCTAAAAAGTCACATAGTCCTTATGTTTCTATTGATACTTCCTGCTAACTCTTAAATCAACCTAGCCTTCCATCATCACCTGTATATCTCCATAAAATGCTTTCTTTAAAGACTGTCACAAAAAGTCACCCAGGTGGTATCAACATCCAGTTTTTGTTGCCTCCAATTCAACCTCTAGATTGCTTCAAAGTGAGACTATTGAGATGCAAATCTGCATATGACACCCCCTCTTCCGGCAGAAGTCCTAGTTTGCCACCTTGTACCTAAAGATTCTGGATTTGTTGTGAGGCTTCATTTCTTTCCTCTGTGCTGCAGCCAGGTTGGGCTTCAGGTACATCTTCAATGCTACGTGCTCCCAAGTCATCAAATTTTTTTGCATGTGCTCTTCTTCGGCTATCTTCATATGTATATTCCTTAAAATTCACCTCATATGTCACTTCTCTTGTAAACCTTCCTACCCTTGGTGTTTTACTTTTCTTCAATGATTTCCTTAATTTTTATCATACCATTATAAATAGTCAATTTTTAAAACTAATTTCAGTTAAGCATTTTCTAATATGCCATCTGATTCCTTACTGGAACCCTGATAGATTCACCATCCTCCAATTTTGAAGGATAGTCTTAAACGTAGGAGCTGTTCAATAAATATTGGTCAACCCTCTTATTGGTGAAGGAGTATGCATAAGCTTGTGTATATAATGTAAGTAATTCACAAATATGAATCGATAGAGATGATTGTCTTTCTTCTTCTGAATTTGTCTTACAGATCATTATCAACTGTGCCCAGAAATCTTTATCTCTTCTAAGCATCAAGTCATTATAAAAGAGGAATATGTAGAGTATTCTCTAATACTTCAAGTTTTAATATGGCATTTTTATAAGTATTTCCTGAAAATTGCCTTCTTTTTTCCTTCCAGATTATTTAATTATACAGACATTTCCTGTACAAATGAAATATAGATTTCTGGATGTATGCTTATCTGTCACGGAGCAAAGCGTCATTTACCCACAGATCTCCCAAGCATCAGTGGGAATGATACATAATTGGAAAGCTGTGCATCTTTTTCAGACATACTTTCCCTCGGGCTATGAACCACCTTTCTGTGGAAACTGTTCTCATGGCTAGTTTTTTTTTGAAACTGTTCTTCCTGTCAGACACAACTTCATGCTTCTTCATGATCTAAAGAGCCTCTCCCTTTCCAACCTCAATTCCAGGGACATTTATGAGTAGCCTGCTCAAACTAAACCCATTTTTTTCCATCAAATAGATAACCTGCATTTGGAAACGTCAACGATGGAAGTAAATAAATGCAACGTTTATCTTTGGAATTAAGGAAGGCTTTCCAGTTGGCTGATTTTCCATCATAAAAAGCATTCTGATTATATTTTTAAATCTAGACAGGTATCTAGCATACAAAGAAAGCAAACCTATGAGAAGGAAAATGTTTTGTCCTATTTGTGACAATAAACTTTTTTTTTAACTCCTAGGTAAGTTTATTTAACTTAATTCACTAGCAAATAAAAGTGAAAATCTTCAGTAGAGCAAAATTATGTACCTTAAACTAGTCTCATTTATTTAGAGGGTAGTTGAAGTATGGGAAATATTGACTATTTCAGGTCATCACTGACATGGGTCAATACAGATTATCTTGCTTCTGGCCCCTATATTCAAGTTTCAAAGAAAATGGAGACTTTTCATTTGTTTGAGTTGAGATTTTTGCCATAGTGCACATGCACTTGGCACAGAGAACTGCAAGAGAAAGAGTGAGATATCGACTCACTCCTCCCCACTTCCCTCATCCACTTCTCCCCCACTCGGGGATGGCCATGCGGCAACCCCTTCTTCTCCATTTTCCACTCAGGATTTTGGGTATGCATGCATACATGCCCAGTATGTTTTTCAAGCTGTCAGGAGCAGGACTTGAACTATGGAGTCGGCCATGTGGTATCCAGTACTTTAACCACCACACCACCTACTGGCCCAAGAGCCATGTTTTAACTGAAGCAATAGTTTTAAAAAGATTATAACAATAGAAAGTCTATCTCCCTAGTCACAACTTCGTATGGTTTTGAAGTGTCATTCATCTCCCTGCTTCACCATCAATGATGACTTTGAATTTAGGGGTAAGGAAGTTTCAAGATAACTGAGGACAGGTTAGGGATTCCTTTGCTGGCATTTTCTCTTGTAAGAATGAAATACAGTCTGCACATTGGAGTTGATCATCAGGAATGTTATAATACAATCAAGTATTTACACTTTACAAAGAATTATTAGGTGTCTAAAGTTTTGTGTGAAATGTGTTCCACCACTTCATTTGTCCCTGTAGTTGCAGAGAAGCTGGAAGTCTGTTTACATTAAGCAAAAACAGCAACAGCAAGAACATAAGGAAGTTTTTCCTAGCTAGCATTTATGTGGAGGGATAGTTAAGCTTGGTGCAATCACTAATCCCTCGAACATAGTAATTAGTCAAGATTCAATCTAGGTTTCTACTTTCATCTACTAGGAAAGTTGGGGTTATGTGTCAGATAATCATGACTTTGTCATAGTCAAGACGAGATCTGATCAATTGATTAAGTGAGCCCATGGTGTCATGTATGTTGGTAAAGATACTCTGAGGTCAAGATCTGATCTCAAGTCTATAGTTGTGGAACTTCACTAATTAATGTAAACATGAGCTATTATATCTGAGGACATGATTCTCAACATTGGTAGTGTAACAGAATCAATCAGCAGCAGAGGTTTAAAATGTCAGTACACCTATGGCAGACTCTTGTTGAGTCTCCATTTTTTAAGTTTTTCAAGTGATTCAGATCCAGGCCAAATTAAAAATCACAGTCGTAGAACATATCACCTACACTGGCCAAAGTCTTGAGAGAAAATATGTATGAGGAAACGAATTGAACTAACCATTCTTTCCTGCTCCTCCTTACCCTTTTTCCATTCTTCCTTTCCTGCCTCAAATATTTATTGAGCACTTACTATATTGTCAGATACTTCAGAGCCATATTCCTGACAGCAGTAGTTGTAACAATCACCATCTTCTCTTTCTGAAAGGAAATTTTACTTGGAATGGCAGGTTAAGGTTAGATGATTTCCTGGTAACCAATAAGGCATAGATTCATTTAACAAGTATTTGTTGTCTTTACTATGTGCTCATCAGAAAAAAAGTCACTGAGTGATCTTGAGATAGACTTTTATTTCACTGCTGTTGCTAGGTGTGTCTCTCTTTACTCTTCTAAGGTATTCTTTACCTGTCAAGTCCATAAGTGCATTGTATTGGCACATCAGTAGCCCTAACTAAGATAGTACAAGACAAATAGGGACATTCTCCTGTTCCTCATGGGCCAGACTGAAGACGATTAGGCTTTTGATTTTGTTACTACAACACATTTCTCGTTCATTTCAAAATAATTTCATAGCTTTACTATCTTTCTTAAGCTTGCAAGTCTTACTGTAATTACTTAGAGAGGAAATCACCTTAATCATTAAATTATTTGCAAATCATATTCTTAGGCAGGTACATCAAGAAGGTTTCTTGTAAGGTGATCTCACAGGATGACAAGCACTCATGAACTTCAGTCTGAGAGAGTAGACTGTCCACATCCTGGACGGGTCATTCTCGCTCACCTCAGGCTAGAGACATTGGTTCCCATTTTATTTTGGAACCTGTAGCATTCTGTCCAGTTGGGATACTCTACAAAAAAATCTACAGCAGCAGTGGGTCCTTTCTTTTTAAAGTCAGCTGTGCCCATCTGTCATCTCAGCCACAAATCACGAGTTTCACCCAGAATTTGTCTACTTTTTATATGCATTCCCTTTATTTTAACGATCCTCTATTTGATAATGCCTTCCAATATAAGTCCCTATCCCAGCCTCTTTCCTAAACTCTAGCCTCAAATTCAGCTACTTCCTGTCATCTCTACCCAGGTGACCAAAATGATACTTATATCTAACATGGAATTAATCTTCTCCCCAAATGTGTTCTTCATTCCCTATTGCCTACCTTGGTTGGTAGCAATGCCAAGTACTCAGTTTCTCAAGATAGAACCCTAAGATTCCTCTCACTTCAATCTGCTTTTTCTTCTCTTTCCTCATCTCACTCAATAAATCATCAAGTACCTTTGGGTTCACTTTTTAATATCTCTCATATCCATTTTGTTCTCTCCTTTTATCTGGAAATGCCTTAGCTTTCAGGCTTATTAACACTTACTATATAGTATTGTGATTGCTTGTCATTATAATTAGAAAATTATAGTTTTTCTAACTATTGTCTGCCACAACATGCAAGATGTGTACTTATGCTCATGGTCCTGGCTGGCTGAAGATGGATCATTATACGAGGACACTGTTGAGGGTTTCTCCCTTTTTCTCTGGATGAATAAGTAACTTTTAAAAACAAGAATGTGAGAGATATGAAATATACGAGTCAAAATGTCATATTCATTTTGCTCAGTTTCTCAGAATACAACCACTTTCAGGCCAAGAAGAAATTACTTTTTCTCCCATCATATCCTTCTGCTGCTGATAATAATATTAGGAATTTTTTCAGAGAAAGTTATATCATGATCAACCCTCAGCTAGCAGGCCAGTCATGGCTACAAGACTGCTGGCCTCAGCAAGTCATCAAAACAGATAATGATATCACACTCAATGGGTCATGATTTGGAACATCTATGTTAGTATTCATCTTTAGACATTTGCTGGTCTTCCACTATCTACCGACCACTGGTACAGACCTCTCTTTCCACCACCTAGTTCATTTTTACCCATCCCAAATTATTGCCTTAAAAACAAAATATGTAATGATAACCAGTGCACTTTGGAGGATGCTCTAGTGTCTCAATTCTTACTCCAGGCCTACTCCCAAAAATTCTATTTAGTCCTCATACATATTTTCAAATTTCAACTTCTCTTTTTTTCTTGAGCATATCAAGTATAGTTTATATCCAGTATCTAATAAATCAAACTGGTTAAGTCTTTCAGAGTCTGTTACTATGATTTGCTCTTTGAAATTCTCTTTGAAGTAGTTTCCTTGTATGTTTTTTATTTGAGACTATTGAGATGCTCGTTTTTCTTAAAATACTTTTGGTAAGAATTCTTTGAGTTTGGGATTGAACTTTCAGTAGAGTGGATTTGTGTGTCCTTCTGCCAGTTATCTGGAAGTGCAACCAATTGGAAATTATTTCAATTGCATTCTCAGCGTGAAGTCAGGAGTTCTAGCAACTAATCTGCCATGGGATGTAATATGATTATGAATTCTCAGTGAGGATTTTTTTTTCCTACCTACTGTAACCAAAGGTTACACAGCAAGTTATTTTGAACATCCCTTGTATGGTGGGGGTTATTTCTTATTCAATCTGTCATAGAAGATACAGCCACTTGAGAACATTCACACTTTATTCAAGTATTCCTCACATTGGCAAAGCTCAGGGTCTCCAGTGTTAATCAGAACCCCCAAGTGGAAACCACCTCCAGCAGAAACCTGTGGTGCCTGTTTTCTCTTCTTTTATGTGCTTGGCAAATTTCTTCCTTTTGCACCAGCTCAGTGAAGCATTTTAATTCTGTTCAAGATTTTGTTTTAGTCAGGAGAGTCATCTAGCCTATCTACTCCAGCATACTATGAGAAACATAACCGGCCCTTGTTATACCATAAATAAGGATAAATACTGGGACCAGCATATGGACTAATGGTTACATCTCTGGACTCCTATGTGATTGATTGTGGTTCAAAACCCAGACCTGGCAATTTAAAACTCATGCTGGCGGTGTGTGCATATTTGCCCAAAATCTCAAGAAGAGAATGGAGGAGAAAGAACTGTGGCTTGGCCATATCCCTGGGGGATGATTTCTCATTTTCTGTCTCTTTCTCTCTCTGTCTCTCCAGTGAGCACACACACCCTATAGGAAAAAACTCCCTTAAAAAATAAATAAATAGGGACCAGCAGTTAGCGTAATGGCTATGTCGCTGGACTCCCACGTGGTCTACCACGGTTCAAGTTGAGGACCCGGTGGCTTAAACCCATGCCAGGCACGTGTGCGTGTGTGTGTGTGCCCAAGATCCCAAGAGGAGAATGGAGGAGAAAGGATTGCGGCGTGGCCATCCCCCCTGGGGAGGGGGCCATTTCTCACTTTCTATCTCTCTGTCTCTCTCTGTCTGTCTGGCGAGCACACGCGTCCTATAGCAAAAACCTCTCCCAAAAATAAATAAAGATAAATATTTACATAGTTGGGATTTTTTTAAATCCTGGGGCTTTGGAACCAAAATTCAGGTTAGAATCAAACTTCTTTGATCTACTACTGTGTACTCTTAGGCAAGTTTGACTTCGTTTGTTTCTTTGTTTTTAATTATGTCAAGAGACAACTTTCTGTTTGTAAATCCTCAACGTGTATCTACCTATTTCTTCTATGAGTGAAAGAGAAATATGTAGAGAAAAACAGCACTCGCAACAGGATCTCAATGCCACAATCTATTCCCAAGACTCTGCGAACCCCAGATCGTGGTTGTGTCATGCCCAGTGTACTCAGAAAGGACTTGGGGTGCAAATGCAGAATCCTCCCATATGGGCCAGTTTTGTAGAGGGTCCACTATGCCACCATCTGGCCCCTTCTATATATATTTATTTTTATTTTATTTTTAGAGACAGGGTCTTGCTATATTGTCTAGGCTGGCCTTGAATTTGCAACCCTACTGCCTCAGCCTCCCATGTAGCCAGGATGACAGGCTCATACCAGACACTTGACCAGCCAGCTCTCAATAGATCACAATGGCAGTGTTGCTCTGCTACGTAGGAAGTTCCAATAGAGAAATTGATAGTCTCCAAGTGGTTTAATAATACGTTCCCTAGAGACATACCTTGTGTGTCCTGTGTGAGGGAGTCCCCTTTCCAACAGCAGCAAGTTTCTCAGACTTTTTTCTTCATTTGTTAAATGACAATGACAATACCCTTAACTCTTGGGTTGATATAAGGATTAAAGAGTCATGTGGGTAAAGTACTTATCAGATTTCTTGGTATGTGTTCAGCAGTGAATAGTTATTTTGATTATTAATATTAATTGATAACTTTTCTATGTTTTTAAATGTTTCATAAACAAAAATTTTACTCAGTTAATTAAACAGTCACTTCAGATCCTTCCCACTTTGTGCAAGTAGTCAAAGCTGGAAATCAAAGATGTGTTTTGCACACATTAAATCATTTATCTAATGACTGCCATGTTCTAAATTCTGAAGTTAAAAAAAATAGAGAGAGAGATTTTAAGAGATATTTTTGCTATAGGGTGTTGCGCTCACCAGAAAAACAGAGAGATACAGAGACAGAAAATGAGAAATCAGCACCCCCCCTGGGGGGGGGGGGGGGGGGATGGCCCCGCCACAAT
>NW_006160040.1:881360-892919 GCF_000334495.1 Tupaia belangeri chinensis | reverse complement strand
CATGCCACAATCTCTTCTCCTCCATTCTCCTCTTGGGATTTTGTGCATGCACGCACATGTGCCCGGTGTGAGCTTAAGCTGCCCAGTCCAGGACTCGAACCGTGGTCGTATGTGGGAGTCCAGCAACGTAACCATTATGCCATCTGCTGGTCCTATGAATAAGACAAAGTTCTAACTCTTTGATATTTATATTCTAAGAAGAAAGATAGGTAATAAACCAGTATAATGTATAATGTCAGGCACTAACAAATACCATCAAAAATAAGAGAGTCAGATATATAAAGTGATTGCCTACGTTATAGATGCAGTGCTATTTAAGTAATGTGATCAGATAAGGCCTCTGAGAAGGAACTGTTTGAGGAAGTCATTAACAAACTGAGAGAATAAGACCCATGAATTAGAGATTGACTACTGTACGACAAGATGGAGGGGTTTTTGGTAGAAACAAAAACATGATTAAAGTGGGTTGATATGAAACAGTGAATATTGACAGCTTTGGGAGGGAATTTTATTGGAAAGGAGAGAAAGTAACAAGTGGTAACTATATAGAGATGTAGGAGCTTTTTTTTACAGGATGAGAGATATTATACCACATTTGTACACTGAAGGGTGTGACTGATAAAGGAAATGACAATGAAGCAAGAAAGAAGTAGGTGACATTGTGAGAAAAAAGGCCTGAGTAGGACCAGAAGTATGGGATCTAGAATGCAAGAGATGGGGCGTTGGCCTTAGAAAGAAGTACAGGCAGCACTTCCATCCATCTCTCACTCTATGCAAACGCGTGTCCAGACATAATCTGACATCTTCCTGGAACTTCCTCTCTAAAATTGTACCTACTTCCTGATCCGAGCATATGCTTTCAACCTCCCTCACTTTCCTTTATAACCACCTTATCTCACAGTACAGGAGGCATGCATTTGCTTTTCCATTTATTATTTTTCTTTTACCTAAGAATATAATCACCATAAGGGAATAAACTTTGTTGATTTGTTATCTCCAGAATTCATAACATTGCCTGATGTATAGAGGTCTTCAAAAAGTTTCATGGAAGATGCATATTATAAAAATACACAAGGATTAAAACTTTTTATGCCAAAATGAATTTATATCTTTATTTATTTACTTATTTATTTATTTTGGAGAGGTTTTTGCCATAGGGCACATGCACTTTCCAAAAAGCCAGAGAGAGAGACAGAGAGACAGAAAGAGAGAAGTCACCCCCCCAGGGTGGATGACCACGCCACAATCCCTTCTCCATTCCCCTCTCAGAATCTTGGGCACACATGCACATGCGCCCAATGTGAGTTTAAGCCACTGAGTCTGGGACTCAAACTGCAGTCGACTACATGGAAGTCCAGTGACACAGCCATTATGCCAACTGCTGGTCCCAATATACTTTATGTTTTTAATTTCAGTTTTGTTATAGGGCACAAGCATTCACCAAAGAGAGACAAAAAGTGAGCAATCGCCCCAGGGGGCATGGCCACACCAAAATCCTTTCTCCATAATTCTTCTCTCAAATTATTGTCAAAAATGCATATATGTCTGGTGTATTTTTCCAGCTGCTGGATCTGGGACTTGAACTTTACAGTCAGCCATGTGGGATCCAGCTGCCTTAACCATCATACCACCAGCTGGCCTTGAGCTCATACCTTAATTTCACTTTTCTATGAATTTTTGAAGTCCCCTGGTATAGTTTCCATTTGATAAATACTTGTTATCTATTAAATGAGTAAAACAGAAAGGAAAGTTTTAAAATTTATGTGTACATGTATAGTCAGGTTGGTAGATTTGGTGGAGGGAAGTATAATTATTTTTCTTCTCATTGCTTCTATTTTACAGATGTAATAAAAGGTCACCAACTTAGAAAGAAAAAGAAAATATTTTCCCAACGTTAATGGAAAAATGGATAATCCTTGAAATGTCATTGAATTGCCAGGAAATGTCGAGAGACTTTATAAAGTCCTTAGTTAAAACTATAAAGTGAGAATGATCAGTACATTTATAAATTTCATTTCACCTCAAATCTGCCAAGTGTTTAGGTACAGGCACCCAGAAAGTGGAGAGCTGGGTCTAATCAGTGTTGGGGGTTTTACTGCATGATCACAATGAAGAAAGAGAGGGGAAGAGAGGTTATATTAGTTTCCAAGGGCTTCCACAAACCTGGTGATTTAAACAGCAGAACGCACTCTCTCACAATTCAGAAGATCACACATCTGAAATCAAGGTGATAGTAGGATGGGTTTCTTCTAGAGGCTTTGAAAAAAGAAACTGTCCCGTGCTTCTCTCCTAGCTTCTGATGGATGCCAGCAATCCTAGGCATTCCTTGGTTTGTGGCAGAGTAACTCCGTCTCTCCCTCTATCTTCACAGTCTTTGGTCCTGTGCCCATATCTGTAAGAGATTTTTTTTTTCTTCTTTTGTTTCTTCTCAACTCTTCCTCTCCGGTTACTGGATTTAGAGATTGCTCTAGGCTCGTGTGACTTCCTCTTAACTAATTATAGCAGCAAAGAACCTATGAGGTCCCTTGGCTCTGAGTAAATGAATGTTGGGGAGATACTATTCAACTCATGCCAAGGACTGAGGGCACATGTGAAGAAAACTCTAGCAATGAACCAGAGAATCTAGCAGGGAAACAGATATAAAGATATGAAAGAGGTACCTAACAGTCACTGAAAGATTGAAGGGTGGATGGATTGGCCAACAGTATGTGGTTAAAGAAATGGAGTATAGCTTCTACATAAGTGAATTGGTTAGGTTAGAAATGGTAGACAGAGCGGGAAGCTTAAAATGTTTAAACCAATACATTGATTGTCAATGTCCAATTCCAGAGTGTAACTGTCAGAGAAGCTGGCAGATGTGTTGTGAAGAAAAAGGACGTCAGGGCTGAGAAAAGCCAGGAACTTCAAGGACAACTCTTCACTGAAGCATCTATGGGGATGTTAAAGTCCACCGAATAATGTCAAGAGGGGTAAAAAGGCAGTAAGTCATGTACCAAATTCCTTAGTAAGGAAAAATGACTGGTTTGTCAGCTAATTACCCAATTTCTTATGGCATGTGAGCATCAAAAGAACTGGAGATTCCAAGGGAGGAGCAAAATAGGTACCCACTTACCCAGGTACTCTGAGAGCTGGAGTGTGAAAGAGCAATGACTCCCTCCCAAGAGTACCAGGTGAGATATACTATTCTCAGGGAATTTTCAAGTTTCCATTAGAACAAAGATGTTTAAAACATAAAATGAAGACAGAGGATTCTTCTGGCAGCAGCATGGTGGAAAGGTTTAGGAAGCAATCAGAATGGTGGGAGACTGGACCAGACTATAGAATGTACACAATCGTGGGAGGTGAGAGACTGAGGAGGAGAGGTTGGTCCAGGCATGCTTTCAGCAGTGACAGAAAGAAACAAGGCAGCATAGCCTTTCATTGAAGAGACAGACTACAATGAAATTTAGCTAAACCTTCTGATTTGGGACATGTGGTATTCCCTGTATCTTCGCTATTATAAATATATCTAGAGTGAATATTTGGTACCCTTCCCCAAGCATGATAGCCGCTGCACCTTCAGATTATAGGTGATCCACTGAGTGTATTAACATCAGCCCCTCACTAAAATGGGATCTTGAGGACCTTGAGAGTTAGGCTTGTGGATTCTCTAACTTTATTCATATAGCACCTTGGACACAGTAGGGGTTTCAAAATGGAGGCATTGGTTAGGGTCATTTGAAAATCTAAAACTACAACAGTCTTTAGTTCTCTTCCTCCTTGTTTTCCTTTGTCTTCTTAGAGGTGGAGTAAGGGAGTGCGATGTTATGTTGAATGATTTTTCTATCCTTATAATAGTCTTTCAGTCTGTTTACTCGTTCAGGGCACATTGTCACCATGTGACAGGACGTGAGTGCTCTAAAAGGACAAAGTGTGTGGATCCCAGCCAGCAGGGTCAAGAAAATACTTCATAAACAAGGCCGTAAATAACATCTGGGCTGTCCAAATACAGGAGGACCTGGTAGCTTTTCCTTTGGTGGTTGTTTTGTTTGGTCATGGCCATCTCCCTGTAGACCCAAACAAGTCAGGGAGCCACAGTTACAGCCCCAAATTACTTCAGGCTAATTCTTGTTGCCTAGACTATATGGCAGGCTGTCAATGGGAAAACCAGACCCTGCAAAGTGAAATGACAGGAAACTGGTGAATCACAGCACTGAAGAAGAAAGCCAAAAGATCCGATTAATCAAGATAAAAGCTTTGAACCATGAAGGGGAAATAAAGCTTATAAACATGTTTTATCTCAGAGTACAGAAAATATCTACTGATGATAATTTAAATTGATACTAAGGTTTTCATCTAAGTACCTCAAACCACAAATTTCATGTACGCATTAGTCAACTTAGCTGTCCAGTATTCAATTAATTTGCTTTCTTCCGTAATTGATTTGTAGACTATTATTAAAAAAACAACATTTTTTAACTAGTAGACATTACTTCAACTCAAAGATAAATACAGTTTTAATATCTTAAAATAGCACTACATTATAAATATGTACTGCCTGGGCTACAGACACAAACTTCCCAGCTACCAGCTACCTTGATTATTCACACAATGATTATATCTTTTATAGATGATGTAACCTGTTCAGAAAGAGGGATATGAGCTCTGCTTAGACAACCATAACAAACAAAAACACTGCTGAGAGCAAACTCTTGAACCTACATGGTGGATTTTCCCTTTCTCTGTCAGTAAAGGATCTTTTGCCAATATCATGCTGTACCTTTTTTTTTTTTTTTTTTTTGAGATCTGATCTTATGTATTTGTTACTCTTAAAAAATCTTATTTTTGGAGACCAGCAGGTGGCATGGTGGTTAAGGCGCTGTACACTCCCACGTGGCCAACCACGGTTCGAATCCCAGACCTGATGGCTTTCTCACTTTCTCTCTCTCATTCTATCTCACTGTGAGTCTTGCTCTGGTCAAATTAAAATAAAATAAATGAATGAATAAATAAATAATATTTCTAAGAAAGGAAAACCCCATGTGTAATGTTAAAAAAAAAAACTTATTTTTGACTGGATTGAGACTTAGAAGTTAAAGCTCTCAGAGAAGACAGCCTGCAACCCCTGGCAATCTGATTGATGTTTTGGTGTTTTTCTTTAGCCTCCTTCATTCTCTTGGCCCAAAGTTTAGCATATTCTGCTGCCTCTTTCTTATTTTTCTTAGTACATTATTTCTTGAGAGCAATATGCCAGGACTTGTGTTGCAGGACACGTGCAGTTGCAAGATGCTGGATCTTAGGTGTTTTGATCTGAGGTTTCTAGCCTTCTTTGTTTAAGGGCTTTCTTATAACATACTTCTTTATTTAAGGGCAGACATCCTCTTCTTTAGAGATCAAAAAATGCTCAGATTCTGCTCGCTCCATTAGGCCCCTAGAGGTTGGGGAGGAGATATTCAGCTTCATTTTTAAGCCACTAATCTCCCCATGCTATACTTACACTCCGCCATTGTTAGAATTACAGAATTGAGAGACCAGCAGATGGCGTAATGGTTACGTCGCTGGACTCCTACATGGCCAATCACAGTGTTTCCGAGGCTTGAAATTCACACCGGGTATGTGAGCATGCATGCCCAAAATCTGAGAGAAGAATGAAGGAGAAGGGATTGCGGGATGGCCATCACCTGGGAGGTGATTTCTCACTTCCTATCCCTCAGTCTCTCTTTCTCTGGTGAGCACACACACTCTATAGCAAAAATCTCTTTAAAAAAAAAATACAGAATTAAGGAAAAGAAAAGATATGATGGTGGAGGTAAATAGGGCTCTAATCCCCCACACGCACCCGCCATTAGCTCCAGTCCTCACTAGCTGTGTCTGTGGAACAGTTGCCTAAAAACCCTCATGCCAAGGTCTGGGCATCCTGCCCAGGAAAGGTGCCCAAGATGCGGTTTCTTTACTGGTGTCCTGGAAGCACTACTGTGTCCCTGGTCAATTCCATTCAGTGGATTCTGAGTAACTACTGTGTATACGGTGAGACAACATGAAAATAGCCGTGGACTTGGAGCCCGGAGGTCTGAGTCTATGGCCAGATTCTACCACTTAAACAGATACGGTCTGAGGTCAGTCACTTAATATTTTCTTCGTGGGTCTGTATCTGTGAAATAGGTAACACCGAGCATCAAATGCCAGTTAGTGAACCTTGTTATATACTCATTCATTATTTCCTTCTGATCTTCCTGTGGATTAGACTGTAGGAGGGGCGTGGGAAATGGCAGAGAGCAAGAAAGAGGGAATCAGGGAAAAAAGAAAGAAGTAAAACAGTTAAGAAACACAAAATGGAAAATTATCTGTTGAAGATAATAGGTCTAATAATATCTTTGATTGGGCAATATTCAGTGTATTCTGGATGGGAAAATTCATTTTGTATGCTGTAATGATGTGCAGTTTAAAAAAACAACATTTTTTAACTAGTAGACATTACTTCAACTCAAAGATAAATACAGTTTTAATATCTTAAAATAGCACTACATTATAAATATGTACTGCCTGGGCTACAGACACAAACTTCCCAGCTACCAGCTACCTTGATTATTCACACAATGATTATATCTTTTATAGATGAGTATTTGTTACTCTTAAAAAATCTTATTTTTGGAGACCAGCAGGTGGCATGGTGGTTAAGGCGCTGTACACTCCCACGTGGCCAACCACGGTTCGAATCCCAGACCTGATGGCTTTCTCACTTTCTCTCTCTCATTCTATCTCACTGTGAGTCTTGCTCTGGTCAAATTAAAATAAAATAAATGAATGAATAAATAAATAATATTTCTAAGAAAGGAAAACCCCATGTGTAATGTTAAAAAAAAAAACTTATTTTTGACTGGATTGAGACTTAGAAGTTAAAGCTCTCAGAGAAGACAGCCTGCAACCCCTGGCAATCTGATTGATGTTTTGGTGTTTTTCTTTAGCCTCCTTCATTCTCTTGGCCCAAAGTTTAGCATATTCTGCTGCCTCTTTCTTATTTTTCTTAGTACATTATTTCTTGAGAGCAATATGCCAGGACTTGTGTTGCAGGACACGTGCAGTTGCAAGATGCTGGATCTTAGGTGTTTTGATCTGAGGTTTCTAGCCTTCTTTGTTTAAGGGCTTTCTTATAACATACTTCTTTATTTAAGGGCAGACATCCTCTTCTTTAGAGATCAAAAAATGCTCAGATTCTGCTCGCTCCATTAGGCCCCTAGAGGTTGGGGAGGAGATATTCAGCTTCATTTTTAAGCCACTAATCTCCCCATGCTATACTTACACTCCGCCATTGTTAGAATTACAGAATTGAGAGACCAGCAGATGGCGTAATGGTTACGTCGCTGGACTCCTACATGGCCAATCACAGTGTTTCCGAGGCTTGAAATTCACACCGGGTATGTGAGCATGCATGCCCAAAATCTGAGAGAAGAATGAAGGAGAAGGGATTGCGGGATGGCCATCACCTGGGAGGTGATTTCTCACTTCCTATCCCTCAGTCTCTCTTTCTCTGGTGAGCACACACACTCTATAGCAAAAATCTCTTTAAAAAAAAAATACAGAATTAAGGAAAAGAAAAGATATGATGGTGGAGGTAAATAGGGCTCTAATCCCCCACACGCACCCGCCATTAGCTCCAGTCCTCACTAGCTGTGTCTGTGGAACAGTTGCCTAAAAACCCTCATGCCAAGGTCTGGGCATCCTGCCCAGGAAAGGTGCCCAAGATGCGGTTTCTTTCCTGGTGTCCTGGAAGCACTACTGTGTCCCTGGTCAATTCCATTCAGTGGATTCTGAGTAACTACTGTGTATACGGTGAGACAACATGAAAATAGCCGTGGACTTGGAGCCCGGAGGTCTGAGTCTATGGCCAGATTCTACCACTTAAACAGATACGGTCTGAGGTCAGTCACTTAATATTTTCTTCGTGGGTCTGTATCTGTGAAATAGGTAACACCGAGCATCAAATGCCAGTTAGTGAACCTTGTTATATACTCATTCATTATTTCCTTCTGATCTTCCTGTGGATTAGACTGTAGGAGGGGCGTGGGAAATGGCAGAGAGCAAGAAAGAGGGAATCAGGGAAAAAAGAAAGAAGTAAAACAGTTAAGAAACACAAAATGGAAAATTATCTGTTGAAGATAATAGGTCTAATAATATCTTTGATTGGGCAATATTCAGTGTATTCTGGATGGGAAAATTCATTTTGTATGCTGTAATGATGTGCAGTAAAGTAATCTAAAATAAAATTTTAAAAACAAATTAAAGAATAGAAAGAAGTTGTAGGAAACATAAAATCTGTTTAAGTCACAGTTCTGGTCCAGAATTGATCATCTCAAGAAAGAGATACTGGCCTAGCTCCTGGGACAATTTTGTATATGTGCTTTGGGATGACTTGAGGAAATCCACCCCAGCACTGAATCTAGGTCTCTGTAGTACAAGCAGAATTTTTTTTTGGAGAGGTTTTTCGCTATAGGGTGAGTGCGCTCACCAGACAGACAGAGAGAGACATAGAGAAAGAAAGCGAGAAATCACGCCCCAGGGGGGATGGTCACGCCGCAATCCCTTCTCCTCCATTCTCCTCTCGGGATCTTGGACACGCACACACACGCGCCCGGCGTGAGTTCTAAGCCACCGGGTCTGGGATGCGAACTACGGTTGACTACGTGGGAGTCCAGCGATATAGCCATTACGCTAACTGCTGGTTCCCGAAATTATGTTCAATAAGCTCCCCAGGCAATTCTGAAGCATCCCATTCCAAAGATGACCTCAGTCCTCCTCAACCCCATGAAAACTGGCATTTTAACAGAAACTCCTGAAATATAAGACCTTATAGACACTTCAGGACTTACGATATACCTTATATTTTAAACTTCAGGTACTGGAGATTAGATGGAAAGAGAGGAAGTCTCTCCCTCCCTACCACCTACCACCTTTTCTTCCATTATATGATACATAAACTCATGAAGCAAATTTTATGTCCCTTTTTCATGCTGCTAATCACTTTCTACATTGCATTAGAAATTATACATAATTTATTCTCTCCATGGTTTTGTCTCTCAAAGTCCATGGCACAAAGCAATGAGAAATAAATATTGAAGTGAACTGATTGATGAAAAAGATGCAATTAAAATATTCATTCTTCCCAACTCCCACAACTGTTGAGATGGAGAAGGAAGAGGGGATTGGACTTGAAAGAGGCAAGGTGATGTCTTTGAAGCTGCCCTGGTCAACACAAAATGTTTTGACTCATGGAAGACCATTTCCTTGGGTGAGAATCAGTGCCCATTTCCCTGTCTCTCCAGGAGAGGAATGAATGCTGAGATCTTGAAATGCCTTGCTCTTTTCTGCCAAATGACAAACACACCACATAAGATGCTGATGGAGGCTGGTTTACATACTTTTAAAAAGGAAAAAAAATAGTAATCCAAGTAGGTTGTCCTCCAGTGGCACTAAAGGCTTCTAAGAGCCCTGGCCTCATGACTTCCGGTAGGCAGTTTGGTGCTACTATCTCCTGGACGCAGCGAGCTCTCTCATATTGTGTCATCAGGAACGTCACGATACATTTTTGCATAGAAAAATATGCCATAACTCTCCCAACAACTGAATAGTTTGAGAAACTGAGTTTATAGTGGGGCGATGTCTAAAACCCAGAAACTTGATTGAACTTAGGAAATGGAAAAGCAGAATCAGTGGAACCAAGAGCTTATTCGAAATATCCCCTATGGCATTTGGAAGGTTTTCTGAGTTTGAATTGCCTGCTTGGAATCCTGTAAACGAGAAATCTCGGAGAAAAATGGAAGGGGGAAAAAAGCCATAGGCAGCTATCAGTGGAGAAGTTACCCAAAGATTTCTAACTCTTGAGTGTCTGAGACAAATATATATATATATATAGTAGAAAACAATAGGTGAGAGAACAGTAACGCTAGAAGATAGAGATGCTGGCCTCTTACTAAAGGCAGATACTCAGGTGTATTTCTTAAATCCATTGGAGGCATCAGTCCCATCAGCCCACGCAATTTCGGGGCCAGGTTGCCAGGATCTCTTAGGATTTCACAGAGGACCATGTTCTGTGAGCGGCAAGAATGCAAAGCTGGATCTCGTGTGGTGAGTATGGAGAGGTCAATTCATGATCATTCAAGTCTTTGAGAGTCTCCCCAGATCTGCTGTTACTGAGCAAAGAGCTTCACTAGGAACAGGTAGCCGTCACTTGCCCTGAGCGTCAGTTGAGCTGTTTAGTTGAGTGATTCACAAGAACATTAACAACCTGAATTAAACATAAATATACATCTAGGAGGTGTCAGCATCACTTGTATAGCACAGGAACACACAAAGCTTTCAAAAAGCTCATGGAAAATATATGCTATGAAAAAATGATATATGGATATCTTTTTTTTTCACCAAAATAAACTTTAATTCCATTTTCCCACAAAATATTTGAAGTCCCCTCTTAAGTATATTTGCCAGCTCTCTGCCTGGAGGGTCTGATTCAATAGGACTGTGGTAAGCAAGAACATATACTTTTAAAACTCCCCACATGATTCTGAGGCCCAGCTAGGTCTCAGACTCACTGGTGTCCGTAATTAGCACCGTCCAGGGGTAGCCTAGATATGGGACAACCTAAGGCTTCTTTGTAGTGGTTACTAAATACGTAGGGCATTCCCATTCTCCAAGCCATTTTTAACATTGAGAAGTACTGCAGGTAGTGAGCTAAGTGTTGTAGACATGTTTACGTGCTTTCCGCACACATGCACACACACTAGTGATAGAAAGAAAAGCTCGATTTGATTCACCCGGTTGCTAGCCAGATTCTTTCCATCGCTGAACTTCCTCGGGGTTCTTTGAAGTCAACAATTACTTTGTTCTCAGAGGAGTCATTCTGTGGCAAAGGAAAATGTCGCAAGTTTAGCAATGTATTAAGACTTTCCAAATCTGGATCACTTCAAAATATTTATCTGTATGTTGTTTATCTTTTTTCAGTACTTAGACTTCATTCTTTCTAATAACCAGAGGACAATCTATTGACATTAGTCACTGAGAATGCATCGTGGACACTAAGTGTGCTTGCGGTGGTAACAAAATGAAGTTATCAATAATTGGCTTCCTTATGGATTTCCCCTGTCTCCTCTCAGAAGTACAGATTTAGGGACAGAATAGAGCCCTTAGCACAGTGCTTGAATCAGAATCATTCCTCAGTGAATGTAAGTTATGCATCTCATTATTCTTTTTTCATGAATTCATAACCCAACCTCCCTTATCCTGATAGGGATGTTCTGGGCAAGTATTTTATACACACCCTATGCCTGTCTTCTAGATAGGCACTGAACTCCTGTTTTATCCCACATATGTTTGTTTTGGTAACATCTTCATTCACAGTTGAAACATGTGGCTTTTTAATTTTTTTTTTCTCTTATATTCTCCATTGACAGTAAACCACAGACCCTAATGTTAATTTCCTGCATTGTCATAGACTCTTAAGATGCAGGGATTTCACTTTTTAATGGTTCCTCCTCTCTTTGTGCAGACCCATCCCCATAGCCGTGCCCACCGCTGTGTCTGCAGGAA
>NW_006160040.1:869714-881329 GCF_000334495.1 Tupaia belangeri chinensis | reverse complement strand
GCTGTCTCCAGGCCCTAGGCATGGCTGCTCCTCCCACTTCTCTCTGCAGCTCCACTCTCTCAGCCTGACCCTCCATCTCCCAAAGGAATTGGTTGAATCATTGGATTCTACCCAGTTGGAGACCCAGTTAGTATCTTTTACTGTGTAATGGATTAAGTGTTGATATTTATAGTAGCTTAGTTATTGATAACCCAGATGCTAAGATAGCTTTGGTGTCTCCCAAACTGTTTATGTTTCTTCAGTGGACACTTCCACTGGAGTCCCTCATCATAGCACATCATCAATCAGGCGCTGCCTAGCACAGCGAATTCACAAAGCCAGAGCATGTGTGTGTGAGAGTCCTTGCATGAGACAGGCAAATTACCACAAAAGAAACTTTTTAAAATCTGTTTTGATTTTACTTGCCTTCCACATCCCCACCACCAGACACAGACACACACACACACACACACACACACACACACACACATTTTCACACACATGCATGCACACACATAAAACACACAGAGAGATTCTGTTTTTCCAAGAGCTTTTGAAATTTTGCTCAGCTTATACCCTTGAGGCCAATGGACAGGAAATGAAAATTGGATAGGAAAGGAGCTGAAAACATCTCCTGCAGACTTTTTGTTCTATGGGGTATGATAAATTTCCATCTAAAATGGTTTAAAAATAGATCAAGTAGGAAATACTGCTTTATATAGAAGAATGGCCACCCTTTAGTTTACGTATATGGTGGTTATAACTACCAGTTAAAAGCTCTGTGACTTTCATTTGCACACCTAAAATGCTTAGAAAATACTGAGATAAATTTCCAGACAGTGTAATTCCAGGGATATTGTTCTAGGGATGATGTTATGGAAGGAACATATCCCATAGAATTACAGTGCTTGAAGCCTTTAAATCTTTAAATCATTCACTCTTTCAACTTCTCTTATGATAAAGGAATTGTTTCAAATGATTTTAACTACATGCAGCAAATGACTCTTCTGATTTTAAGATTTCGAGATTTCCTAATTCTTTCTATCTTCTCTATCATTTATATGTTTGCAGCTCAATCAATATTTAAATTGAAAACAAAAAGACAGTGTGGGGTGTTTTTTCATAATTTTCTGTTCTTTAGTTTGAGATTATTTCCTACTTACAGTTCTGGTGTTCATGTCCTGCCTTTTTTGAGGTTATGGATATGATAGATAAAAGATTTTTGTTTATTGTCCTCACTTGACAAAGTTAAATTTGGCATATCGACAGTGATCCTTAATTTGATTTTGAAATTTTACTTGGTAAGGAAATACAAAGTTTCTGAAATCAGCAGCCTGCCTTTAGAAGTTCATTCAGACAGAACACTTGCAAACACCACGGTTGTGGTTACAATAAGCCAGGCCACGTAGGGATGCCTGCTGGAGACGTTGCTGCTAAAACTGAAGAAATAGATTAGGTGATTGTTGCTGGTGTCCCAGAGGTCATAATTCTTCTTCAGATATTTCAAAAGGATACGGTAATTAAGTTAATAATCTCTGTTGTTGTAAATACTGGATGTGGCATTGTTCATTTACTGCCTTCTAAAATCTATGATATCGATTTACACAAGAATAACTTAGGGGATGCTCTGGTACTGAAGACTCTAGAAAGGAACTAGGATCAAAGACTCCTAGATTAAAGGGTTGATTTAGAATAAATGTTAAAAGGCATAATGTGAACAACACACTTATTACAAACAAGAAATTCTGGTCTTACCTACGGTTCTATCTGGTGACAGGGATTCCACTTCCTGTAAAAACAAAACAAAAATGGAAGCAAAATTGAGTGAAGTAAATTGTAACTTGTGCAATTAACATAAAAGCACTTGTATTTGGATACCTTTAATTTACATTTAAAATATAGTTTAATAGTTAGTGTAGGTGGGGCCACACAGGAAGAAAATTTTGATTTCTAAATATGTACATGTTTAATATGTACAATTAATGGACATATGTTTTACAATTCTAACAAGTTCATTTATCTATCAGTTATATTTTGAGATCATAATATTTAGAGTCTAGGTCTGGCCTTTTTAAAGAAACTCAGAACAGACTATTTAAACTGCTAGATGGTTCCACTTCATATACCACAGACATCCAAATTAGCATGGTGTCATAGGCTCAAAGACCAAGATAAATAGGTACGTGGTCTAAGAAGAATTTTAATAAAAACACAAAAATACAACCTATACCAACTGTGCAGGATTTTTTCAGTCTACTAGTTCTCAGGGTCATCACATACATGACCACTGCTATGGCAAAGGGCTAGTGAAAAACCGCGGGGAAGAAATCTTATTCAGAAAAGTAGAATTTCAAATCTATCAGCCAGATTGACGTACAAGGACAATTTTATAGAATATTTCCTTAACTAAGTCTCAATTTTCCCATTTATGTCCTGCTTCTGGGCCATCCTCCAGGACTTTCTAGAGGCCCTGGGGGGTGGTTTGTGCTCAGAATCTAGTACAAGGGAAGGCTTCGTCTTCATACCTCATTGATTGTCCACTTTGCCTTGAAGCAGATATACTCGGTTCTTTTCCACACTCAACTTTTATTTAAAAGTAATTACAAGAGTTTTTCCACAATAGGAATCATAGACTATAGCCTATAGACCAAGTGCAGTCCACCACCTGTTTTTGTAAGTAAAGTTTTGTTGGTCCACATTTATGCCCATCTGTTTATGTATTATCCATAGATGCTGCAATAGTTAATACTTGCCTCAGAGACTGAATGGACCACAAGGTTTAGAAAATTCACTATCAGAGACAGCAGGTGGCATAGTAGTTAAGGAATTGTACTCCTACATGGTCAACCACAGTTGGAGTCCTGAACCCAGTGGCTTGAAACTCAGGTCAGTTGCGTATGTGTGCATGCCCAAGATTCCAGGAGGAGGATGGAGGAAAAGGGATTGCAGAGTGTCCATTCCCCCTTCGGGGTGATTTCTCATTTTTTCTCTTTTTGTCTCTCTGTTTCTCTGGTGAGTGTATGCACCCTATAGCAAAAACCTCTCCAAAAAATTATATACATACACACACACACACACACACACACACACACACACGTATTCACTCTCTAGCCCTTTAAGAAAATGTCTGCTGGGGACCAGCAGTTGGCGTAACGGCTATGTCACTGGACTCCCATATAGTCAACCGTGGTTCGAGTCCCAGACCCGGTGGCTTAAACTCACGCTGGGCAGGCGTGCATGTGTGCCCAGGATCCCAAGAGGAGAATGGAGGAGAAGGGATTGCGGCATGGTCATACCCCCAGGGATGATTTCTCACTTTCTGTCTCTCTGTCTCTCTCTGTCTTTCTGGCAAGTGCACATTCCCCATAGCAAAAACCTCTCTAAAAAAGAAAGAAAGAAGAAAGAAAGAAAGAAAGAAAGAAAGAAAGAAAGAAAGAAAGAAAGAAAGAAAGAAAGAAAGAAAGAAAGAAAAGAAAAGAAAGAAAGAAAGAAAATGCCTGCTGGCCACTGGTCTAAAGGAAGCAAACAAATGCAATGCTCATATACATGAGCTTGGGTGCTAATTCCTTATCAGAGGAACATTTCAAAAGATTTCTTTCAAAAATCACTGTCTTTCAACTCACTGAGGAAATATTTTATGCAAAGATAGATGCCTATTCATATTTCTTACTAGTTTACTTTTTAATACTTGATCTTTGTGTAGATTCACAATATTTTCTGGGGAAGGAGAAATGTTTGGGGCAAGTGTGATCAATACTGAAATAGGCAGATGCTGTGATGTTAAGTCTTCCCATGGCATTCATACTTTAAAAATTTCTTTTTATTTTTTTAGAGAGATTTTTGCTATAGGGTGTGTGTGTTTGGCAGATAGAGACAGAGAGACAGAAAGCGAGAAATCACTACACATGTCACAACCCCTTCTGTTCCATTCTCTCCTCAGGATTTTGGGCACACACTCACATGCACCCAGTGAGTTTTAATCTGCCAGGTCCAGTACTCAAACCACAGTTGACTGACTACATGAGAGTCCAGCGACGTAACCATTAAGCCATCTGCTGGGTTCTTAAAGATGAATTTCTAGAGCTGGAGAATTATAGCCAAAAAAAAGGAAACAGGGTGTGACAGCCAGCAGGCTGCGTGTATGAATTACTGTCATGCTGAGGATTTCATTTCCATTAGGCAGCCCCTGGGCCAGTTGCTTTCCGTCAGTCACAGCCACCTCCAGGTGATGCACCAACTTTGTGTTCTTCTATCAAGTCATGAAATGAACAAGATCAGGAAGCATTTACCTCTAGAAATAAATCACTGCGTGTTTTGCTTACCCAAAAAAATAACAAGTCTTGGGAAATTAAGGTTATTGGTGGCTACTTTATATTTCTTGGAAAGTTTGAGATTATTTATACCAACAGTCTATGGATAAAAATTACATAAAGAACTGCAACTTTCAGGCATCTATAATTCTCAATGAAGAGTTAAGAGGTTCTACTTATTAACTGATTGGAACTGTGTACTGGTTATAAGACTGTGAGGTGGAGTGACCCTGTAGTACAGTGGTTAAGTCCCGAGCACGGGGAGCCAGATCCCACTTGGCGAATTGTGGTTCTAATCCCAGCCCCTTGGCATGTTGCATTCGTGCCCAAAATCCTGATGGACTGGAGAAATGGAGAAAAATGACTACAGTATAAGCAGGCCCCACCAAAGGGTGCTTTCTCTCTCTCTTACTCAACCTCTCTCTCTCTCCCCTCTCACATGCGTCCTCTGGCAATTTAAAAAGAGGAAGAATATAAGGTATACTTCTGTTATCTTCCCTCCAAAGCTTCACCACCTCGCCCAATGGAAGGGGCTCAATGTCTATGATTATGCTACCCCTTAAGCGATCCTTGGACTGCAGCATCATCGTTGCCTGAACACATTAAAAATGTCAGGTCCGCCCCAACCTGATTTAGAAGTCGCTCTCTAACAAAAGTGATTCATACACACTTCAGTTTGAGAAGCACAGTGTAGGAGACCATGCAAGAATAGAATCTCAAATAAAATCTGACTGTGCCATATGAAATTCAGAAGATGTGAAATTAAAAATAAATGTTTTAGGAAAAAAATTTTAAAATCCATAAAGTGAATATAAAAGGAAAAAGCATTGCTGTCATTTGACAAAAATTCATAAAGAGAGAGCTAGCAGGTGACATGGTGGTTAAGGCGCTGGCCTACCACATGGCTAGCCACAGTTTGAGTCCCAGACCTGGCAACTTGCTTTCTCTCTCTCTCTCTCTCTCTCTCTCTCTCTCTCTCTCTGTCATTCATGAACATGCATGCCCTGTAGCAAATTTAAGAATAATAGTAATGATAAATAAAATTAAACAAGTAATCCTTTTTAAACAATGTAAAGAACAAATGCCCTTTGGCAAATTTGGCCCTATGGCAGGCTTTGTGTATGCACAGCATACAGTCTGTCCTGCAGAAAATTAAACAGAAATCTTGACCTGGTCCCTAACTTATCCAGTCCTCTAAAATGCTGTGGAGGGGTGAGACCCTGATGTGTTGAGTTTAGTTTAAGCTCTATTTTTCCTGGCAAGGAATTCCATCAGTTTCATGTTTGCGTGGAGGGCTCAGCAGGACACAGAGATGGTTTAATGGACCGTGTAAATCTCCAAACCAGAGCCCACAACTGGAGTAGGAACAAGCACCTGGGATTCTCGGAGTGCACGATCAGGATGTCAAAAGGAAGGATGATCCTCTCCAGAGCTTAGTGAACTTAGATGCTTTCTATCAGTCAGTCTGATTTCTAAAAGAAATAATTACTCTTTTGGGTTTTTTAAGTGGTTCCTTGCTCTTTTTTCTTTCTTTTTTTTTTTTTTAATTTGCTATGGAACACATGTACTCACTGGAGAGAGAGGGGTGGAAAGAGAAAGAGAAAAAGTGAAAAATCACCCTCCCAGGGGTGATGGCCACAGCACCACCCTTTATTTTCCATTCTCCTCTTGGGATTTTTTGGGCATGCACACATTCACGCCTGGTGTGCTTTTCAAGCTACTAGATCCAGGACTCAGATAGCACAGTCAGCCACGTGGAATCCAACTGCCCCAACCAGCACATCACTGCTTGGCCCTAAGAGAAGTAATTTAAAAAACCATTGCCAAGGGACCAGCAGTTGGCGTAATGGCTATGTTGCTGGACTCCCATGTATTTGATTGCAGTTCTAGTTCTAGACCTGGTGTCTTAAACTCACGCCAGGCATGTGTGCATGCCCAAGATCCTGAGAGGAGAATGGAGGAGAAGGGATTGAGGTGTGGACATCCCCCAGAGAGGTGATTTCTCACTTTCGGCCTCTCTGTCTCTCTCTTTCTGGCGAGTGCATGTACCCTATAGCAAAAATCTAAAAATAAATAAATAAAAAAAAATAACATTGCCAAACAAAAATGGAAAATGCAATTGCCTAATATTCTGGAGAACAAAATTCACAATTGCATCCTTATTATAGAATATGTGTGAGAATACACACTTGGCTTTGATCCTTTGCCATCTTTAAAAATAAATGTTTCTGGAACCAGGGGCCAGAAATAAACATCATGTTGGAGAGATCCATACTCTGCTCTGTCCCTTACATGCAGTAAAATGCTTTGAACTTTTCTGGACATTATACAGAGTGTGCAAAGCCAATTATTCTGACTCCCTTGAGAGCATCATGGGACACCCTTCTTTTAGTTTTTCCCTGAAAACAAAGGTAGAATCTAAAGGGAAAGAAGCAAGGTTGCCTGAGGTTGCAGGCATCCTTGAGAGCTGACAGGACTGCAGCTAGAACTGATGGGACTGTGCTAGAACTGGTCCTTACACCCAAATGAATCAAGGCGAGAAGAGCTAAGCAGAGAAAGCACAACTCTTGATGCTAAGGAGCAAGGAAGAAAAGTGGAGAGAAAAAACCTGAATAAGCCGTGGTCTAGAAGCACAAGCCAGCACAAGGCTCAGTAGTCTTTCTTCAGCCATCTTGAAAGACGCCGAAGGAGCTCCATAGCCTGATGTTAGTCTTCCTGGCCAGTCTCAACACATAACACATTGTTTGCCAGGAAAGGGCATCTCCCCTGCTATTTTTCTAACACTTTGTCTCTTACTCCAGTAGAGTGAACTGAAAGTCCTTTTTTAAGGCCCAGATTCAACCTTATTTCCTTACCATTGTCTTCCCATTCTTGCCAGGGCCAGAAAGACAGGTTATATTCATCAGGCTCCTACTGCACTTGTCACTGAAGTCAATTTTTAAAAATTTACTTCATTAGCCTTTTATTTCTTTTTTCCTTTTTTTTCCCCCACTAGAGAGTACATACACTTGATGGAGATAGACAGGAAAAAAGTACTCCAATGGGAAATGGTCATACCATAATCCCTCCTCCTACATCTCTCCCTCGTCTTGGGCATGGACACACAAGCACCTGGCATGTTTCTCAGTCCACCAGGCCCAGGACTTGAACCTCACCATCAGCCACGGGGGATCCAGGCTTTTAAACTTCCAGGCAATGGAGCTGGTTCTTTCTTTTATTTTATTATGTTTTTTTTTAATAGCCCAGACACACCAACATGGTGCTCCCAAGGGACAATCTGTCTTCTTTGTCCATTCTGTACACCTAATTCTTGGCAATAAAGCATGGCTTATGGTATAGACAATCAATGTTTGTCAAATTTGAACAAAATTATCATTTCATTTCTGAGTACCCCTTAATCTCTCAACTTCTTTGACCTTTTTGTTTTTTAATTTTGCAAAATGTGGATGATATGTCCATCTCAGAATTATCTGGAAAAAAATCATTTAAAAAAAACATATTAATAGCTCAAAGTCTATTTCAAGTCCTTCATCTTCTATAAGTTTTTGCTGACAAGTTTGCTCCCTAGTGCTGTCTCCTTTATCCACCAGGCAGTTGATATCAAATGGAAACACAGGCATGCTGTCTTGTATTGCTCTTTAATTGTTTCATATCAGGATCAACAGTTAGCTATGTCGCTGAACTCCCACGTAGCTGACCACAGTTCAAGTCCCAGGCCTGGTGGCTTAAAACTCATGCCAGGCGCGTGTGCGTGCATGCCCAAGATCCCGAGAGGAGAATGGAGGAGAAGGGATTGTGGCGTGGCCATTGCCCCTGAGGGGTGATTTCTCGCTTTCTATCTCTCTGTCTCTCTCTGTCTTTCTAGCAAGCACACACGCCCTGTAGCAAAAACCTCTCCAGAAAAAAAAAAAAATTGTTTCATATCTATAAATCTTGTCTACCCAGATAGATTGTAGTTCAATCCAATTTGAACAAATTCAAATCAGCAAATGGTTATCAAATGATTGTGCTACTTTGATGCTGGCACCAATTCTTGTTTTAACTTTATTTATCTTAATTCCTTCAACAAGTATTTATTGGGCATTTACTTACACATCTTTCTCGGGCCTCTGTGTTTCCAAGAAAATTGCCAGTATTCAACAAGGGCAAATTGACCAGGCTATGGTGAATGATCCAACAGCTCAGTGGTCCTAAGCTCAATGGAAATTCACAAGCACCAAGTTCACATGAGAGCAAGATTCAGATGACTCTGTGGCATCAGAAGGCTCCACCTAATGGTTGAAACATGGCAGAAAAGAACTCTGAATACCAGTCCAAGTCAGAAGTCATTTGGTCCACAGGTTATGGGATCTTTTCCAGGTGGCAGAAGCCTGAAAAACAAAGCCCTGCCCTGGGATGAATAATGTGACCCCAATCCTAGCAAATACTTAAAAGATACTCAGTTCCATAATAAGCCAAAACTGGGGAGGGACTATTAGCTGGACCTTTGTAGACTCCATGAACCTTGAATAAAAGTGCTGACAAGACAGCTCAGACCTACACCTCCCAGGCTGCAAAGGAGGCTGGAGAGGCATTAGGAGTTTAGCAGTCATGACTAAGCCACCGAGTTCCAGGTCTGGGAGGCAGAACTCAAAGCCAAGTTTCCCCCAGGTGGTGGCCTGATGCTGCTGACCTTTCATCCCTTCATCTGCCTCAGTTTGGGGTGAGAATAAGCCTCTTGGTAGAGGACTCAAGGATTCAATGACAGCTGAGAAAAAGAGAGAATATGGGGACAGGAAGGCAGGGAGCAGAGAAGGTCAGAAAGGCTCACAACTGAGAATTTAGTCACCAGGTGCTATAAATAGTTCCCGTGTCATTGCGCTTATCACACTGCACCAAAATTGCCTTTTTAGTTGTCTGTTTTCCCCACTAGGCACTAAGCCAGTCTGCCCATGAGAGCAGAGTCTGGGTCTTATCTTGTCCATCATTTTATTCTTAGCACAAAACACAGTGCCTACCACAGAGTGGAAACTTAAGATATATACTCAATAAATGAAAGAGTAGATTGATGTCGGGAATAGAATCAAAGTTGAATAAAGAGAAGTCAAAGTGCTAAAGGCAAAGATGTACCATGGGTCAGACACGCAGGTGATCAAGTCTGAAAGACACCGTGGGACAATACCAGACAGTGGCTACTGTCTAGGCTTTGGAGTCAATCCTAGGTTTGAATTCTGGTTCATCCCCTGTTAGTTTCTATCCCATGAGCCTGAGCAAGTTGTTATACTGTTCCAAACCACAGTTTCTACTCTGTGAAATAGCGTTTAAAATACCTATCTCATGTGAGGTTTAAATAAGATAATATATTAAAAGGTCAGCTTGGTGCTAGAACATTATTCAACAAGAGCTCCAATTATGGTAGGCAGGAGGATAAAAATCCTGTCATTTTAATAGCTAGTAGGCATCATCAAGGACTGGGGAGATTGGAGGCCAAAGATTAAGAAAAAGAAAAAAAAATAAGACTAACGAATGAGGAGGAACTCAAACACAAGCTAAACACACAGGCCAGAAAGTGAGGTGTCTAGGAGCAAGATCCAGGCAAGAGAGCTTGTATGCCAGGCATGGAGGGATAAGAGGGAAGAATGTAGCTTGAGTCTGTTCCAACTACTTTCTAAGGCCAGGGATCCTGTGCCTTAGAGCAGAGCTATTCACAGCAAGTGGGCAGGTATGAGCTCATTGGAGAAGCTAATAAGTACACTTGGCAAGAGCATGGATGAGAAGGGGTGTGAAGTCAGGCGTTCCTGACAGCTAGGTGCATGCAAGGTGGTCAATCGATTGCTGTTGATAATTTATTTTCATCATTAGCATAATTGTTCCAAGGGAGAGAGTTGAGTGCATAAACTCTCGTTTCGATTATGAAACTCTTTTTCAGCGTAGGTAAAGATGAGCATCTTATTTGTTCAACCTTATCAGCTCAGAAAATCTGGAGAAAATGGTATTTTCTAACCTTGTCTTCCCTGCTTCTTCATCTGTAAAACCACTGGTGTATCTTATGGAATGTCTGACCATCTCAGCAGTATAGCAAGTACCACCTTCACCAGCATGGAAACAATATTCCTTGGCTGAAATGAGAATGAGCCAAATGTTAGGATGGATCTGGCAATTTTACCACTCCAGAGGCCTTCTTCTCTCTCCAGCCACCCCCCTCCCCCTTGCTAAAGTCGTGTCATGATTTTGCTCACAAAGACAGTAATGATTCTGAAATTGTCCAGTTTCTTCAAACCCTCGCTCAAGCATGTGGCCTTTGGGGGTCGATTTGGTGCTATATTTTTCAGAGTAATGAATCTGTTTCTGCACATAAGAGCAACAGGCATCACACAGAAAGCAAGTTTTCTTGTAAAAATGTCAGTTGCAATAAAAGGAATCTGGAGCCAGCCTGGCAGCCTGGAGGCTGTTACAAGATGAAGTCAGAGCCTCAGCTTGTGTCTACATGACACCAAACATCCAGTTAAAAAGTGAAAAACTGAAGCAGCCATCCAGATGTTTTGTCTGCTTGATGCCAAACATCCTGATATCCTCAACTATCCAGATGTTTGGCATCAGGCAGACCAACATCCAAAATCTGGAAACATCTAGGTGTTTGATTTCTTGTAGACACAGCCTTGAGCCACTGGGCGGTGAAGTCCTAGAGCTTGGACATTATTTTTCCTGACCATTAGTATGAATTATGAATTTCTTAAGACCTTTCTAAAAGTGAGGTTATTCCATTTAAAAAGTTAAAAGAGCTTGGAGTGAAATCCTACCTGAATAGAGATTTGACAGAAGAACTGATGCAAGAAAGCAAAAAACACAACAAAGATCTCTACAGTTTAAACGACTTTGCAGTCTTTTGAGCCAACTGATTTCTTTATATGTCCATTCCTCAAATCCTTGAAAAGAGACATCTAAAGGGATCTCAGGTCTGAAGCAAGCCCAAATGTGAGTCTAATCTGGTATTGATATCAAGTATTACTCATCAAACCAAGATCTCCGCTTTCAAAACGTGAACTGAACTTCAGAACTTTTGATTTTATAATTTTTTCGATGTTTTCATGACTGGCCTGGTCATGGTGGAGTTATTTAACCTTCAAGTCAATTCATTTCTGGATATACTCCCTTAGTGTGAATGTAAATGAAAACTAAACCAGCCTCTAAGAAGACAAGGAGAGTAACTAGGTTTTGCCAAACCCTAACTTCATTCTCTTTTTCAGACAGATGCTCTTTACTCCACCCTGCTCCCTTTGATTTTGGCTCATGATTTATCCTGAGTCCCTCTCCTCCTTCTCCCAATAATCCTGAGAAATAGCAAAT
>NW_006160040.1:833494-869572 GCF_000334495.1 Tupaia belangeri chinensis | reverse complement strand
GGGGAGCAGAAGAGGGAGGGGGGGGGGGGGGGGGGGGGGGGAGGGAAGAAAAGGAAGGAGGAAAAGAGAAGAGAAAAAAGAAAGAAAAGAAAAGAAGGCCAACATGTGCAGGGAGTTTAAAAACACAACAACATAAAAGGAACAATAAGAACAACCTAATAAAAGGATGAAACACGGTCATGCGACAGAAGAGAATCAGAACATCTGCACTTTTTCTTATTTATAACCATGCCAGGAAAACAGGAAGAGCAGTGTGCAAGACCTCAAGCGGTATTTTCTTTCTGTCTAATTTTGCTGGGGGATTCAACTAGGAAGAAAGTGACCATTTTGATTGTCTTCTATAGGCTCCTAACGTACAATTCATCATTGTCTCATGCATCCTATGATTGTGAGCTGGTCGTTATTACTCATTGTTTTGTGGGGGAATTCCTCTCCTACCCACATCTGGACTTTTGCCTTCACAGCAAAGGAAAGACGCAGGGCCTGTCTGACCCTCTATCGTTTCTGGATTGGGTGCATCTTTTTCTCTTTCAGGTTGGCTCTTTTGCTATTGTTTTATTGTTGTTTGTTATTAGTTGGTTGAGTCAAGTGTTTTAAAATTTTATTGTGACGACAGCAATGGCAAGGCTTGCACTCAACCCAAATAAGCTCACCAATAGCATCACTGTTAAACCAATCAGGAGATTAGCAATAGCTGATCTACACATAATTTGGTCTCCTTAAAGGAGACAGACATCTGTTTTCCTTGGCAGCAATCCTTTCTAGGCCCTTACTTGATACCATGTGCGTGCCTAACTCCTGTTCACAACAATAGCTTTCATCCTTGAGGTTCGGTAGTATAGTTAATTGATGCCTTTATCTTTTCATGAGAGATGCCAGCTCACATCAAAAAAAAAAAAAAAAAGAGGGGAGGGGGACCAAAACACACTACAAAGACTTGGCTTTATATCTGGTGGAAATAGAGAACCTCAAAGCCAGCCTCAATATTAGAGAAAAATAAAGATTTCTTTCATCCATACTGCTGAAAATTTGCCTGCATCCTCTAATTTTTCCTGCCATCGTTGAGAACTCAATAAGTACTTGAGTCTGAATATTAAATATCTGATTTTTGCCTTTGAGAAATACAAGTGTCAATCAAAACAGAACAGAGAAGGGGCCAGATGTGTGTTTCCCAGATGAGAAAAACAGCAAGCAATGTCAGGGTTACGGCAGGCACCAATACACGTTGTGCTAGGAGCAGCCTGAGGAGAGAGCTGCCTTGTGCAGAAAGAACTGAAGTGCACCTTTTTAATAAAACTCTCAAGTAAACAATTCAATGTGTTTGCTTCTTTATTTGAGGTA
Organism: Tupaia belangeri chinensis; assembly: GCF_000334495.1. Lineage (NCBI taxonomy): Eukaryota > Metazoa > Chordata > Mammalia > Scandentia > Tupaiidae > Tupaia > Tupaia belangeri. The sequence continues at coordinate 868,231 of NW_006160040.1, read as the reverse complement.
ATGCCCCACAAACTGGGATACCTGTATATTGAGAAAAGAATAGCTATCATGTCCTACTCCCTACAAAAAATCTGCAGTGTTCAGAAGCGTGTCTAGTTTCTTTTGCCAGTGAAATTGATGCATTAAAACTGTGGTTATTTATTCATCCCCTCAAAAAGTATTTACTGAGTGTGAGAGAGGAATGCTGTTGACAGAAAAAATTCCAGGCTAAAAATGGATGATGGGGGTTCTGGTTCAATTAAGTTGGGAAAAATAAGTACGGGGAATGTTGAAATGAAAGTTAAAAACAATACCCAATAAAGTACCAACTTGAGCCTTTGGTAAAAGATAATAGTTGTCCAAGAAGCTTTATACATCCAGCATGTCAGGGTAAGAAACACTTTTCAAAACATGTCACCTCAGTCCAGCCTGTTGACAGCCTATAGCAAACGGAACTGCTGCACTGGAAGCCACACGGCTCATTACAGCCCTGGATCCCTGGGCCAATTTGACAACACACTGGGTGTGTGCCCACGTGCCCAAGGTCCCGATGAGCTGGCAGGCTGGGGAAGGGGCTCTCAGTGTGATGAGAGCCTGTCAAGAGCACTTTTCGCTCTCTCATGAGCACACGTGCTCTACATCGTGAGTCAAATAAACTTAACAAAAAGTGTCATCTTAATTATTTTCATTCTTGCTCATTACCATTATTGTGACTTAGTCTCAAAACCCAAATCCAGATATTTTTCCTATGTGAACATGAAAATGAGCATCAAGACCTAGTTTTTCAAATGTTTGAGATGTCTGGTCTGCTTATTATCCTGAATGAATCATTACATGCTGTATTCTTATACCATAAGATCGCATTGTATTCTTAAAAACATGTACGATATGTTAGTAAAAATGTTTTTTTTTTTTTTTTTAAAAAAGACTTGGTTTTTAGACAGGCATTTCACTGCTAGCTTAAATTACGTTTGATCTTGAATCTAACTAGTCACAGGTATATTTTAATGTTACATTTTATTTTCTTATGCATTATTACAAGTACATGAAAGTAACAGACTAATAAACACTGGTAGATCCACCCAGCTTTATCAAATCTCCCTTTTTTCACTAATTTTCTCAAATCTCTTCTTAATGAATAAAAGACATTCCATACTCAGTGGAAACCCCAATGTATCTCTTTCCTAATTCTATTCTCCTTTCTCTAGCACTCCTAGAGTTAATTGCTGTTCTGAATTGGTGTTGTCCAAATGTATTTTTACAATTTTATATTATGTGTTCATGTCCACATCTATATATTACCTGGCCTTATTTTAAGTTTATTTATTTATTTCTTCCATAAGAGAGATAGAAACAGAGAAAAAAAGAGACAGGCACCTCAAAGAGGTCTTCACACTCAAACCAATTCCAGGCTCAGCCAACCAGGATCACGGGCTCACACATGCCCAACACGTACAGGGAGGTCTTGGGATGCAAACCCAAGACTTTGCCATGTGACCTCAGCATCTCAGAACATTGCATTACCACTGGGCCACCATGGCTGACCTATGTATTATCTGTTACAACAACAGTAAGTGGACTTTTACTTTGAATCTTGCTGTATTATGATTATGTAATTTGATTTTTCACTGAAGATTTTTTTTATATTTACCAATAAGTAAGTTTGTAGATAAAATTAACTTATTTTAATAAGTGAATATAAATACACCACAGCTTTTTTATCCCTTCTCCTGTTCAGAGACTCTTCGGTTGCTTCAGATTTTTTATAATAAGCAAAGACTTCATGAATAATTTTGAACAAGCCTCTTAGTGCACATGTGCTAACGTTTTTCTAAGGCAGAATTTATGGGATCATATAATATGTACATCCTTTACAATCTTAGCTATTTGTTCAGTTGTTCTCCAACAAGACTGTACTGATGTATCCACCCATAAGAAGTATGATAATTCATGGTTCTTTACATCCTTGACAACACTGGCTATTGCAGATAGACATTTTTAGAAAGTATTATCACTGTTTCCACACTTAACATTTCTGAAGCATTACTAAATATTATAAATACACAATTACTTCATTATTGAAATAGCATATTTGTGCACCATCACTGATGCCATAGAAGAACCTCCAATGCCTAGAAGCCCTTTCACTGGGCAAGTTACCCAATAGCCTAAAAACTTTTCTCTTCCTGAAATTTGTTTTCAAGGTGTCCATCCAAGTTACAGTCAAGTTTTAGAGCTAGAAAGTATTTTAGAATCCACTCTATCCTATTCTTTGTAAACATACAGAATCTGCAGTTATGCCCAAAGATACACAACTATATCAATGAACAGAGTAGTATCATTGATTTAGAAACTACTCAGTGTCAGGTACCATTCTAGATGTTTCACAAATTTTCTTAATCCTCATAGCAATAGCCAGGCTACATCACAAGTAATTTATTCTCTGAAACACATTTTCAAGGCTACTGAGAGCAAGCACCTTGCTATTTAATGTGAGTGGAGCAAAATAGTACCAGACCCAGTCCTTCCTTTCAGGCTCGTACACTCTAGAAAAGAAGATGACACCACAGTATAAACTATCTTGTGAGGAATGCTGACTGATGACTCCAATAAAGGCAGGGGATCTTTCTCTAGCTGGGATCATTTGGAAAAATGACCGGAACAAATGGGCATGGGATTTGGGCTTTTGAGGCCAGGTAGAACTTGGATGGTCTTTGTCTCACTATGGATGTGCTCTCTGGGCATCACCCACTTAACGGCCACAAGATGGCTGTGTGTGGCATCCAAGACCCTGTCACTAAAACAGAGCCCATACAGGAAGAAGATGGAAGACAGATTAGACCAAAAAGGACTGGAGAGCAGGTAAATTTGACAACCAGTGCAGAAGATCTGGAGAACCAGGCAATTCCCAACTGGGGAAAAACCTATCAAAACTACTCATGAACATAAGAAAATCTCCATACTCTGGTCCTGCTAACCTCCTTTCTTACTATTCTCCCCTCTATCCTGATCTATTAGCCTCTTTTCTGTCTCTGGAGGATGGCAGGTTGATGACTACGTGGTATGGTTTGAATGTCCCCACCAAAACTCATGGTGAAATTTTATTGTAAATGTAATGGCATTGGGAGGTGAGACCTTGAAGGGGTGATTAGGTCATGAAGGCAGATTAATGCTGTTATTGTAAAGTGGTTGAACTATCTTGGGTGTAGGCTCCTGATAAGAGAATAAGTTCAGTCCCTGTTTTCTCTCTGTCTCCTGCATGCCCCAAACCCTGGGATGTTCTCTGACCATGTTATAGCAAGAAGACTATCACCAAATTCCAACAGCACGCTCTTGGGCTTCCCAGCCTCCAGAACCATGAGCCAAATAAATTTTTATTGTTCACAGATTACATAGTCTGCAATAATCTGTTACAGTAACAGAAAGTGGATTAAGAAGTACAGTAGGATCTTACACCTAAAATTTCCTCTTCTGAGAATACTTTACCTGTCCTTAAACATGGCTAACTCCTTCTAATCATTTTGACCTCAACAGAAATGTTATTAAAATCAGCTTCTTTTGGGGCCAGTAGGTGGCATGATGGTTAAGGTACTGGACTCCCACTTGGCTGACTGCAGTTCAAGTCCTGGATCCAGTAGCTTCAAAATCACACTGGACACATGTATGTGTCCAAAATCCCAAGCAGAGAATGAAGGAGAAGGGATTGCTGTGTGGCCGTGCCCCTGGAAAGTGATTTCTCACTTTTCCTCTCTCTGTCTCTCTCTGGCGAGTACATGTGTCCTATGGCCAAAACAAACAAACAAAGAAAAAGTTTTTGGTCTCCCTTTCTTCCATCTCAGGAACCCATTTTACTTTCTTTGTAGTCTTTCTCCCTCACAAAATCATCTTCCTTCTTTACTTAACCATTTGGCCCAATAAGAGAATGAGCACCAAGATAACAGAGAACTACCATTCTTATTGTGGGTTGTGTGGTCAACCCCTCACAGGGCTTCAACAAACATGTACTGACTGTTGGATGAATGAACCATAATATTCCAGTTCGCCAAAAGGCAGGAAGGCTAGCAGAACCATGAGGCTTTTGGAACTTTGGAGTCTCAGTCATGAGAACAGAGTTTAGGGGAAAGATTACTATATTAAGGTAACATTGAAAGATGGAAAAAGTTGGGAGATGACCAGGAGGAATTTAAAAAAGGGGGGGGGGGCCACAAACTCAAGTTACCAGCACTGAGGATAAGTTGATGCCTTAGAATCAAAGCAGAAACCTGGGGGGATGCACAAGCTAAATTATCACAAAGGGACTTTGTACCACAGTCAGCATGCTGGGCTGTTAGCCCTAAGTCTTCTGCCTCAGCTCAGAGCAGGACCAGATCAGAGCAGTAGAGTGAGGAAGAGCCAGGCATATCTCATGACCTGGCCCACCAGCAGAGGCAGGGAACTCTGTGGGGGCTGAGAGCAGAAATACCAGGGTAGGAGAGCATAAAGATTGAGCCTCCCAAGCAGAAGGGACAGCAAGAGCAAGGCAGGGAGGTGGGGCAATGCAGTAAGTCATCTGTCTTTGGTACAAACAGAGCACAAGCTGATGAAGAGGGAAAGGAAGAAGAAAGTGTTACTCTGTAGAAAGTCTGATTTCCAAACAAAGATATGGAAAGTGTTTTGCTAGGAAATAGAAAATTATCAAATACTCCAGGTCTCTTTAAAATTCAGAGATATGGCACAGAAGTAAAAATAAAATCCTCAGTGGGGCAATCCCACATGGAAAGGTCCTGGGTTCACATCTGGAGGCTTCCTTGAGTGTACTGAACATTCATGTGCTTATCTAGAGCTGGCCGAAGTCTAGCCCACCCTGCTGGGGGTGCTCTTTTCTCTCTCTGTCTCTCTCACACATGGAAATAAATGAATAAATAAAGTTCAGGAATATACATATTATGAAAAAAATGTAGATTTCAAAACTATTTTGCACCAAAATAAACATGTACTTTGAATTCATTTTTCTCCCTTTTGAACTCCCCTCATATTACTTTATTGTTTTGGTTTGCCTTAAGTAGGGAAGCCATGGAGTCTGTTTACTCCATAATGTGTCTCCAAGGTAGAACAGCAGTTGGCACAGGACAGAGCATAAAAAATTGTCAGAGGTATTGAATCTTACCTTTAATGTGGTGGTTATATTCAGTGCAGAGAGCCTAAAGGTGGGCAAACTAGTTAATAATTTATTCTAAAAATCTGATTTTAAAAATGTAGGTTTTTGCAGTAGGAGTGGGTAGAAACAGATATGACAAAGAGAGTCAGTGGGACTCAATGGCTAATTACTTGTTTGTTTGAGGAGGGGGTTAAAGCAGGGGACAATGCAATAAAGAAGGAAATAAAAACCTGCCCTGAGCTTTAGCATCTGGATGACTGAATGACACCATCCCAGAGATAGAGAAGTCAGGAAGAAGAGCTTATCTGGGGTACAACTGGAGAGCTCAGTGTATACTTGAGGTTTGTGAAGGCCCATGTTCAGCAATGATATTTACACTGTGATTAAAAGGAGACTGGAGCTCTGTATAATCTTGGGAGAAAGAGATAGGTTTGCATATCATTTCTCATAAAGAAGAAGGTTGAGAATAAAATTAAATAGAATGGAGAATGTCAACTGCCCAGCAAGGATGTAGCAGGACCTGATTTATCTGGCCTGCCTCATTATTCAGAAGAAAAATGATAACAGGATCCATTTCTAAAACTAATCTTACTAGGGTCTTTTGGACTAAAAGTCAATTACTATTAGGCCTTCAGTTCCTGATATGCTTGAATCTAGGTGATGTATATTTTTCAGGAAGCAGCACTGCCAAGTGGTTAAGTGAGGCAAGGGGCCAGACGGTGGCACAGTGGTAAAACACAATGTTCTGCAAGGCTGGACCACATAGCAAGGTTCCAAGCTCATATCCAGAGATCTCCCTGAGTACACTGGGCATGCATGTGCCCATGACTCAGGACTGGCTGAGACTCAGAGTGGACCACAGCATCAGTGCCCTATGAAGGGTGGCTGTCTATCCGTCTGTCTGTCTGTCTGTCTGTCTCTCTCTCTCTCTGTCTTGCTCACAGAAAAAAGGAAATAAATAAACCCCCCCAAAAATGAAAATTCAAAATTCAATAGAGTGAGACAGCTGCAGTTCAAATCCTAACTCTGTCACTCCCTAGACACAGGACTCTAGGCAAGCTACATAACCTCTCTATTGTTTTTATCTGCAAAACACAGTACCTACCTCCACAAGACTGTCATCTGTCTTTGGTACAAACAGAGCACAAGCTGATGAAGAGGGAAAGGCAGAAGAAAGTGTTACTCTGTAGAAAGTCTGATTTCCAAACAAAGATATGGAAAGTGTTTTGCTAGGAAATAGAAAATTATCAAATACTCCAGGTCTCTTTAAAATTCAGAGATATGGCACAGAAGTAAAAATAAAATCCTCAGTGGGGCAATCCCACATGGAAAGGTCCTGGGTTCACATCTGGAGGCTTCCTTGAGTGTACTGAACATTCATGTGCTTATCTAGAGCTGGCCGAAGTCTAGCCCACCCTGCTGGGGGTGCTCTTTTCTCTCTCTGTCTCTCTCACACATGGAAATAAATGAATAAATAAAGTTCAGGAATATACATATTATGAAAAAAATGTAGATTTCAAAACTATTTTGCACCAAAATAAACATGTACTTTGAATTCATTTTTCTCCCTTTTGAACTCCCCTCATATTACTTTATTGTTTTGGTTTGCCTTAAGTAGGGAAGCCATGGAGTCTGTTTACTCCATAATGTGTCTCCAAGGTAGAACAGCAGTTGGCACAGGACAGAGCATAAAAAATTGTCAGAGGTATTGAATCTTACCTTTAATGTGGTGGTTATATTCAGTGCAGAGAGCCTAAAGGTGGGCAAACTAGTTAATAATTTATTCTAAAAATCTGATTTTAAAAATGTAGGTTTTTGCAGTAGGAGTGGGTAGAAACAGATATGACAAAGAGAGTCAGTGGGACTCAATGGCTAATTACTTGTTTGTTTGAGGAGGGGGTTAAAGCAGGGGACAATGCAATAAAGAAGGAAATAAAAACCTGCCCTGAGCTTTAGCATCTGGATGACTGAATGACACCATCCCAGAGATAGAGAAGTCAGGAAGAAGAGCTTATCTGGGGTACAACTGGAGAGCTCAGTGTATACTTGAGGTTTGTGAAGGCCCATGTTCAGCAATGATATTTACACTGTGATTAAAAGGAGACTGGAGCTCTGTATAATCTTGGGAGAAAGAGATAGGTTTGCATATCATTTCTCATAAAGAAGAAGGTTGAGAATAAAATTAAATAGAATGGAGAATGTCAACTGCCCAGCAAGGATGTAGCAGGACCTGATTTATCTGGCCTGCCTCATTATTCAGAAGAAAAATGATAACAGGATCCATTTCTAAAACTAATCTTACTAGGGTCTTTTGGACTAAAAGTCAATTACTATTAGGCCTTCAGTTCCTGATATGCTTGAATCTAGGTGATGTATATTTTTCAGGAAGCAGCACTGCCAAGTGGTTAAGTGAGGCAAGGGGCCAGACGGTGGCACAGTGGTAAAACACAATGTTCTGCAAGGCTGGACCACATAGCAAGGTTCCAAGCTCATATCCAGAGATCTCCCTGAGTACACTGGGCATGCATGTGCCCATGACTCAGGACTGGCTGAGACTCAGAGTGGACCACAGCATCAGTGCCCTATGAAGGGTGGCTGTCTATCCGTCTGTCTGTCTGTCTGTCTGTCTCTCTCTCTCTCTGTCTTGCTCACAGAAAAAAGGAAATAAATAAACCCCCCCAAAAATGAAAATTCAAAATTCAATAGAGTGAGACAGCTGCAGTTCAAATCCTAACTCTGTCACTCCCTAGACACAGGACTCTAGGCAAGCTACATAACCTCTCTATTGTTTTTATCTGCAAAACACAGTACCTACCTCCACAAGACTGTTGCGAAGACAAAATGAACTAATGTTTTCAATGCATGGAGCATACTTCCTCATACAGAGTAAGTGCTCAATAAGGACTTTTAAAGATTTGGGTGAAGACTGGAATTGGTGCTTTCATTTCCATTTATGAAGAGAGCATTCTTACCCTGAGCATTGTTTACTCCCTGAGCAATTACAGAAATAAATGTTAACATCCCTATCACTCTAACAAAAAATTCCAGCTCCTTAGATTTAGGTGAAAAAATACACTGCTTAGGCAGGCTGCCACTTTAGCAAGTCTAGCAACTCAGGTGCACTAAATTCTCACAATTGAAAAAGCCCTGGGAGAATTTCAATGCTATTGTTTTGGAGACTTCCTTTCACCCTGCTTTGAATTTGTCCCAGTTCCAATTTTAAACAATAAATTACAAGCTTTAAAAAAGAGAGTTCCATTCAATATCGAGAAAAGGGAAAATGAATCCCTGAACTGGATGTCAATTACAGGTCCCTGAATTGGGCGGTCTGAATTCTTCAGCTAGTAAATTCAATCACGGGGTGTTTTGTTATGTTTTGGTTTGATTTTTGGCTTATTTCTTTGTTTACTTTGTTAATTTTTTAACAAGAAGTTTTGTTTAAAATAGGTCCATCTTTCTGTGTTATTCATAGTTGTTGGACCATCACAAGTGATGAAGTAGTGGAATTTATTTGAATTGCCACTTTTCATTATCTTTAAAAAAAAATGAACCCTCAAAATAGTAACTCTTAAAGGATAATCTACCAGCAAACATCAGTAGGCCAGACATACTGGCAGTCCCAGTCAATCTGTAACTGAAAACTAAAAGTGTAGCAGGAAATCCTAATAATGAAACTTGCAGGATTAGAGAGCTGATGAAGCAGAAAACAAAAAGTAGGTGATACTGCTAAGAAGTGCAGCCTTGACAGTTGTCATGTCTTTGAGGATTTTCTTAACATGTGGGTGGATCTTTATCTATTTTTGCATTCACTTTAGTTATCCAAAACAACCCTTGGCTCTAGATTATTTTCCATCCTCTTCTGAGATAACACCACATAGCGAGGATCAACAGAACTATCCCAACAAGCATATTTTGCTCAGTCTTTCCCAAAGTAATAGAGAGTTCAAGTTATCATATCTTAATGTCATGTGGTGCTAACTCACACTAAAAAAGGGAGATAACAAGACTGCCCAAGGAGGTGGGAGGGAGGAGGTGCATGTGAACTTTGTTCCAACCAAGGTCCTTTTTTCTCTAGGGGGCTAATGTGTCAAGCTTAAGCGGTGGCAAGAGGTATCAGAGTTGGACAGGGTAGAGTAAGAAAATAAGGAGGGCAGTTCTGCCATTAGCTCAAAAATACCTATGCCCATCTGAGTCCCACAGTTACAAACTGGATAATTTCATCTTGTTTTGCCAATGAATCACAAAGTGGACTTGTGAGGAGAGAAAGCTGGCACCTTTCTCTCCTCTGACACAAAACCTTTTATATTTATGCATCAAGTAGGGATTTGTTGGAAAGATCAAATCTTCATGGCAATCATACCAACACTATTTTCTGCAGGGAGTCTGAGTACTTCACTGTCCACTCCCTTACCCTCACACGATCATATACCCCTGGACTCTGCATTTGGTCCCACACAGTCTGTGGTTGCAGGATAAAGACTCAAAATGTAGACTGGACCAAGACCTTCAGGACATACTTCCTGGATCTGTTAACTTACTCTGTTGACCCTCATCTCACCTCATGCTGAGCACAGCCCATACGCTCAGAGACTGTGGGTCTCTTGGATGAAAGCCACATAGAAACTCTTGTTCAGCCAGCAATTCCCTCCAAGTTTCCTTCAGTTATCTCAGAAGGCAGAGGCCATATCTTCAGGCCCTTCTTAAAGGCCAAGGAGAAACCAGTTCATCATGTAGTAAAGACTCTTAGCCCTAGTAGAGACACTACAGGCATCGTGCATGCATAAAATAATACCTTTAGAAGAACTTGGTGCCATTTGTTGGAACCAGTCTCACCTACTTGCCCACTATATACATATCTGAAGTCATAAATTTATCCAATTAAAAGAAAATGTTTAGGGCCCAGCGGATGGCTTAATGGTTACATCATTGGACTCCCACATAGTCAACTGTAGTTCAACTCTCAGACCCAGCAGCTTAAAATTCGTGCCAGGCACATGTGCATACATGCTCAAAAATCCCAAGAAGAGAATGGAGAAAGGATTACAATATGGCCAACTCCCTGGAGATCCTGGAGAGAGATTTCTTGCTTTCTGTGTCTCGGTCTCTCCAGTGAGTACATGCTTCCTATAACAAAAAAAGAAAGAAAGAAAGAAAGAAAGAAAGAAAGAAAGAAAGAAAGAAAGAAAGAAAGAAAGAAAGAAAGAAAGAAAGAGAGAGAAGGAAAATAAAAGGAAATGTTTGTAGGATTAGAAACTGCTGTATTTTTATATTTTTTCAATGTGCAATAATGCTATAGCTACTAAACTGAGTAAAACAGTATGTACGAAGACAATGAAAAAACACAAGTGAGGGCCTAGAAAATGTGTACCTTTGTAGTCTCTCAACCTTGCCAGCCCCCGGAGAAAGGCAAGTGTACCTTTTGCATAAAAGGAAGAAAGTCTTAAAGTAGTGGTTATGAAGACTATTCTGGAGTGCACACCATTCGTGGCCTGCTCAGGCTTCTAACAAGTGTAAGGCAAAACCAGTACATGTATACTTGCTACCCAGAAATACATCTGACTTCAGCATCCGTAACCCTTGAAACACTGGGCTTGTTATAGAGTCAACCCATGTTTCCGCTCTACAGGAATCTGTGTTAGCACTAGGAACAAGCCAAAAAGAATCATTTAGTTGGCTTTGGAACACCCAAAGCTGGACTCTTAAACATTCCTTTAGTGAGGTGAGCCAGTTGGCCATGTTTGTTAGAACTATAGAAATTGGCCAGCCCCATGGCCTGGTGATTAAGGAAGCTGGATCCCACATGGCTAACTGTGCAGTTCAAGTCTCAGGACTGGCAGCTTAAAAACATACCACCCATCCATAACTAAAATTCCAAAAGAAAGTGGAAGTGGAAGAGTAGTAATTGTGGCATGACTATGCCCCAGGGGGGTGCTTTCTTGCCTCTCTTTCTCTCCAGTGAGCACCTATGCCCTCTGGAAACAAAATCAAAATATAAAAAGAACTAGAGAAATCTGACGGTCCTGCAGAAATCTTATTGGGCTCATAAATGTAGGGGAAATCCTCTCAGGTAAGCTGCCTACATATTTAATCTTCTCTTTTAATGAAAACCTGGGAATGAAGTACTCAGTGGTACATGAGACATACTAGAAAATGCACATATCTGCAGTACCTGCATATATGCTATAAATTACATCACATTTACCATCAAACATACATGGTTTTTCAGATGCTTTAAACAATTTTTAAGTTTTCTGTTAACATTGTCCTAGATCTGACTTCTGTCTACCCATCACACATGCTTTGTGTTTCTGGGTTTTACCCTCCATTATTACCCCAAAGGTATATCTCCTACTGGACATCATGTTATAAATCATTTTGTAATTTTCAATAAGCTTTGGTTAGGTCATGTGATTTTGAAGTAGGCACTTCCCTTATCCTTGTCATCTGGACATTTCAAAAGTGGTTATTGTAGGGACAAGCAGTTAGAGTAATGGCTATGTCACTGGACTCCCACGTAGTCGACCGTGGTTCGCGTCCTGGACCTGGTGGCTTAAAACTCACGCCGGGTGCATGTGTGTGTGCGTGCCCAAAATCCAGAGAGGAGAATGGAGAAGGGATTGCGGTGTGGCCATCCTCCCTGGAGGGTGATTTCTCACTTTCTGTCTCTCTTTGTCTGTCTGGCGAAAAACTTCTCCAAAAAAAAAAGTGATTATTGTAGAAGACAATCCACAGCATGAAGGACAGAGTCTTTCAAATCCTCGCAAGTGTAAAACTTGGCTTTGTTTTATACGTGTATACCTGTAGTACTGTCTCTGAAACAAATGGGGAAAAAGAAAAAATGTTATTCCTTGAAAGTACCTGAATGTTCTGGTGATTAAATTATCTTTTTTCCTGTTAGTCATGTAGGTGCATTCATGTGTGCTTTGGTTATAGTGAAAATATGGTCTTTGGTTCGACCTCACTTTGTAAGAGAACGTGGATGAGAGCCTATTTTGACCTTCAAAGGAGTAGATACTCACAAGTCACCTGAGGGAATGAAAGAATGCTATGAAAGAATATTTCAGAATAGTGTTGATTCACAATTCTGCCTTTTTTAAAAATTTACTATAGGCCATATGTGCTTGCTGGAGGAGGTGGGGGAGCGTCCCCCATAGAGGATGCTTGTTGCAATCCCTTTTCCTCTACTCTCCTCTTGGGATTTTGGGCATACACCTGCACTCCTGTCTTCCAAGTCATTGGATTCAGGACTCAACAGTGCTGTCGGTCATGTGAGATCCAGGTGCCTCAACCACCATGGCCCCCAACTCACTATTGTAGTACAAGGTTCAGAGCAGGCCACTCATTCGGCAGGCACAGCAGCGGCCACAGTGGGGTCTCCGTGATAAACTTTCCTGTATATGTGCATCTGCGTCTGTTCGCGTAAGGGTATAAACGTTTGACTGACTTGACCCATCCTCACCCTCAACATGATGCAATTTCAGGAGCACTTGGAAGGTATGAATCTCCACCAATAACATAAATTCCATAATTAGAGGCTCTGTCCTTTACCTTAAGTTTTCTTTCGTTATGATACTAGTAACCCTTGGGTAATACTACCATTTAGAGTCAGGCCCCTGTGCAAGTGAAGCTGTCTGACTCTGCTGAGTGCTGGGCTTGGTTTTCAGGAAAGTAGAAGGGACAGATAATACCGACTGCCCCTGGAGAACACAAGACTTGGGGGGGAGGGGGAAATTCAAGAGAGAATAGAGTTGCTCCAAGACAATTCTCACAATTATTCTGAGGGCCAGAATGACAGACATGTTTCAAAACATATGATTTAACTAGTGATACCAAAAGAGGCCTTTAGCCTCGGAAACAAGATAGAAGGAATAAACAAATAGAAATGTCATAAACAAGAGTATTTTACCTCTCCATTAATGAACCTGCCTCCTCTTCCCCAAAAGGCTTCTGTGTTTCTTTGACTTATTCTTGTCTGTGGACCTCCAACAAGGCCCGGTTGTCTTTTAAACATTCAGATTACCATTGACCATGTCCTGCATTGCCCTTGGTAAGAAAAGGAATGAAGCCTCAGATTGCAAAATACTTATAAACAAGAAAGTTTAGAGTAAATTTTCAAAACAAGCCTTTGTGACAATTATAGAGGTCAAGAAGGGAAAAGTGAAACCAGACAGGGCAGAGAGGATAACAGAGTGGAATAGAACTCCCAGCCCTAGGTCTCCGAAGCCAGCACTCTGAAGATAAAACATCCACAGCCCATACTGGCATCTGGCTGATGCCCTACCCTCTGAGGGACCGGTCTCATCAGCAGGGTTTATGTGAAAGGAGACTGATTTCAGTTTCTCCTTCTTGGACATGAGGAATCCTCCGTTAGTGTTTGTGAGGGAACACACGTTTTCAACCTACAGGTTGGCCGAACGGTGCCGGTTCAGGAAAACCCAGCTCTGGTGGGCTCATTGTTATCATGGTGACCACTATTCTTCCACCAACGTCTTTCATTGCCTCTGAGTGTGTTCGTGAGACAAAGAACCCAGCTGAGACTTCCACAGAGAAGAATGCAGGGAAAGGGCAGAGAATACCTTGAGCAAGAATAGCCTGGAAGAAGCCAAAAGTGGAAAAGGAAGTCTAATTCTGTCCTGGTCCAGGGGAAAAAAGTTTTTTGAGAAATGTAAACAAATCAGGAAATCCTGGCACTTACTCCAGTTCCGATCTGGGGAGACGTACAGGTCCTTTCCCGAGCAGTGAGCTGCTGTTTGTGAATGAAATCCAGATAAAATGATTCATTGAGCCCCACCAGCCCCACAATTTCCAGCTTTCCCTTTGCCTATGGCATAGCTTAAACCTTAAAATAATAATAATAAAAAAAAACATATGCATGTTATTAACTCTCGGTATTCAAATGGAAATTCAATGCTATCATAAATCTCTCTTTTCTAATGTAAATTCCTTTCTCCAGCATGAAGCTGCAGGAAAGCCATTGTATCTAAGTAATCTAAACTTGAAAGAGAATTTTTTGTTAAACCAGTTATGATAGGGGAAACATGTTTTTCACTGAGTCGAAAGATTAAAGTTGGTTGTAAAAAGGGGTGGGGGACTCAAGGAGAATTATTGGTTGCTCAACTAATGATTAGATACAGAACTTCAAGGACAAATTAAGAGGCACAAAAGAAAGAGTTGTGCAGATAAGTGAAAACAGTTCCACTGATATTAAATAAAAGATGTATTGTTTATCTTGGGTTGTAATCTCCAGTCTTCTATTCATCTCCATCTAAGCAATCCCCTGCACCCCATTAGCTACTTCAAGTGTGTTCTGAGCACCACTACACAACACATCCACAGACTGGAGTGTGTAGCTCCCTTTCTCACCACCAGAACTATTCTCTCATTTTGCTACTCTAGAGACTTCTTTTTTTCTTTAAGTTCATTCCTTTTTTTCCATAAGAGAAGGGCAGAGACAGAAAGGGATGAAGAGAACAAGGTCTCCATGTTCAGATCCACCTCCAGTCTCAGTTAGCCCAGATCATGGGCTGCAAGCAAACCCGGTGTGCTCAGGGAAATCCCAGGACATGAACCCAGGACCTTTCCCACTGTGCTACCTCCTGGCCCCTCGGCATATCTTTTAATGAGCCTTTACCCAAGCAGAATGTGACATGGAGTATAAAAGAATAGTAGCCTTTGTCATATTTCCTTTTAAAAAACATACTGTGAGTGGGAACCAGCAGTTAGCGTAATGGCTATGTCGCTGGACTCCCACGTAGTCAACCGCGGTTCGTGTCCCGGACCCGGTGGCTTAAAACTCACGCTGGGCGCGTGTGCGTGCGTGCCCAAGATCCCGAGAGGAGAATGGAGGAGAAGGGATTGCGGCGTGACCATCCCCCCTGGGAGGTGATTTCTCGTTTTCTATCTCTATGTCTCTCTGTCTATCTGGCGAGCGCACACGCCCTACAGTGAAAATCTCTCCAAAAAAAAAAAAAACAAAAAACATACTGTGAGTTCTTTCACTGATTTCAAAGAAATTTCACCCAATACCGTGCATCCCTTGATTCAAGTGGATCCACTAGTTTCTTTTGATTTGTCACTCTGGTCCCACATTATGACCCCTCTTACCCTCTTATGCTTACAAACCTATCCCAGGTCCCTCCTTTCAAGTGACTTCCCTCCTTTTGAATGTAGACTTAATCTGGGCATGTAGCAACAAGAATGTATTCATATATTACAGAACTACAGGGAGTAAAGGGGGCTCTTAACTACAAGGCTTCCTCTACCTCTGATATTAGATACTCACAGACAACAGGTTTCTCTTAGAGGAAGGAGATAATGGCACTGAGAAGGGCTAAGGTCTAGGCCATGCCTGGAAACCTCCACTGCAAAGCAGGGTCTGACCTTTAATTCCTGAGGCAAAAGCTTTCTCAATTGACCTTTAGAAATACAATACAAAAGTATACAGAGAAAACATATCCCTGTGCGCAAGTGCAAAATATTAACTCTGTCCTAGAAGAGCAGTTTTGATAAAAAGAAACAATGAAATTGGAAATTCAAATACAGCAGGACAGAAGAGGTATACTTTTTTTTTTTTTTAAGATTGTTTGCCATAGGACACATGTGCTCCAGAGAAAGACAGTGAGAGGGAAAGTGAGAAATCACTCTCCAGAGAGGATAGCCACACTGCAATCCCTTCTCCTCCATTCTCCTCCTAGGATTTTGGGTGCTCATGCACATGTGATTTTTTCAAACCACTGGGTCCAGAATTCAAACCGCAGTCTGTCGTGTGGCAATCCAGCAACTTAACCACTATGCCACCTGCTGGACCCCAGGTATACTATTAACAGGTCTAAATGCTCATGCACATGCCTATAGTCAATTCACGATATTTAGAACTGAAATAGCATAACTGAGAATCATTAAAAAAAAAAAAACAGAACCAACCTCCTTACCAGAGTATATCATAGTCTCCTCCCCATAGGACCAATTTCTCCCTGATTTCTTATTTAATGTTCAACATTCAAGATGGAAGATTTAATGTTCTTTCTAGATAGTTCAGAGATTTATGACACCTATAGAAATGTTCATAACATCTGAGGTTGTGTAAAACTTTTGGTATTTGTCTCATTGTTACCAGAACCATAAAAATCATCACCTTCTTGTGAATGGCCAGTCTTTTCTTTCTTAACAATAAAATCCAGAGAAAAATGAAGTTGTCTCGAGTGTCTGCTTAAAGTAGGCTCTGTTGCCAGCTGTGTGTGTATGTGTGTGTTGAGGGAATGGTGTTGTCAGATCAGGGAAGGGCAAGAGAGAGAAGAGCAAATCATACTGGGTGTGTTTGAGGACTTCAAGGGGGACTTTGTCAATCTGTTTCTAGGGCAACTTGTTTTATCTGTCGGAAGGATGCTGTAGGAAGCGTATCATGCACGTTGCCCACTCCTTTGGCCTAGTCCAACCAGGAATGACTTCTCCAGAGTGCACACAGAGAAGGGAAGCAGGTGCTCCAGCTCCCAGCATCTGGTTTAGATGACCACAATGCAGAGAACACCTGCAGCCAGCATTTTCAGCCAAGCCTGGCCTTCCATTGTATTCAAGTGGACTTTCTGCCTTGAGCAAGAAAAAGGCATTGTTTATCAGATTTGCCAAAGATCTCCGGGCAGGTGGAGAGAGGCAGGATAAACAACTTAAAACAAAACCCAAGTGTAAGCAAAGCACCAGGAGACCTTGATTATTTGTGACTATTCAGGTAATCTTTCAACCTGACACAAATAAGTAAAGCTGAGGAAGAGCGAGCCAGACATCAGCAGAGACCAAGGCAGATTCCCAAGTTTTCCAATAGAACTGGCATTGGATAATCTTGTCCAAACTCTGGTCCTTGGGCTGCTGCAGAAAGCAAATTCTAAGGACCGGAAAGACTCTCAAGACTAACAACATTCACTGAAGTCCTATTTTGGGCAAGACTTTGTGCTGTGAGGTTAAAAAATGAATAGACACTCTTGTTCTAGAAAAATCTCACGCAGAAGATGGTACTACTTGCATGCCAGAAGTTCCATTTATACACTTTGTAATTTTTATTTCCTTAACTATGCTTTGCATGATCTAGATTTCTGCAAATTATGCCAAAAGTAGGAATCTTGGTTCAGAATTTTCTGATCAAGGTCAGCAGAGAAAAAGTAATTGATCTGGCAATATAATACAACCTTATGGTTGGTATATTGGGATCAAAATAAAATTTTAAAACTTATTTTCAGGAACAGTTTAGAGATGTGTGTATAGTGTATTTTGTTACTAAATAATTCTGCAGGAGCCCCTTAGTTTTCTTTCCTTTGTGTAGAGCCCCAACTAGTGGAAGACTGGAAAACTGCACTTAAAGATACACCATTTAAATGTGAAATGATCACTGGTCTTCCCACAGGCAAAGAGCCCTGTAAGATCTAATAGCTACTACTCATTTTGGAATGTGGAGAGGAGGGTAAGGTGCTAAAAGAACAGAAAGGTGTGAAACTGGCTTGTACTTTGCTCTTTACAGGGGTAAAGGGCAAATTGGTTCTGCTGAAAACATGTACAATCTCTTGTATTTGAAATGAGTCAATGCAGAGCACTAACTTGAGAAAGGAAAATATTTCTTGAGTTCAGAACTTATTCTTCTTGAAAGCATATTTTTGTAAGACATCTTTCTGAGAAAAAGGGAGAGTATATCCTCTGACACAAAATCATATACATTAATAGGAAAAAAAAGGCCCGGTTGCACAAATTAAAATAGTACCATAGCAAAAATAAGGCAGATTAGCAATATCGCCAAATGGTGCAGAACGGAACAGAGAAGAACATGCCTGTGTTGGAGTTGGTAAGACGGAAAGTAGAAGAATATGAAGAGGCAGCAAGAAAAGGAAAGGATTCGAATCCCACCAAATACGACTGGAGTAGAAAGGCCATGAAGCATGAGTTATGACATAGATTTTCCTAAAGGAATTGAATCTTAGGAGTTGTTGGGTGTTTTTATTTTGTTTCTTTATTTGTTACCTCTTTATTTCATGGAATCTCATCTATATGGATTTTTTTTTAAAGACCCCAGCCTTCTTGCCAAAAAATACCAATAAAATGCAAGCAGCCTGGAAAGGTTATGAAAACGCAAGATGAATTCATCAGTCCAGCAAAGTGTCATCTGTATGTGCAACAGGGGCCCGTGGAAGGTTTTATAGACTCCCTGAAACTCCCTTGCAAAATATGCAACGTGTGTGTGTGTGTGTGTGTGTGTGTGTGTGCATGTTTCTGGATTTTTATACCTTTTATCAGGTTCTCAAAGGAGCTCATAATCCCCCCAAAAAAGAATAAGGAACATAGCTATACAGGAACCTGCACATAAAGGGAAAACAAACAGTCACATTGTAATGGGCGCCCCTCAGAGTGATCTCAGACTTCACGAAAAGCTATTCTTGAAGAAGCCACACCACATCTGCTTCTCTCTGACCACAATATCAAAAAACGTTGCTGATATCAAAATATTTCAATATGTCATGAAGCCAAGAATTGCCTTCTCATTTTTCACGCAATGACTCTCTGGACAAAGAGTTACAAGAGCTTCCCGTTGCATGTTGCACTCTGACTGTTTAAGGACGGCCTGCTCAAACCTCAGCATGTACATGTTGTTCTGAGCAGCTCGGAGATGGTTTACTTCTGTTCACCAGCTTCGTTTGGTACGCATCAGACAAATAAGATGATCTACGCTCAAAAATCCAAAAGCAGTAGCAATTGTCTTCTTCTGTTTTGCTTTGTTTTGCAATAGATGACGCAGTAGGAAATAGAAAATAATGTTTTTAACCTCAGCACTCGAAGGCTTATTCAGCACATTTGACGGTTAGGAAAATGAAGTCAGGAAAAAAGTTTTCATATCACATCCCCTACTGTTTGTGGTGGTTATTAAATAAGCCCTCCAGTCCTTCATTTCATCAGAAAGGGGGTTTGTTTAAATACTATTTATTTGAAGATCATTAAGTCTCTGGCGTTCAAGGATAACAAGGGTGATAATGCCATGGTGATGCTATCGAACTTCTTTTATGGCATCAGTTTTCCCCCAGATTTACTTAACAAATGACTACGTTGTGAAGAAAAGCTGTTATATTAATCTATCTGTCCTAGCCTTCACCTCCCAACCAGACGGTTAATCGTACAAAGGGAGTTAGCGGGATAACTAGAGAACACACATCACCTATAAGTAATCCCTTTGTCAGATGGCATGTGGCCCAGTGTCACTACAGTTTTCCTTCAAACTGTTAACTCCCTGTTCTTTCCAGCTCAGATAGGAAAACTGTTTAAAACTCATGAGATACAAGACGTGTAGCTAATCTGAGAAATAATGCAAAACTTACCTGCATCAGAAGGTAGCTTCTGAGACTGTGAGGAACTTAAGCGATTGGTGTAAGTCTTTGCATCTTTATTGGAACCTCTAATTAGAGGGCTTTCAGGAAAAGGTTTTCAGAAATTGAGCTCTGACATTTTTTGGCTTGGTTTTTTTTTTCCTCCCTCACCAAGACCATTTTAAAAATACGTTTTCAAATATTATAACCACAAACTGTTCAACCAAATGAAAATGAAAGTAGGCCAGTTAGAGGGTTTTTGTCTAAACTAAAGCAAAATGTCTTGAGCTAATAACTTGAACCATTGGGAGTTTACTGACTAGTAAAAGCAGTTACTTAGAAATTAAAAAGGAAGCATTTTAAATATTACATCTGAATTTGTAATTTTTCTTTTGCAAAGTAGAGTATTTTTTCTAATTTCCCTTAGGACCAAATTGACCTTCCTGCCTGAGCAGTGAAACCCCAGACTTGGACGTGGGCCAACCGCCTTTCAGCACCACATCATTAAAAACTCTTGGAGGTGCTGTTTAAATGAGAAATTTCCACACTCCTTCACCAGACAGATAGGCAATGCTAAAGCAGTTGGGGCATGCTTGACATGTCCAATTTTAAAAAGGAAGAGAAGAGGAAAAGCTCCCAAAAGTACGTATATCAAAGTGAAAGTTAGTGAAAATGAGGCCATTCATCTGACTGAGGGGTGTCAAAGAGCAGCACACACAAGGCATACAAGACTTCCCAGGTGATAGCAAACCCACGAGTCAGTTTAAAGAAGGATGAGCGAAGCTTCACATAAAGTTTTTCATGCCTGCTTTCTGAGCAGGCAAGCACACTAGATATAAAAGATTACTTACACATTCTGTATTCTGATACAGAAGTATTAGTATTGCCTCAGGCATTGTCAAGGTCCAGTATGAGGCCAGGTTAACCCAGAGGGAATTACAATGCATACGCATACAAAGGAGGTGGGGGTGGGAGAAAATGTGTATTTCCCTTACGTCAATACTCACATTTTAAGCGAGTATTAATACTCACAGATTGAGACATTCAGGTGAAAATAGTAAGGTCAAATCATGCATGGTGTTTTGGAGGAGAGCCATACCACCACCAAAGTGCATGCTGAATTGCACTTCAG
This sequence comes from Tupaia belangeri chinensis, assembly GCF_000334495.1. Classification (NCBI taxonomy): domain Eukaryota; kingdom Metazoa; phylum Chordata; class Mammalia; order Scandentia; family Tupaiidae; genus Tupaia; species Tupaia belangeri. The sequence continues at coordinate 847,647 of NW_006160040.1, read as the reverse complement.
TTAGCAAGTCTAGACTTCATTAAATAACATCAGCTCCTCTCTATTTTAGCCTGTGAATATCCAACCATAAAATAAAGCAGAAGCAGCCAGACAGGTTGAAGACTTTCTCTCATTTCACGGAATTAGATCAACATGTACTAAAACATAAGCGGGAGAGTGCAAGAACTCAGTCAAGTCTCAATTACCTGTAATTATGTTCCCATCTCCACTGAGAGCCCAATACCAAGTTCTCACAGATTTTGGAAAGCATTTCAAATTACTGGTCCTTTTGGTATGTATTCTGCTTAATCTTATTGTATAATCTTAGCACACTCTGATGAAATTGGAGGGCTAAATGATATGAATGCTAATGACTAAAGAAGTGGTCTGAAATGTTTAAAGTAACAATGCAAATTTGTAAAATAGATGATTGACACAAGGATAATGAGGCTATGCAAACATTTGCTTTTTACTGTCTTCTTTACTCTTAATTAATTCCTTCCTAATTAGTTTAACTTTATATGCATTTTCAAACAACTTTTTACTGGGATGACAGCAAGATGTGTTGAATAAAATATTCTTTTTCCATTTCTTTTATTTTCTTTCTTTTTTTAATGAAAAAAAGAGAGACAGCAGGAGGGAGAAAAATAAATATTTCTGACAGGGTCTCACCATTGCAATCTTCCTGTCCAGCCTCCCAGTTAGCTAGGATTCCAAGTGTACCTAGCACCAGACCTGTTCAGGGTGGCCTGGGATCTGAAACCAGGCCTCCCATATTGCCCAGCTCTGCACAGTGGTGCCAGACTATTGTGCCACCAAGGCGAGGCCTTAATTTTAATTTCTCAGTGACAAAAGTACACCTTGGGAGTATTACTGGTTTTTTTGTTTTTGTTTTTTTGTATAATTGGCAACTTTTCCTGCTTACAAACCAAGGCTGAGTTATTGACAAGTTTTAAATAAACTGACTTTTTATGTGTTACTGGTTTTATTAATATGACATCACCTTATAAACAAACATAGTTGGGGGCCAGCAGGTGGCATGATGGTTAAGGGTGCTGGGCTCCGACGTGGCTGACCACAGTTCAAGTCCTGGACCTGGCAGCTTACTTTCTCACTTTCTCTCTCCCTCTCTCTCTCTCTCTCTGTCTCTCTCTCCCCCACCCCGGTAAATTTTTTAAATAAATAAATAATGTTAAATAAAATAATTACTTTAAAAAAATTGGCCTTTGGAACTTCCCTTCAGACAAAAATATATTTGGATCAAGTACACAGAAAAAGAAGAGTATATATTGGGTCATTATAAAAGTCGCAATGCATGTTTTTCACATTTTTCTATACAAAAAAATATATCACGACTTTTCCAACAACCCAATAGATAATACTGCTATCTCTTTTATTCATGTTTAAAAATATATCTTTGTATTTTATTGGAATTAATTCTAATAAAATCATTAGACAAGTAAATGTCTATAACTACTCAAGTTACATTTGCCTAGGACAAAAGTCTCAGTAAGAAGCTACGTTTATGGATTCAAAATAAAATACTGTGACATTTTAAATGGAAATCTGACAGACTTTTTAAATACATATGATTGAATACACACGTATTTATTTAAATAATTTTAATTTTATTAGAATCAGTAAATATTAATAGAATTAATATTTCTTAGAATTAGTTAAGTCTCCTTTCTTGCAACTTGCACGAAATCCTGGGTGAAAGAAAATAAAAGCTAATTATGAACCACTCCCGCAGGCTTCAAAGAAATTCTGAATCATACCTTACTTTTTTTAATCAATAGAGAACTTTTAGCAAATCAATTCAAACGTGCAAAGAAAACAAAGTATCGGTTTAAACAAGGCATAAACAAAGCAGAAGGGCAGGTTGCTCCTCCATGAATGAGTATCTCTTGGCCTGAGTGAGTCTCTATGTCAAGACCACAGCAGGTATGGAGAGAACGGTTATGTTGGCTAATGGCAAGATTCCAGTTTTAGAATGCTGGCCTCCTGTCTGTACTCCCTTGTATCTATTTTTAAATGAATATGCCGTTATTAACTGACCCTCAGACTTCATATTTTTTAAAAGTAAGTTTTCATTGATGCATTTTTGCTGTATACTTGGGGAGGATGCCAAAATGTTGACACTGGCATTAATTTAAAAATAATAATGATGATGATGTGAACGCTTGAAAGAAAAGAGTAAGAGAACAGACAGGAGAGAGGTGATTTTGTGTCTGTAGTGATATTGTTGTCTTTAAAGTAGAGTTGCAGTATAAGCAAGATAAAAGAGAGAAAGGCAGACAAGTGTGTTCAATCATATTTATCTCAAAAATCTGTCAGACTTCCATTTAAAATGTCACAGTATTTATTATTTTGAATCCACATAAAATTGCTCCTTACTGAGGTTTTTGTCCTAGGCAAGTGTAATTTGAGTAATTATAGACATTTACTTGGGTAATAGGAAATATATGTAGTTATAAGCTATCTGGATTTCCACTAAAACATAAAGTTTGATGCTTTTAGGCAACCTAAAACTAGGCTCTAGATTTACGGTGATGCAAGAAGTTTTCTTAGTGATTTTTTTTTACTGGGTCCAACTGTGGAGGCACACTGTTCTTCAGTCTAGGACCACCTGTAAGGCCAGGGTTTGATTCCTGGCCTAACTAAGGACTAGACTTGGTGGAATGAACCTATAATCCCAGCAACTTGGGGAGGCTGAGGCAGGAGGATGGTGAGTTCAAGGCTGCCCTAGAAAGCAAAGCAAGACTCTGTGTATAAAAGAGCAAGGGATGGTAGTGAATGTCTGTGGTTCCAGCTAGGAGGCTAAGGCAGAAGAATCCTAATATGATTAGCCCTGTCTTAATTTACTATTATTATTTATCACTACGTTTAAATATGTTATAGGATGCATGCAACACCTAAGAGACAGAGCGCAACAGAGAGAGGGAAAGTGAGAAAACACCCCTCAGGGAGGATGACCACACCATAATCCCTTCTCATCTATTCTCTCAGATTTGGGGCACACACACACACACACACACACACATACGCCCAGTATGTTTTCCAAGCTGCCAGGTCTGGGACTCAAACTGCACGGCTGACTGTGTGGAATTCAGCAACCTAACTGCCACAGCACTGACTGGCCCCATCTTAAAATTTTTTCAATTTTATTTTTTTCTTTTCCAGAGGGTGTGTACACTGTCTGGAGAAACAGAGAAAGTGAGAGAGAGAGAGTGAAAGAGGTTTTGAAAGTGAGAAAGTACCCTGCCATGGGGAATGTCCATTTCACAATCCCTTCTCCATTTCTCCTTCCTGTTGGGATTTCGAACATGCTTGCACATGCACCTGGCATGTTTCTCAAGGCACTAGGTCCAGACTCAACCTACAGAGTTTGCCATGTGGGATCCAGTCATGTCACCCACCACACCACCGGCTGGCCCTTTCTAACGAAAGTTTTTAAATAATCCTTTTTTCATTACCACAATATCCTTTATGCATTGAGAATCACTTAAATGTATAATGGATTAAAATCTATATGAAATTAGTGTCCTATTTTTAACAGGATACATAACATAAATATGAATAAAGTTTTCCCAAAAACGGTAAATAGCCATTGCAACTATACATAATATTTCTTTAAATAACATTACAAAGATTTTTCTGTGAGGACTGAACATGTGAACATTTTCTATTATCTATTTTTCTTCCTTCAATTTCTCCAGATGGAAAAGGTATTACTCAATAATGTCAGTCTTTAGTGAGGGATCTGATACACTTTTGTGAAGTATATGCGTATTCATTTCATAGGGCTGCCACAGCAAGTACCAAAAACTAGGTGTCTAAGACAACAGAAATTTATTCTCTCACTGTTTGGGGGTCTTGAGATTTGAAGTTGTGGTGTTGTCAGTATGGTGTCCTGTTGGACAGCTCTAAAGAACAACACCTCCTTGCCCCTCCCAGCTTCTGGTGGTTTTTGCCAGCAATCCCTGGCACTTCTCTGTTGCAGACCCTTTTCTCCAGCTACAAGGCCCTCTTCCCTCTGTGTTTATCTCATGTCCAAATTTCCCCTTTCATAATGATTCCAGTCATAATGGACCAAGGCCCTAGCTTTAAGCTGATTACCCCATAAAGACCCTATTTCCATATAAGGTCACATTCTGAGGCACTATGCTTTTTTTTTTTTTTTTGGAAGGAGAGGTCAGACGACCGACTTGTTTTTTGTTTTGTTTCCTACCCTGAAAAACAAGAGAGTCCTTTTGTAATACAGATAAAAATGAAATCCATTAACAGTCTGACCACGATGGCACACACATAGAACCACCACCTGGGGGCCTAGAGACCACAAGAGAGCTCCTGGTTCATTTTCCAGGCCAACCTAAATGTGTTAGGTATAGTGGCATTTGCCTATTATCCTAGCTGATTGGGAGACGGGGTCAGGAGGATTGCAATAGGGCAAATTCTTATCAAAAATACTTCTCTCCCTCTTTCTCTATCATAAAGAAAAAAATGTTAGACACATTTATAAATATGGCAAGAAGAAGAACCTGGGAGTTGACATGTATTTAAAGTTATGAAATTTTTCTTAAAAAGTAAGTAGTATCACATTAAATGATAAGAAGTTATTAAAATGTTCAACAATCTTTGGCTTATAAAAATGGCAAGTTCATATGTTCCAAGTTAATAAATTAGTAGGATAAAAAGAGAATGATGGGACTAGCAGTTAGTGTAATAGCTATGTCGGTGAACTTGCATGTAGCCGACCGCAGTTCAAGTCCCGGACCTGGTGGCTTAAACTCATGCCAGGCGTGTGCACGTGCGTGCCCAAGATCCCGAGAGCAGAATGGAGGAGAAGGGATTGTGGCATGGCCATCTCCCCTGGGGGATGATTTCTCGCTTTTTAGCAAGTGCACGCACTCTATAGCAAAAACCTCTCCAAAAAAAAAAAAAGAATAAAAAGAGAACAAAATATGAAAGAAACTTCAGAACAAAAGATAATAGGCAAAGAAGGTATGTAGGAGGTAGGCATGAATAAAGGAAAGAAATTTTAAATAAACAATTTCCTCACCAACATTAACTATGTTAACAATGGATATGTAGATATCACTATATTGCTATATCAATTTTAATTTTTAGAAAAGTTAATAATAGATATATCCATATAGTATTAATAATATATAGATATATGTTGATGTATTTATCAATGTCTAAAAACATTTTTTTTTATGTTTTGCCATAGGGTGTGTGTGCTCAGAGAGAGACAGAGAGTTCCTCTCAGCACATTGGGCACGCATGCACTAAAAGTTAGCCTGTTTATCAGGCTACTGGGGCAAGGACTCAAACTGGTGATTTGGCCACCTAGGATCCAGCACCTTAACCACCATGCCACCTCCACCTCCTAAAAGCATTTTTTATCATATCACTATTATATAAATGTTCCTTCAGGGAGTAGCAGGTGCATGGTTGTTAAGGTGCTGGACTCCCACATGGCTGACCATGGCTCAAGTCCCCGAAAATCACACCAGGCATGTTTGCATGCATGCCTAAAATCCTGAGAGAATGGAGGAAAAGAAATTGGGGCATGGCTATCATCCCCTCAGGGGTGGAGGGGTGGCTATTTTTCATTTTTCCTCTCTGTGTCTCTCTCTCTGTCTCTCTCCAACAAGCACATGGGCCCTCTGACAAAAACCTTAAAAAAAAAAATTCCTGGGGCTGGCAGGTGGTGTAGTGGTTGATGCACCAGACTTCCATATGCTGACCACAGTTAAAGTCCTGCTTCTGGTGGCTTGCTTTCTCACTTTTCTTTTCTCTCTTGCTGGTCAAATTTTAAAAATGGTAATACTAAATAAAATGAAATAATATAATTATTTTTAAATCCCTCAATTACATTTGTTTTTCTTTTTTAAAGGTTTTTTGCCAAAAAGCACATATGCACTCACCAGAGAGAGGATTATGGGCACTCATGAACAGGTGCCCAGAGTGATTTTCAAGTCACCAGGTCCAGGGCTCAAACCACTATTCAGCATGTGAGAGTGTAGCACCTTAACCACGATGCTACTTACTGGCCCCAGTTATGTTTGGTTTTTAAGTCACCTTAAGTTTTAGAATTGTTTTTTTGGTTTTTTGGGTTTTTTTTTTTTTTTTTTGCAACAGTACTATAGATTTGTTTCAGAGGGTCACTGTCATCTACCTTCAGAAGAAAGGCAAAATAAACCTCTCAATTAAAGATAATTAAAAAGTTCAAAATTTCCAGTTCTTCCAGTAAAATACAAAAAACTATCAGATCATATCTTTGTTGTTAAAAGTTAAAGTTAATCCAATATTCAGTAGGAAATAATAAGAAAATAGATTAAAATTCTATATAACATTATTCTGAAAACTCAATATTTGTCTAAATACTATATTTTAACCCTGACAGAAATATCCATAGGTAGATATTAATGTATACTTATTTTTCCCCACCTGAATTTTGCAGCAGAAATGGATTTAAAACTTTTTCAAAAATTTTCCAGAAGGTGGATGTGTTTACTAGAGAGAGACAGAGAAAGAAAGAGAGAGTGAGAGAAAGCATACCCCCCTCCCATTAGGCATGGTTACGCCAAATCCCTCCTCTTCCATTTCTCCTTCCTTTCAGGATTCTGGGCACCTATGTACATGTGTCTCTCAAGTTGCCGAGTCCAAGACCAGAACCACCCAGTCAGTATGTGGGATCCAGCTGTCCCAAACAACACACCATGGCCTGCCCCCATTTAATCCTTTTATATCCCATACTGCTGACTTAAAAAGATGGGACCTGCTTGAACAAATAGAACCAAATATTTAAATTTTAGTCATTTTTCCACAGAAGCCAACTAGGTATTTACATACAAATAAAACATTTCCAGGAACATAAAATCGTTTTTATATTTTTAGGCTTGCTGACAACAGCAAGTTTCCTACCTTCCAGGTTTCTGAGAATCCTAGAAGGTGCTTATCTCTGAGGACATGGTACCCATCCAAGTACTACCCTTCCACAAACAGCATTAAACCATTGAATTTAGACAATATCCGAACTTTCTGCATGATTATAATAATGAATATTCATTCAGTTGCAAATGATTAAAAAAAAAAAAAACTCAAAAGTACTAAAGATTGGCTTATGTAACTAAACAGTCCTGGTTAGACTTGATTCGGGATTCCAACAATATCACCAGGAACTGACATTGCATTCTCCAGGTCAAGACTCCATTTCCCTGGAGTTGGCTGGATTGCAATGTCACACGTGGCTGCAAGAAACTGACCACAGATCCGTAGACTATGTTCTTCTAGATTTAAATCAACCTTGAAAAAGAAAACATCTTTAACCCAGCATTTCCAAAGGAGCTCCAAATTTTATTCCGATTAGTCCATCTTAGGTTATAGTTTACCCCTTAACCAATCACTGAGACCAAAGGAATAAAATTTGTATCTGACGCCTGTGTCCTATTGTTAGGACGCTACCACAAAATTGAAGAAGTAGTGGATTTGAAACAAACAAATAGGAAAGGAAAAAGTGAAATTGTCTTTTTGTACTCATGACAAGAGCTTTTACATAAAACAATCCTAAAAACTATTAGTCCTGAAAAACTAGTTTGTAAAGTTGCCAAATACAAAATCAACACATGAAAATCAGTCATGTTTTACAGTAACAATTAACTGAGAAACTAAGATTCCATAGCTTTCAATTTAAAGGGGGTGGGGGACAGCAATTGGCGTAGTAGTTACAGCATTAGACTCCCACATGGCCAGTGGCAGTTCAAGTCCTGGACCTGGCAGCTTGATATTCACTGGGCTCATATGTGTGCATGCCAAACATCTCTAGAGGAGAATGGAGGAGAAAGGGATGGCCATCCCCCCTGGGAGGGGGAGGAGGCGCAGGATTTATTTTCCCTTTCACCGTCTTACTCTCTGGCAAGTGCACACACCCAATGGCTAAAATCTTTTAAAAAATTAAATTAAAAAAAATTTTTAACTCAGGAGGTCATTTAGTCCAGGAATTGGAAGAATATACTCAAAACTATAAAACATTGATGAAAGAAATTGAAAATAACACAAATAAATGCAATGTTATTCTGTATTTATGTATTAAAAGAATTAATGTTGTTAAAGTGTCTGTACTACCCAAAGTGATCTGCAGATTCAATGCAATTCCTATCATAACTCTTTCTGGCAAAATCACGCATCTTCTGCCTCTGTTTTATAATTTTCAGTACACCTTATACCCTGTGTTGGGAATGCAAATTAGTACATCCTGTTTGGACAACAGTATGGGAGGTCTTCAAAAAAAAAAAAAAAAAAGAAAAGAATTACCATATGATCCAATAAATCCACGTCTGGGTATATATCGAAGACCTTGAAATTACTTATGTTGAAGAGATCTCTGTGCTTCCGTGTCCACTGCAGTATTACTCACAAGGCAACATAAGGAAACAACTTCCATGTTCATCAGTGTATGAAAGGTTAAAAAATGTGGTATATACGGGGGCAGGGGAAGGTCTTCAAAAAGTTCATGGGAAATGTGTACTGTGAAAACAGTGCGAATTTCAAAATATCTTTGCAGCAAAATAAGCTCATACTTAAATTCCATTTCTCCATGAACTTTTCCAAGTCTCCCTGTATACACAATGAAGTACTATTTAGTCTTTTTTTTTTAATTATCCCATTTAATTTTATTTATTTATTTATTTATTTTAATTTGACCAGAGATGGACAGAGTGAGAGAGAAAGAGAGAGAGGGAAAGTGAGAAAGCAAGCTGCAAGGTCTGGGACTCAAACCACGGTTGGCCATTTGGGAGTCCAGTGCCCCAACCACCATTCCACCTGCTGGCCCCTGAATATTTAGTCTTTTAAAAGAAGAAAATTCTCGGGACCAGCAGTTAGCATAATGGCTATGTCACTGGACTCCCATGTAGTCAACCGTGGTTTGAGTCCTAGACCCGGTGGCTTAAACTCACGCCGGGAACGTGCGTGTGCATGCCCAAGATCCCGAGAGGAGGATGGAGGAGAAGGGACTGTGGCGTGGCCATCCCCAGGGGGTGATTTCTCACTTTCTGTCTCTCTGTCTGTCTCTGTCTTTCTAGTGAGTGCATGCACCGTATAGTAAAAATCTCTTAAAAACAAAAAAAAAAAAGAAGGAAATTCTGTCATTTGTAATAACATGGCTGACTTTAGAGGACACTTGCTAAGTGAAATAATCCAGGAACAGAAGGACAAATACTGCATGATCTCACTAATGAGTAGAATCTAAAACTGGTAAACTTATAGAAGTAGAGGGTAGGCTTGTATTGACCAGAGGCTGGTAGGAATGGAAGGCTTGGGGACTGTAGACAGGGAAACAGGAGATGTAGGTCCAAGGGTACAAAGTTTCAGACAGGCGGAATAAGTTCTGGTGGTCTATTGCCCAGCGTGATGACTGTTATGAACAATAATGTAGTGTATATTTCCAAATTTCTAGAACGGTGGATTTTTTTTTTCTGTAGGGCGTGTGTGCTCACCAGAAAGACAGAGAGAGACAGAGAGACAGAAAGTGAGAAATCAGCCCCCTAGCAGGGATGGCCACACCACAATCCCTTCTCTTCCATTCTCCTCTTGAGATCTTGGACATGTACACACACACACACCTGGTTTGAGTTTAAGCCACTAGATCCAGGACTCAAATCGCGGCCGACTACATGGGAAGCGACATAGCCATTACACTAAATGCTGATCCCAGAACAGTGGATTTTAAATGTTATCATCACAAAGAAAAGATAAGCATGTGAGGTGATAGATATGTTAATTAACCTGGTTTAATCATTCCACAATTCATAAATGTATTACATATACCCCATAAACATACATAATCTTTATAAAAGTAAAAATCTCTTTACAAAGCAACATTGTGAAAGCCAGAAAACAGTGAATATTTTTAAGAGATTTTAGCCATAGGTTGTGTGTGTTTACCAAAGAAAGACAGAGAGAGACAGTAAGAGGAAAAGTAGGAATCACCACTCTCCCCGACAGGGGTATGGCCACACTGCAATCCCTTCTCCTCCATTCTCCTCGGAATTTTTGGCATGCACACACATGCACCCAGCGTGAGTTTCAAGCTACAGTCTCCAGGACTTGAACTATGATTGACTACATGGAGTCCAGCAGCATAACCATTGTGCTACCTACTGGTCCCAGAAGAAGGGAAGCAATGTCAAGGCAAACTACAACTATCAATTTGCTTGAAAAAAAAAAATGATAGAAGTTATAAGAATCTTTATCAAAAAGAGAAACTCTGTTCAAATCAGTTTGGTCTTTTAACCTCAATGATGATTTCATTTTGCTTTGGATCGTGAAGACGGTAATTCTGTAAAAACTGAAATGGACTTGCTATGGTTTGAATGTATCCCCCAAACGCTCATTATTTTTGTAGAAACTTAATTCAACTATGGTGTTGAGAGGGGAGGCCTTTGGGAGGAGATTAGGATCAGGGTTTATAAGGACACACACAAACACAAACATTCTTGTTCTGTCTTGCCATGTGATGCCCTGTACTTCAGGACTGCGCAGGGAGTCTGCACCAGCAAGAAGACTCTCAGCAGCTGCAACTCTCAACCTTGGACCTCTAAAACCATGAGCTAAATAAACCATTGTTCTTTGTTACTCTCCCAGACTCAGGTACTGCTGTTACTAGCAACCGAGTGGACTAAAACAGGGCTCTTTAGGGAATTGAAAAGATTGCACTCTCAAACTATTTTGGAACTTCTGCATAAACACAGTCTCATTATATCTCAGATGTCATTTGAATACATAATCTTCACAGCCTTCCTGCACCTTCAGACAACTTGAGATGAGGTTTCCAGCGTAGGCTGGGTCTGAGAGGAACCACAAACGAGGCTATTGATGTAAAGCTCTATGGATTAAGCTCAACACCTTGAATTACATGGGAAACGAACAGGAGCTGGGCAGCTGAGGGAACACAGGTGTGGCATATTCAGAGAAGCCCACATTCTGAAGCCAACAGGCAGCCATGCTGGACTCAATCTGCATTCCCCGGGTGGTCCAGCTAACAAAACTTCCTGTCATAAAGATATCGCTCAGTACAAGGCGAGTGTATTGGGAATGCCAGGTTCAAAACAGTTCATTGAAACTTTCTTGGTTAAGTAATTAAAGCAGTCTGAGCTTTGGGAAGTCCTCCAGGAGGGAGCTCATTTTGAGAACAGCTTCCAATTCACATGTTTCATAAGCCAAGGGTAAGCTAAGTTCAGATGAATAACACACACACACACACACACACACACATACACACCACACAAAGTGTGGGGTTAAAAAGTAGTATTGAGGTCAGGGGTAGACCACAGCAGAAGTGAATTGGCTTAAAGAAAACTAGATATTTTGTCTCCAAAACCATCAGTTTATTGGATGGTTTTTCTTGGTTGCTACTATTTCTATCTCCAGATTCAAATCTATATTAGATGGATTACAGGTGAAGTTGTGTGACTCCAAACCACACAGTTTAGCCTTTCTTTTTTCCCCTTTTGGCAAAAAAATATATGTATATGAATATGTGTGTGTGTGTGTTTAAGTGAATGAAAGGACAGCAGAATTTTCTCTTCCACTAGTGTGAAACAAATAAAACATAATAAAATAAAATGGAGTCATTGTTCCTAAAGACGTTAAAAAATAGAATGGACAAACATCCCCCATCTAGCCTACAACATATCCTCTGCCTCAGGTTAGGAGACCAGAAAGATAATTTTTCCAAATCTCTTTCATTCTATGGTTCAATGTTTCTGTCATATATGTAGTTTTATATTTTTCTGTTTACAGTTTGCAAAAATTGTCTTCATAGTACTCGTATCAGCCTCCTGTAATTCTGCTACACCAAAGGATCACCGTGTAGTAGCTTAAACAACAGAAATTTGTTCTTGTAGAGTCCTGGAGGTCAGAGGCACAATTTCATTAAAGTCTGGGTGCCAGCCGGGCTGGGACCTTCTGGAGGCTCTGAGGAAAATATGCATTTCTTTGCCTGATTTCAGTTTCTAGTGTCCACGTGACTCCAATCCCCTTCCTCCATCTTCAAGTCACATCACCTATCTGCTTCCATGATCACATCACCTTCTCCTCTGATCTGACTCTTCCTGTACCCTCTTAGAGAGCTCATTATGATTACCCTGGGCTCACCCAGATAATCCAAGATACTGTCCCCACCTCTAGACCCTTCATTATATCCACAACATTCCCCTTTTCTCCCTTTATTCATGATAGAGTGCCTGCATGCACATGTGAAAGAGGCATGAGCACCCTCCACAGTGTCTGATGATGCCACAAGAGCCTTCCTCCTGTTCTCCAGCATGGTGCATCCTGGGTAGTCACTTGTGTGCCCAGTGTGTTTCAGGCTGACCAGACCAGGGATTTGAACTGAACTCAGCATGTGGGATTTGACTTCTCTAGAGCAGCTAATTACTGCTGCAACATGGAGCCAGCCCTGCAAAGTCCCTTTTGCCATAAGTGGTAACATTCATAGGTTCCATGAATAAGGACACAGACATAATTGGGATGCCATTATTCAGTCTACCATAGAACTCCTTCAGACACTTCGGGTTGATATCATTCTGTGGCATCACTTTCTACTTTTAGTTAAGGGGAAGAAAAGTCTACGTGTGCTTAACACTGCTGGGAGCCATCGTGGCTTCAGAATAATAGGATACAGTTAGGCCTTTGAGGAGTCTGTAATCAAGCCGGGGAGACATCTTCATGAGCAAGCTGGAGACGTATGAAATAGTAAATGGTGTGAGAGATGAGGCTATCAAGCGCCCTGTGCTTGTCAGGCACCATTTGAGATGCTGTGTAAAGAGATGAATAAGTGATGGTCCCTACCCTGAGTGGAATAGCAGTCCAGAGATTGAAGAATTAAATGTGGGAGGAAAGTCTTTGTTCATAAAGACTGCAGTCATACCCTCAGAATTATAAATTGGAGTGATGATGTGGAAAAAGCAATGGATTGGCAGAACTCAGAAATCTGTGCTTTCCAATAAAACAGTAAAAATTTGCTACCTATCCTTGGAAAGACCGTGTCACATCTCTGATTGCTCTGAATTTTAGCCATTTTCTGACTTTAACAGTCTGAGTTCTGTTACTACCTTTTAGTAATGTTAACAAAGAACTTCTGTCAGGAATGGAATTGATGGAAAATACAGCTCTAGGAATTGAGAAAATAAGAGAAAAGAATTCAAGATTGTTACAGAAGCAGGAAAGCAACAGGAATTATTATAGATAGTTGGGGTGGTAAAGAACTAGGTTGTGCAAGCAGACGGTGGTACAGCAGTAACAGGATGCTCTGTGAGGCTGACCTGCATGGGAGAGTTCTGTGTTTGCATCCAGAGACTTCCCTGAGTATCCGGAATACACCAGACACATGTGCACACCTTGATCCAGAGCTGGCTGAGCTGAAGGTGACTCACAGCACTGGAACCCCGTTGAGTGAGCCCTCTCTGTGCGTATGTCTCTCTCATTCATGGTAATAATAAATAAATAACTTTTTAAAATAATCATAGTGGATTAATAAAGATAGCGTTGTAGTGAAAAACACTGCCTGCCCTCCTATTAAAAAACTTACATCCCCCCAGTGTCTAGTTGGGCTTTGCTTGGCTACCATCACAATCCACAGTGCGAAACTTCCCTTGCTTAAATTTATCACTCCTAGTTACAGAAATGTCTAAAGAAATTGAGAAGTCAGTTGTTCCATAAAAATAAATGCTAATTTCTGTGTAAAAATTAGAACTTTCCGGCACTAGACACAGTTTTCTAATTAAGACCTGAATATTCCAGAACATTAATGAAAAAAATAATTTTGAATTCATATATCTAATTTGTATCTTTAAATTATTTAGAAAATAATTTCCCAACCAAGGGAGCTATGAGAATATACAGCTTGATCTACTTTGATGTGAAAAACCATAACTTAAGGTATCCAGTCTCTACAATTTAACAATTTTCAACTTTCCAATAATCTAACTTTAAAGTGTGCCTGAGCCCTTTTTAACTTCTTTAAGGTAGTGGGGTAGGGGTGAACATCAGTGAATGGAAAAAGAGGCCCTAAAAATTAAAAAAGAAAGAAAGAAAGAAAGAAAGAAAGAAAGAAGAAAGAAAGAAAGAAAGAAAGGAAGGAAGGAAGGAAGGAAGGAAGGAAG